>NC_064637.1:118971301-119293032 GCF_023864275.1 Schistocerca cancellata | reverse complement strand
AGGGATACATAACAAGAACTTCAAAAAAGTTACAAAAATAGATGTACTCATACTGATGGGGAATGGCTGTGTACGGAGCAGGAACCGCTGAATGATGATAGTCAACTGCTGGAGAGGGCAGTACAACTATTTCTCAAACACCCGTGAGCCGTGCGCGGCTCGTGTGCCTCCCGTTTATTGTTTGTTATCTTCTCTTACCGTACTGCTCCCTCGTTTTATTATTCCATTTACTGGCGTCACTAACCTTCTGCCTTACCTGCCCGTGAGTGGCAGCAGCAGCGCTTATCGATAAGTGCACCGTCGTACTGTCTCTGGAGCGACCGCTAGTATTTCCGGGTCGTCGTGTGTCTGGAGTGCAGTTGGGAGCTCAGTCGGGGCGCAGCAGCAGTGAAGTCGGGGACGGAGCTGTAGTCGGGACGGTGGTCCGGACAGCCAGTGCTCCTCGACCGCTTGGAACACACGCACGAACTGTCCGACGGAAGGCGACTGGAGCGGGACGACCGTTGGTTGGTCGTTCGGTTTGTCGTCTGATTGGGCGACGTGTATTTGGTCTTTGCAAAAACAGACACAATGTCTTATGGGATAACAGCAATCAGTGATTTTATAATGTTGCTTAAAATCCGTCTTGATTGCAAAAAAATTTTTTATTATTCATATGACCGGTTTCGGTTCATTCAGAACCATCTTCAGATCTGATATTTCAGTTACAGGAGAAACCCGTCCAAATCCAGCAACTTTCACATGCTACGTCACATAAAAAAAAAACCTCCTGTAACTGAAATATCAGATCTGAAGATGGTTTTGAATGAACCGAAACCGGTCATATGAATAATAAAAAAATTTTTTGCAATCAAGACGGATTTTAAGCAACATTGTATTTGGTCTTTTGACCGTTTCTGGGCCTCACCAGTAGGTCATCTTGCCGGACGTGGGTCGGTTCGTTCCTCGTGCGGAGTTGTCGTGGCCAATGTGCTAGAGTTCCTTCTGCAACGATGGGTCCGAGCCACTGTGCCCAGGTCGCCGTGTCTCAGAATTCCGAACGAACATCGTTTTGAGTCGAGTTGGAGCTGCAGTCAGCTTTCGACAGCCAAGACTCGCCCGACCGTTGCCGACACACGTAATTTGGTTCGTCGTTCGGTGGGTCGTCTCATCGGATGACGTCTGTTTGGTCGCCGGCCGCTTGTGGGCGTGTCGAATAAGTTCGTCTTTGTGGTTCCACAGTGATTGCTTTTACGATTGCTCGAGTTCTTGTGCAACTGTGTTTACGTGGAAGCGTGTGTAGCTTCCGTGATTTCCACTGAGTAGCTAAATGCTGTCTGCGTACTGGAGTAGGCAGTTGGTCGGTTAGGAGAGAGGGAATTGATTAGGTTGCTGGTTGGTTCTTCAGCCGTCCCTAGGTCATGTTGCTACCCGACTGTTTAGTGTTACGCTTGGCTGCCTGTTTCACTTAAACTGTGCTTAGAGTTTCCTCCCCAGGCTGACCCTTGGAACACTACCGAGCACCGCTGTTTGTTGTTTGTAATTGTCATTTTAATTGGTCGCAGGTACTCTGCCAGGCCTTCAGCCGTGTATTAATATTCTCTGTTTTATGTTTAGTATATGGTCTTCAGCCGAACTTCCTAACAACTTTAGGATTTGGCCTTCAGCTGTGTTTCATTTAAAATTCTTGTTGCTCTGTATTAAGGCGTTCAGCAGCGTTTGCTTCAGAATCTCTGGCTTTAATATGTAAATCCTTGCTTGTAAGGTTTCTCTTTGATTATCCTGATTTCTTGAAACGGCCTTCAGCCTTGATCAGTAAATGTTATCTTAAGGTCGTCTTTAATTATTCTTCAGTAATTGTTTGGGATTTCAGCCGATAAGATACCTCATGTATTCTTGAGATGTTTTTCTGTTGTAGTGTGTGAAAGCGTATCTTTAAAGCCTCTCTGTTATTTAATTTGAATTTTTCTTGATATGGCCTTCAGCCGAAAATTGTAAATGCTTGGCTTCTAAAGAATTTCCTTAGCTGATCTGAAATATTACTTCGGCCTTCAGTCGTTTTCTAAATCCTGGAGTTTCAAATGGAATCATTTAAACTTATTCTGGAGAATGAGATTTTCACTCTGCAGCGGAGCGTGCGCTGATATTAAACTTCCTGGCAGATTAAAACTGTGTGCCCGACCGAGACTCGAACCCGGGACCTTTGCCTTTCGCGGGCAAGTGCTTCGCAGGAGAGCTTCTATAATGTTTGGCAGGTAGGAGACGAGGTACTGGTAGAAGTAAATCTGTGAGTACCGGGCGTGAGTCGTGCTTCGGTAGCTCAGATGGTAGAGCACTTGCCCGCGAAAGGCAAAGGTCCCGAGTTCTAGTCTCGGTCGGGCACGCAGTTTTAATCTGCCAGGAAGTTTCTTATTCTGGAGAAGTTACATGGGCCCTCATGATGTTATTTTGAAGAGAAAACTGTGCATTGGTTCGAGCAGTAATGTTGTGTGTTCTTGTAAAACTAACAGTAATTGACCTTGGTCCATTTCCACAACCTGATCCGCTCTGTCTTGCGAAACCAAGATTTCATCCGCCTGCAGCTGACAGCATGATGTCAGCGTTAGCCAGTCAGGTGTAAATCGAGAGAATCATATACGAAAAGATGTACTTATCAGTAAGGAGAAAGTCAATACTGTGTAGAATAGTTTTATAATAAAGAAGAAACAACTTGTTAATACAGCTATTGCTAGATAAATAAACAAAAGCTTTAAAACGGAAACAAATAAAAATCTCATACTGGGAACATAATTACGACGTTCTTGTTGTCTATGGAGAAGGCCGTTAGAAAGATGTAGCACCAGGGCGATTTCCAAATAGATGGCTGTGAATGTCGATGTGTGATGCCTAGTAGACAACCTTCCATAGATGTACGAACTTGTTGCTTACTATGGAGATAGTAGAGGCTGATCTTGGACGGTTTCCACTGAAGCAGAAAAAACATTGGTAAACGAAGTATATAACGCTCCATAGTTGCAAGCTCGGGATAGAAATAAGCAGTATTCGCTAATTTAAGAATTGATCTATAGTTTATACCTGTAGATCGTTAAATGCTTGCAAAAACTAACAAAAATGGTATGAGACACAATGAATATTAAAAGAAACCACGTGCCCGTATTTGTAAGATATATTATCTGATAACTGGTGAAAATAAATAATGTCGAGAACATACTAAAATGATTCTTCGAAGAACAAATGTAAATCAAAAATACAGTGCCATAACTAACCTAATGTGCCAGTTATTTGTAAATGCAATAACTTGATATAAATATGTAAGAAAATAATATGAAATTAAAGAAAAAATATCATGAGCCATTATATTTCTATTTACTAATAAGTATATCTTTTTTGTACATAATTCTCCCGCCTTACACCTGATTAGCCTAGGCTGACATCGTACTGTCAGCATAGGCGGAGTCTGCATTAGTTAAAGGCTGTACTGCTATCTCCAGCATGTGACTATCGTCATCCAGCGGTTCGTACTCCGTGTACAGTCACTGTTAGTTTATCTATGTTTCGTAATTTCGTAGCTAATTTTAAGTTTCTTTTATTTATCCCTCTAATATACATCCTGTATCATAATTAAGCTGAAACCTGAGTATGATCATCTGGTGATGGAAACCGGTCATCTTTTTATACACCTGCATTGGGACCTCGACTGTTTTACAATTAATTTGAAATGAATATCATTCCTTGGAGAAAAAATATAAAAATAAATGTTTCACACATAAACTTTATGTGCTTTGTATTCAGACACAAGTATGTAGTGCAACTATTATGATTAGACTTCGTAACTGTAAAATATTTTTTGTCCCACAATAACTCACCTGTAAATCTATTTAACACCTGTTTTGACGAAAGCATGCAAGCCATCTGATGATATATACCCTGATAAAAAAAATGAAGAACCCACAAGGCGAGTAGGGAACGAAATGAAACTCCACTGCTTAACAGGCTACATGTTTTTGTTCTAGTGATTACAAAATCGAGCTCAATTTATATAGAACTTAACAGTAAGTTCCCCCTATGTGTTTGTGTATGGAATTTAGCTCAAATTTGCCTTCTATTCTATAAAACGTCTACATATTACCAAATTCATGTACCCAGAAACTCCAACTCGTATGCTTACCTTTAACTAAACTGAACGTAATTTGAATTGAACTATATCTGGTCTGAATTCGACTTGTCTTTACATTAATGCGCAGATGAAGTAAAACAATTATCTGGCCCTAATCAAAATTTCTATTTACCTAACGTCTTGACAACATTGTTGCGGATTTCTCGGAATCACAACAGCAAGCAGCAAGCAGGGGCAGCGGCTAAGCTAGATTTCTATTTTTAAATAAAACTGCCGGCCGCGGTGGCCGAGCGGATCTAGGCGCTTCAGTCCGGAACCGTGCGACTGCTACGGTCGCAGGTTCGAATCCTGCCTCAGGCATGGGTGTGTGTGATGTCCTTAGGATAGTTAGGTTTAAGCAGTACTAAGTTCTACTGGACTGATGACCTCATATGTTAAGTCCCGTAGTGCTCAGAGCCATTTGAACCATTTAAATAAAATTTCCAAACAGTACTCAGACTCTTGTATTCCATATGATGGAACGTGGTAATGATTAACCTTCTTTAAACAGTGCTTGGATTCAGTAACTATTCCTGTGCAACGATATTCCAAGACTATGATTTCAGAATGAAGTACGTATTCAAAAAGACTGACTAAAACTTCGCGTGATCTTTATACATAACACTGGTCTGAAAAGTACTATGTTTCACAATGTGAACAATGATTTAAAAACGATATAATGTTAATAGGGAATTTCTATTAAAAAAAGAACCAAATACATCAATCAGCTGATGCGTTCAAGCATGACTCAGGGAAGTGGTTTGGCGATTCTCTCAGCTCTGAGCAAGTTAACTCGCTGAGAGTAATCATTCCGACAAAGTACCTGCACAGTGATGTAGTCTGAAACGTCCCCTTTGAATAAATTATACATGACTGTGCTTAACCTGACACACAATATTATTTAGCGCAACGCAATCTGACTTTCAAAAATCCCTACAAAAGAATGGCCTTGACTAACATTAAACTATACCTTTCACAAATCACTTACCTCACAAAAATCTTCGTTACTCGAACTACTGCAATACAGCGAGCGCCACTACTGCCAGCTAAATAAAAAAATGGTGCAAATGGCTCTGAGCACTATGGGACTCAACTGCTGAGGTCATTAGTCCCCTAGAACTTAGAAATAGTTAAACCTAACTAACCTAAGGACATCAGAAACATCCATGCCCGAGGCAGGATTCGAACCTGCGACCGTAGCGGTCTTGCGGTTCCAGACTGCAGCGCCTTTAACCGCACGGCCACTTCGGCCGGCGCTAAATAAAAGATTCAAACTACGGAAGGCACTAACTACTGATAGCGATAGTTAGCAAATGACAGATATTAATAGAGAACAAACAATGTATTTACCTTAATAGTCATAATATATATAGCAGTTCATGACAAATTACAAAACTCCGCCATCTCTCTCCCCACATTCACCACTGCTGGCGGCTCACCTCTAACTGCGCAACGCTAAGTAGGCTGTTTATGTTTTCTTTATGTAAGTAGGCTGTTTATGTTTTCTTATTGGCAACGTTACGTAGCGCTCTATATGAAAATCACTGGCTGTGCTGTGCGCAGTCTGTGGCTAGATTGGAAGTAGAGTCCTATGAAAGTATTTGTTAAGTACGGAAAATTCATTCCATTGATAGTCATATTTCTGTTTACACTATGGGAGGTGCTCATTACAGATAACAATCATTCTCACTCTTCATTAAACCTTCTTTCCGAAAGAATCACGAACTCGTGCGAACACACCTGGCTTGCCTAGGATTTGGTCAAACGCATGACAAACTTGATTCACTAAGATGTGCACTAAGATGACTTGAAATATCTTCGTAGCCAGAGCTTAATTTGAAGTAGGCCTTGCTATGATACCCACTCGACCAGCCCATCGCTCATTAAACCATTACGTCAGGTACGTTGGACAAGGCACACGTACCTTGGTGGGCTAAACAACATTTAACTAACGAACTGTTTACAGACAACTATTGCACCAGATTCTGCTAAATTACTTGTGGTGTCACCGCCAGACACCACACTTGCTAGGTGGTAGCTTAAATCGGCCGCGGTCCATTAGTACATGTCGGACCCGCGTGTCGCCGCCATCAGTACTTGCAGACCTAGCGCCACCACATGGCAGGTCTAGAAAGACGGACTAGCACTCGCCCCAGTTGTACGGACGACATTGCTAGCGACTAGACGTACGAGGCCTTCCTCTCATTTGCCGAGAGACAGTTAGAATAGCCTTCAGCTAAGCACATGACTACGACCTAGCAAGGCGCCATTAGCCTTACCTACTTTGAGAGTTATAGTATAAATGTCTCAAGAAGAACGCTGTATTCATCAGAGAATAAAAGTTAAGTATAAAGCAACTACGTACTTTTATTACTACCATTCAATAGTTATCCTGTTTCAGAATTCACGCCTGTCTGCATTAGATCGCGTGCCTTCGGCTACCTCAAAGTGGCGTGGCTCTAGATACGCCACAACAGTTTGGCGACGAGTCAACGTGTTCTTCCTACTTGTTTTGCTCTGATTTGATTTGCTTGTCATGGCTTCGCCACAATCTCCAGATGTACTGTCCGAATTTTATCGCTTGCAGAATCAGCAGACGCAGGCGTTATTGGATGCCCTGGGACAGCTCGTCCAGGGTCAACGTGCGCTGCAAAACGATGCGGCCGCCGCCGCTTCGCCGTTCCCGCAGCCACAACACGCAGTTGCACCCTCTTTTCGTCAATTTCGTCCCGACGACGAAACATGGACGGAGTGGTCACGCCAGTTTGGATTCCATCTCGCAGCCTACAGAATTCAAGGTAACGAGCGGCAGCCTCACTTATTGTCTTGTGTCGGCGTGCAAACGTACCGTGTGATAGTGAAATTGTTTCCCCGACGCGACGTAGCTACTCTGTCCTACGAAGACATTGTGTCGGCTTTAGATGCCTATTTCAAAGAAACAGTTAATGTGGTTGCAAAAAGGTACACGTTCTTTCGTACAAAACGTACGGCCGGCCAAACTAATCGGGAGTGGGTTGCAACTTTGCAAGGCCTTACTAGGGACTGCGCATTTGAATGTGACTGTGGCCTTCCTTATGCAGATACAATGGTGCGTGATGCAATAGCACAGAACGTTTCTGATGTTCGCATAAGGGAACAGATTTTGAAACTAGTTAATCCCTCCCTTCAACAAGTGATAGACATATTGGATAGGCAAGACACACTTGACTGTGCTCAGGAATCTTTTGAAGCTTCGCCAGCAGTGTGTAACATTAACCGGCCCGCTGGACGCGCTGCGCGGCCCGGTAACCGGCCCTCGCGCACTTCGACGCAGCTGACGCCGCGCTCTAATCCAGGTGTGCCTCGCCAGCCCGCAAATGCAGTGAAATCATGCCCGCGGTGTGCTACTAGACATTCGCGTGAAAATTGCCCGTCACGCCAAGCTATTTGCTTTTCTGTCACAAGAAAGGACATGTTCAAAGTGTTTGCCAGAAAAAGCTCAGATCAGACAATCACCACCGTTCCAGGCCCTTTGCTTCGCGCCGGAATCGAACCACGGACACTCAGGCTCGGGAACCTTCGCCCATGGACATTCACGTAGTTAATGCCACTCCGCCCAGTGTTACTCTTTCTAACAGTGCCTGTGTTCGTCCCACAAAAAGTGTGCGTCGACGTCGACGGCAATCCCGTCACGTCGCAAGTGATTCTGTACCAGTGTCTGTTCACGTTGCACAAAACAGTCGCTCTTGTCGTCAGCAGGACAATAAACTTTTTGTAGATTTGGACTTTGCCGGACAAGTGATACCATTCCAGCTCGATACCGGAGCTGCAGTTTCATTGCTCACTCACGCCACGTACAAACAACTGGGCGCACCGCCGTTGCGTGCCGCACAAGTTCAGCTCACTAGTTATTCAGGACAGCATATCCCTGTGTTAGGACAGTGCAGCCTTCTTGCAACATACAAGGGACAAACAAAACTTGTGTCATTTTACGTTCTTCGTTCTTCTGCTGCAGTGAACTTGTTTGGTTTAGATTTATTTCAATTGTTTAACTTGTCTATTGTGAATCAGGTTCTCTCAGTGAACCAGACTGTGCCTTCAGCCAGTGTTTCTAGTCTATGTGAGGAATTTGCAGACATTTTTGCACCGGGCCTTGGTTGCGCTAAGAACTATGAAGCACATTTGGAACTAAAAGTCAACGCGCAACCGAAATTTTTCAGAGCGCGCAATGTTCCCCACGCATTGCGTGATGAGGTCGCAAGAACATTAAAAGATTTAGAATCGCACGGTGTCATTGAACGTGTGCAGGCTTCTCTCTGGGCCTCACCCTTAGTGATTTTGCAAAAACCTTCCGGCAAATTGAGACTTTGCGTGGACTTCAAGGCAACAGTGAATCCACAACTAGTGACTGCTACTTTTCCTTTGCCCCGCCCGGAAGATCTTTTTGACAAACTGTGCCCGGGAAAATATTTTTCAAAGTTGGACCTAGCAGATGCGTACTTGCAAATACCAGTGGACGCAGAATCCCAGCGCGTATTGGTGGTTAACACGCATCTTGGACTGTACAGATTCAAAAGACTGCCATTCGGGTGTGCATCCGCCCCTGCATTGTTTCAGCAATATTTACAAACTATTTGTGCGTCGGTCCCTACTGCAGCAAACTATCTGGACGATATAGTGATCTCAGGAAAGACAGAAGCAGAACATTTACAAAATCTCCGAACACTATTTCAGGTCTTGCGACAGCATGGTCTTCGCTTGCGGAAGGACAAATGTGTGTTTTTTGCTCGTGACTTGCCGTATCTGGGACATGTCATAAATGCCCAAGGCATCCATCCGAGTCCAGAGCACCTCAGTGCCATACAGGACTTGCCTGCACCACAAACTTTGAAGCAGCTACAGAGTGTGTTGGGAAAAATTAATTATTATCATCGCTTTCTGCGCAATGCCTCTTCCATTTCAGCTCCGCTTCATCGCTTACGCCGTAAAGGTGTTCCGTTCGTCTGGTCGACGGAATGCGAACGCGCCTTTCGCCAATTGAAGTCGGCGTTGCTTTCAAATACTTGCCTTACGCCATTCGATCCCCAGAAACCCCTTTTGTTGATGGTAGATGCATCGGATTTCGGGATCGGTGCTGTGCTTGCGCACAAAGATGGTTCGCATGATCGCCCTATTGCCTTTGCGTCCAAATTGCTCTCGTCCGCGCAAAGCAATTATTCCCAGATAGAGAAAGAAGCTTTGGCTCTCGTGTTTGGTGTTACGAAGTTTCACGATTTCTTGTATGGTCGTCACTTTACCATCATTACAGACCACAAACCTTTGACATCGCTTTTTCATCCGAACAAGCCTGTACCTCCACGTACAGCGCAGAAATTCATTCGCTGGTCTCTTTTCCTCTCGCAGTACCGCTACGATATCTTGTACCGGTCCACTGCTAAGCACGGAAACGCAGATGCGTTGTCCCGTTTGCCTGTTGCCGAGGATAAAGCATTCGATTCTTCCGAACTTGCTTGCATGTTCATTGATGCGGAAACTGATGACGTGGTCGACTCGTTTCCGATTGATTTTCGTCGCGTAGCTACAGCCACAGCTGCCGACCCAGTCCTTGCTACCGTTCTGCGTTTTATTGCTACGCAATGGCCCTTGTCAAAGTCGCGGATCGAGGATCCGATGGTTCGCCGATTTTTTGCTCACAAGGAGAGACTTTTTGTACGACGTGGTGTTTTGTTGTTGCGTTCTGATAATGATCAGTCTAGGGTCGTGGTCCCACGTTCGTTACAGTCCTCTGTCTTAAAGCTTCTCCACCAAGGCCATTGGGGTATAGTGCGTACGAAACAACTTGCTCGTCAGCACTGTACTTGGTTCGGAATCGATGCTGCGATTACGAATATGTGTTCTTCTTGCATGGCGTGTGCCGAACAACAATCCGCACCGCCGCGGAAATTCTTTGCATGGCCGAAAGCCACTTCCCCTTGGCAACACTTACACATAGATTTTGCTGGTCCATTCTGGAATGCTCGATGGTTGGTTGTTGTCGATTCCTTCAGTAATTTTCCTTTTGTTGTCCGGATGTCTTCCACGACGTCCTCTGCCACCATCCAAGCGTTGTCTGCTATCTTTTGCATTGAAGGTCTTCCACAGACTATTGTTTCCGACAATGGCCCACAATTCATGTCCGCAGAATTTCAGTCATTCTGCAAGGCCAATGGTATTCAACATCTGACATCCGCGCCGTTTTCGCCTCAGTCAAACGGTGCCGCTGAACGTTTGGTCCGGACTTTCAAGTCACAGATGTTGAAGTTGAAAGAGTCGCATTCTCGGGAGGACGCGTTGTTGCTCTTTTTGTCTTCGTATCGCTCTCAGCCCCGCGATGGTCGCTCGCCGGCTGAGTTGCTTCACGGTCGTCCTCATCGAACCTTGATGTCTTTGCTGCATCCGCCGCATCAGGTTCCTGAGCAGCGGCAGACTCCTGTTTTTGCTCCTGGCGACGTTGTCTTCTATCGTAACTATCGCGGTTCACGGCGTTGGCTCGCAGGGCGCATTCTTCGCTGCCTCGGCCGCGCGATGTATTTGGTTTTGGGGGCCTCTGGTGAGGTGCGTCGGCATCTCAATCAGCTGCGCCTCTGTCGTCGCCTGGGTTCTGCCGCTCCCCGTCTGCTTTCAGCGACGGAGCCGTCCGGTCAGCGCCCTGGGGACCCATCTACTGGCTCGCCTCATCCCCAGGTGTTACCGACGATGCCTTCCATACTGCCCCATGGCGTCGCGCCGCCGCCACAGCCGCCGCCGGCGCCGCCCGCAGAGGACGCTTCGATACAGCCGCCGACCGCCTCCCTGGGTCACGCGCCGCCGATCGCTTCCCGTGACCCGATGTCCGCCGCCATGGAACACTTGCCCTCGCCGGACCCCATGGCGTCATCGCGCGTCGGATACCCCGACGCAATGGAGATCGACCCTTCGGCCTCTCCTGTCTCATTACGGGCGCATACGCCGCATGTTGACGTGCACCCTGGAGTAGGTTTCCAGGCGTTTCCTAGCTCCCCTCGGACCGAATGGCCGGGTGCGGGTGGCACAGCCTCGCCTGTTGTTAGGCTCCCCACCTCATCGCATACGTCAACATGGGGCCCTCCCCACGGCGGGCGGAAGCCTTATAACACGACCGTTCGCCGATTTGCGGGGGAGGAATGTGGTGTCACCGCCAGACACCACACTTGCTAGGTGGTAGCTTAAATCGGCCGCGGTCCATTAGTACATGTCGGACCCGCGTGTCGCCGCCATCAGTACTTGCAGACCTAGCGCCACCACATGGCAGGTCTAGAAAGACGGACTAGCACTCGCCCCAGTTGTACGGACGACATTGCTAGCGACTAGACGTACGAGGCCTTCCTCTCATTTGCCGAGAGACAGTTAGAATAGCCTTCAGCTAAGCACATGACTACGACCTAGCAAGGCGCCATTAGCCTTACCTACTTTGAGAGTTATAGTATAAATGTCTCAAGAAGAACGCTGTATTCATCAGAGAATAAAAGTTAAGTATAAAGCAACTACGTACTTTTATTACTACCATTCAATAGTTATCCTGTTTCAGAATTCACGCCTGTCTGCATTAGATCGCGTGCCTTCGGCTACCTCAAAGTGGCGTGGCTCTAGATACGCCACAACATTACTCTCTACGAAAATCTGGTTTATGGTAGGTCAGAAAGTGTAAGCAAAGAGAATTTTAACTTATTTAATGATATGGGAAACATTCACCGAACTGTCACTGTCGCAAAATAGAGAGCCCTTGAGTGAAGATAATGGAATCTGGATAGTAACACAATGTGTTTTCTAGTTTACACTGCCTCCGAAGAAAAGTGAAGCACCCAGAAGATGTGATGGACTGCGAATGTAATTTCCACATTACATACCGTCGGTGTGGTGCTCAATTCTGAGAGTCGGAATTTTCTGTAACAGGTAGATCAACACGTGGTGTGCATTAATGTTGACTATGTTTCCAGGTCTAGCAGTGTACACAAGGGGCGTGTACAGCGTCAGATGTTGAGCGATCAATGTCACGGAGACGGAAAAGCCGCATACTCATGTGAAACTGCTGTATCAGCACCTGACAGATTTTCAAATGGGCCTCATTGTGTGTCTCTGTTTGGATTGCTGGTCGAATCGTGCTGTATCCAGATCTGTAGGGCTTTCGGAGGTGAGAGCAGAGTGATGTATGGCTGAATAGGAAGGCGAGAGTAGGTATACTCATCACCAAGGCTCCGGACTCTGTTATCCCCGCCAGACGAATGCATGGCAGAAGAGACGATGTTCGAACCCGTGAGTGGGATTGGTGCGAGATTCCGCCGGAAGCGCGGTGAGTGTCATCCACATAGCGCGGCGCACCTGGGATCGTAGCTTTGCCGATTCTTTTTTACTCGGCCTACGCTCGCTTGCTTAGCTGTCGTAAAGTATTCTGTCGCGCTGTTACATTTACAGTCTTTGTCCGTGGTCGTGGTTTCGGACTGTCTGCTCGCCAGGTACGTTGACATCTGGTGTTTTCGCGGGCGCCGTGAGTGCGTGGTACACCTCGCTGAACTGGGTCGTTTTCCGCGGCATCTGTCTTCTCCGACGCGAGATACAGAACGCAGGGTCGCCAGACTGTGCACCTAGCACAATGTAACCCCTTCATACAGGGTGTTTCAAAAATGACCGGTATATTTGAAACGGCAATAAAAACTAAACGAGCAGCGATAGAAATACACCGTTTGTTGCAATATGCTTGGGACAACAGTACATTTTCAGGCAGACAAACTTTCGAAATTACAGTAGTTACAATTTCCAACAACAGATGGCGCTGCGGTCTGGGAAACTCTACAGTACGATATTTTCCACATATCCACCATGCGTAGCAATAATATGGCGTAGTCTCTGAATGAAATTACCCGAAACCTTTGACAACGTGTCTGGCGGAATGGCTTCACATGCAGATGAGATGTACTGCTTCAGCTGTTCAATTGTTTCTGGATTCTGGCGGTACACCTGGTCTTTCAAGTGTCCCCACAGAAAGAAGTCACAGGGGTTCATGTCTGGCGAATAGGGAGGCCAATCCACGCCGCCTCCTGTATGTTTCGGATAGCCCAAAGCAATCACACGATCATCGAAATATTCATTCAGGAAATTAAAGACGTCGGCCGTGCGATGTGGCCGGGCACCATCTTGCATAAACCACGAGGTGTTCGCAGTGTCGTCTAAGGCAGTTTGTACCGCCACAAATTCACGAAGAATGTCCAGATAGCGTGATGCAGTAATCGTTTCGGATCTGAAAAATGGGCCAACGATTCCTTTGGAAGAAATGGCGCCCCAGACCAGTACTTTTTGAGGATGCAGGGACGATGGGACTGCAACATGGGGCTTTTCGGTTCCCCATATGCGCCAGTTCTGTTTATTGACGAAGCCGTCCAGGTAAAAATAAGCTTCGCCAGTAAACCAAATGCTGCCCACATGCATATCGCCGTCATCAATCGTGTGCACTATATCGTTAGCGAATGTCTCTCGTGCAGCAATGGTAGCGGCGCTGATGGGTTGCCGCGTTTGAATTTTGTACGGATAGAGGTGTAAACTCTGGCGCATGAGACGATACGTGGACGTTGGCGTCATTTGGACCGCAGCTGCAACACGGCGAACGGAAACCCGAGGCCGCTGTCGGATCACCTGCTGCACTAGCTGCACGTTGCCCTCTGCGGTTGCCGTACGCGGTCGCCCTACCTTTCCAGCACGTTCATCCGTCACGTTCCCAGTCCGTTGAAATTTTTCAAACAGATCCTTTATTGTATCGCTTTTCGGTCCTTTGGTTACATTAAACCTCCGTTGAAAACTTCGTCTTGTTGCAACAACACTGTGTTCTAGGCGGTGGAATTCCAACACCAGAAAAATCCTCTGTTCTAAGGAATAAACCATGTTGTCTACAGCACACTTGCACGTTGTGAACAGCACACGCTTACAGCAGAAAGACGACGTACAGAATGGCGCACCCACAGACTGCGTTGTCTTCTATATCTTTCACGTCACTTGCAGCGCCATCTGTTGTTGAAAATTGTAACTACTGTAATTTCTAAAGTTTGTCCGCCTGAAAATGTACTGTTGTCCCAAGCATATTGCAACAAACGGTGTGTTTCTATCGCTGCTCGTTTAGTTTTTATTGCCGTTTCAAATATACCGGTCATTTTTGAAACACCCTGTATCTGCGCCTGCCGTCTGAGGACAAGTAATGGACTCCGTGCAACATTCTATGGCATTCCGCACCACTGGTTGGAGGCAGCAGCAACCGGACATGTGTGGGCTGCCTGGCTGCCAGTAACACCATAGCACAAACGGCTGCGGTAAGCACGGATCGCCGACGACAACTGTCGCTTTGTGTACAGCCCGTGCACCAACGTTAACACTAAACCCTGGTGAGCACTGTGGTGTCACCGCCAGACACCACACTTGCTAGGTGGTAGCCTTTAAATCGGCCGCGGTCCGCTAGTATACGACGGACCCGCGTGTCGCCACTGTCAGTGATGGCAGACCGAGCGCCGCCACACGGCAGGTCTAGAGACACTTCCTAGCACTCGTCCCAGTTGTACAACCGACTTTGCTATAGATGGTTCACTGACAAATTACGCTCTCATTTGCCGAGACGATAGTTAGCATAGCCTTCAGCTACGTCATTTGCTACGACCTAGCAAGGCGCCTTTATCATTTGCTATTTATCTTGTGATGCATGTACCGTCAGACCGATGTTCACCAATTTTGAATTAAAGTTAAGTATTGCAGACGCTACGAACTATTTTTGCTACTATAAAGACCTTGTCCTGTTCCAGACCTCACGCCATCCGGCGTGAGCTTAAACGCGTGCCCCTCGGCCTCCCGTCCTAGTGGATTGGCTGTCTTGCCAGTCCACAACAAGCACCATCGTTCAATATGGCGGCGACCTCCTTAGAGGTCCCTTTATTCGAATGTTTCGGAAAGGCTCAGCGGAGTTACAGCTAGCGCCAAGGTGTAGGGTCCCGTCGTACATGACTTCACGTCAAGACTTGCTGTAACTGAGGGAACTGCGATGGTTCTGTGATATTTCACGCAGAGCCTGCGTCTTCATACGTTACCTCTCATGTAACTTTACGTTCGTACCATCTTTCAACAGGACAATTCTCGTCAACACGTGGCATGTGTCTCTATTAACTGTCTGCGTTACGTTGAGGCACTCCTATGGCATGCAAGAGCATCAGACCTGTCGCCGATAGAACATCTGTGGAACCAGCTGGAACATCAACTCCATCCCAGTGAACGTACGCAGGGTGACAAGAAGGAGATATAACAGTTATGTGCCAGATTGTATTAGAACAGGACACAACGACTTTGTGACGCCCTTCCCAATCGGAACAGTGAATGAATCCAGGTCACACGAGGCGCAACGCCATACTGATAGTAAGGTGGGCATGTTATTTTGTATTTGGACACTACTGGCCATAACAATTGCTACACCAAGAAGAAATGCAGATGATAAACGGGTATTCATTGGACAAATATATTATACTAGAACTAACATGTGATTACATTTTCACGCAGTTTGGGCCCATAGATCCTGAGTAATCAGTACCCAGAACAACCACCTCCGGCCGTAATAACGGCCTTGATAGGCCTGGGCATTGAGTCAAACAGAGCTTGGATGGCGTGTACAGGTACAGCTGCCCATGCAGCTTCAACACGATACCACAGTTCATGAAGAGTAGTCACTCGCATAGTTTGACGAGCCAGTTGCTCGGCCACCATTGACCAAACGTTTTCAGTTGGTGAGAGAGCTGCAGAATGTGCTGTACAGGGCAGCAGTCGAACATTTTCTGTATCCACAAAGGCCCGTACAGGAGCTGCAACATGCGGTCGTGCATTATCCTGCTGAAATGTAGGGTTGCGCAGGGATCGAATGAAGGGTAGAGCCACGGGTCGTAACACATCTGAAATGTAACGTCCACTGTTCAAAGTGCCGTCAATGCGAACAAGAGGTGACCGAGACGTGTAATCAATGGCACCCCATACCATCACACCGGGTGATACTCCAGAATGGCGATGACGAATACACGCTTCCAATGTGAGTTCACCGCGATGTCAACAAACACGGATGCGACTATCATGATGCTGTAAACAGAACCTGGATTCATCCGAAAAAATCACATGTTGCCATTCGTGCACCCAGGTTCGTCGTTGAGTACACCATCGCAGGCGCACCTGTCTGTGATGCACCGTCAAGTATAACCGCAGCCACGGTCTCCGAGCTGATAGTCCATGCTGCTGCAAACGTCGTGGAGCTGTTCGTGCAGATGGTCGTTGTCTTGCAAACGTCCCCATCTGTTGCCTCAGTGATCAAGGCGTGGCTGCACGAACCGTTACAGCCATGCGGATAAGATGCCTGTCATCTCGACTGCTAGTGATACGAGGCCGTTGGGATACAGCACGGCGTTCAGTATTACCCTCCTGAACCCACCGATACCATATTCTGCTAACAGTCATTGGATCTCGACCAACGCGAGCAGCAATGTCGCGATACGATAAACCGCAATCGCGATAGGCTACAATCTGACCTTCATCAAAGTCGGAAACGTGATGGTACGCATTTCTTCTCCTTACACGAGGCATCACAACAACGTTTCGCCGGCCGGTGTGGCCGAGCGGTTGTAGGCGCTTCAGTCTGGAAACGCGCGACCGCTACAATCGCAGATTGGAATCCTTCGCAGGTTCGAATCCTGTCTCGGGCATGGATGTGTGTGATGTCCGTAGGTTAGTTAGGTTTAAGTAGTTCTAAGTTTCAGGATACTGATGACCTCAGATTTTAAGTCCCATAGTGCTCAGAGCCATTTGAACCACTTTTGAAGATCATCGTTTCACCAGGCATGCCGGTCAACTGCTGTTTGTGTATTAGAAATCGGTTGGAAACTTTCCTCATGTCAGCTAATCATTTGCATATCACAGCATCTTCTTCCTGTCGGTTAAATTTCGCGTCTGTAGCACGTTATCTCCGTGGTGTAGCAATTTTAATGACTAGTAGTGTAACTTATCGATGTGCATGCCAGAGAGTGAGAGCAAATTATGTTACTGTTAAGCAATCTTTTTTCTTCTTGCGGCACAGTCTTGCCTCTGCGCAGTCTGATGCATTCTTAGATGAAGTGTGGCAGGTGATGGACGTATTAAATAGGGCTGTGTTGACCTGTGATTGTGAATGAAATGATAATTAAGTCAAGACCCTAAAATTTGGACAGGTGTTGATATACATCACTAGGGACAGTTGAAAATGTGTGCCCCGATCGGGACTCGAACACTGGATCTCCTGCTTACATAGCAGACGCTCTATCCATCTGAGCCACCGAGGGGACTTAGGATAGTTCAACTGCAGGGATTTATCCCTTGCACGCTCCCCGTGAGACCCACATTCCCAACTTAATGTCCACACACTACATTCGTAGTGCCCCTGCCCATTACACTCATTACTCGCGGCAGACAATCTTACCGAGTCCTACAAGACGTCGGGCAATGCGTGTGCATCCAGCACAGAAGAAGGTCAATGGCCGTTCCTTAACTATATGAAGATGTTATCTGTTCTTTCGGACATGTCCGAAAGAACAGATACCATCTTCATTTGTGATTGTAAAGGACAGATTTATTGTAAATGACAGAAAGGATTAATATGATGTGTATATTGAAAGGCGAAAAGAATATAGATTTAGAATACTGTTGTTATTATTATTATTTTGGAAGAGTAGAAATCTGAGGTAAGACTTGTAAGTAGGCTGTTTATGTTTTCTTTATGTAAGTAGGCTGTTCATGTTTTCTTATTGGCACTATGGGACTTAACATCTGAGGTCATCAGTCCCCTAGAACTTAGAACTACTTAAACCTAACTAACTTAAGGACATCACACACATCCATGCCCGAGGCAGGATTCGAACCTGCGACCGTAGCAGTCACGTGGTTCCGGGCTGCAGCGCCTAAACCGCGTGGCCACAGCGGTCGGCGAGCACCATGTGTGACAAGACAAATATCAAAACGGTGGCTCATTTCCTGACACACACGAAGCAGACGCTCTCTCGTTATCGAATTCACAGCTTCAACAATGCGTTAGCGCAGACTTTCAAAAGTGTCAGCGTACTAGGGATAAGAACACGATCTTTTACCTAACCTCACAAGTAAAAGTGTGTGGTCTGGAGACCTGGGAGGCAATCAGCGATGAAGTTCGTCTTCTGCTGCTCCTCTCCCAATCAAATGTCCTGGAATTGTGTCGGCAGTGCTTAGAAAATTTATTGAAGCTGTGAATTCGATAACCAGAGACAACCAGCTTCGTGTGTGGCTGGAAATGAGCCAGCGTTTTCATATTTGTCGTGTAACACATGGTGCTCGAATTGAATGCACAAAAATTTGAAATTTTCTCTTTGAGGAACGTTGGAATTGCGTTTCTATATTTTGTAGTTTGGAAGCGATAAATGTTTGAAATCTGTTCCTTGTTTCTGAATAGCCCAGTACTTCATTTTACTGTCTATGACCTCCTAAAAATCATCACTACAAGAAAACCATGTGTCAGAATCTCCTACAACCACATACATTGATTTGAAAGCTACACTACTGGCCATTAAAATTGGTACACCACGAAGCTGAAGTGATACAGACGCGAAATTTGACCGAGAAGAAGAAGATGCTGTGATATACAAATGATTAGCTTTTCAGAGCATTCACAAAAGTTTGGCGCCGGTGGCGACACCTACAACGTGCTGACCTGAGGAAAGTTTCCAACCGATTTCTCACACACAAACAGCAGTTGACCGGCGTTGCCTGGTGAAACGTTGTTGTGATGCCTCGTGTAAGGAGGAGAAATGCGTACCATCACGTTTCCGACTTTGATAAAGGTCGGATTGTAGCCTATCGCGATTGCCGTTTATCGTATCGCGACATTGCTGCTCACGTTGGTCGAGATCCAATGACTGTTAGCAGAATATGGAATCGGTAGATTCAGGAGGGTAATACGGAACGCCGTGCTGGATCCCAACGGCCTCGTGTCACTAGCAGTCGAGATGACAGGCATCTTATCCGCATGGCTGAAACGGATCGTGCAGCCACGTCTCGATCCCTGACTCAACAGATGGGGACGTTTGCAAGACAACAACCATCTGCACGAACAGTTCCACGACGTTTGCAGCAGCTTGACGCTACATCACAGACAGGAGTGCCTGTGATGCTGTTACTCAACGACGAACCTGGGTGTACGAATGGCAAAACGTCATTTTTTCGGATGAAACCAGGTTCAGTTTACAGCATCATGACGGTCGCATCCACGTTTGGCGACATCGCGGTGAACGCACATTGGACGCGTGTATTCGTCATCGCCATACTGGCGTATCACCTGGCGTGATGGTATGGGGTGCCATTGGTTACACGTCTCGGTCACCTCTCGTTCGCATTGACGGCACTTCGAACAGTGGACGTTACATTTCAGAGGTGTTACGACCCGTGGCTCTACCCTTCATTCGATCCTTGCGAAACCCTATATTTCAGCATGATAATGCACGACCGCATGTTGCAGGTCCTCTACGGGCCTTTCTGGATACAGAAAATGTTCGACTGCTGCCCTGGCCATCACATTCTGCAGCTCTCTCACCAACTGAAAACGTCTGGTCAATGGTGGCCGAGCAACTGGTTCGTCACAATACACCAATCACTTCTCTTGATGAACTGCGGTATGGTGTTGAAGCTGCATGGACAGCTATACCTGTACACGCCATCCACAGTCTGTCTGACTCAATGCCCAGGCGTATCAAGGCCGTTAGTACGGCCAGAGGTGGTTGTTCTGGGTACTGATTTCTCAGGATCTATGCACCCACATCGCGTGAAAATGTAGTCACATGTTAGTTCTAGTATAATATATTTGTCCAATGAATACCCGTTTATCATTTGCACTTCTTCTTCCTGTAGCATTTTTAATGGCAAGTAGTGTTAAAAGTAACTGCTAGAATGCACTTCAATTGTAGAAGAAGCTCAGTGTACCATTGGATGTCTCTATCTTGCAGTAGCATGGGTGGTTTCATGAAAAGGGCACTGATACTTCAAAACAAAATTAATGCGATGGTGCTGTAAGGCAGAAATCATTATTACTCAAAGAGTTAAAAATATCTTTTTAAAGGATACGAGTGAACGCGTAATTGAAACCTGTGGGATAACATACACTATATATATATATATATATATATATATGTATATATATATATTCCGTAACCATTTCCTCTTCTTCTAGGAGATACTAAGCACAGTTTTTGCATTCGTCTCTTTAACACTGAGGCAAACTATTTCTTTAGTATATCCTTGACGTGGTTTTTGTTCCGGTGCTATTTCTTTTTCAAACTGCAGCGCTCGGTATCTTGAACCTCCCAGCAGCTTGCCCACCGACCCTTCCTTGGGCGGATCCTGCTGGCACCGTGAGAGGTAATGCCGTTACCTGGGGACACATTAGACGCCCCCGGCGAGGCGAGCAGTGCTGCCAAACTAACAGACTAGCGCGCTCCGCAGCGCCCACTGGCCACTAACAGCGTCGCCTCGGAGAAGTGCAAAGCCAATCACCGAACGTCCCTGCCCGCTTTCCCCTTTGTGGCGGTCGCAAGTTGTCCGACAGTAACCTTGTAATAGTGGCTGCCGATACCGTAGCTGCTGCTGCTGTTGTTGTTGTTGTTGTTCTTCGTGATGTTGAACGCTACTGCGCTTCTAATGAGCTTGCAACTGCGAGACGGTGCTCCAACTCCACCAAATCAGATTCCGTCGATGTCATTACCTGCTCGCCCCGAACTTCAAATTCTGTGCCCTACACAAGCAGCTGTAGACACTGTTCTGAAATTACTGCTTTCACATAGACCCGAACTCCAGTGTTGGCCAGCTCAATAGCAACTAATTGTTTCGCCTTTATAGACCTCCTAATGATAAATTGTTGAATAATCAACCATATTGTAAAAATAAGTGTACCATGTGCGTGCTGCTAAAACTCAGAAACGAGTCCTGGTAAGATCAAGGGAGTTATATGGTGTGATAACCATCTGCCCCCATCTATAAACGAGGTTCCCGTTTTTAGCTGAAGGGCATTGCATTCGAAGATCTAAGGGGTGGAAAGTTTCGCCCTCTAGAAACTTCTAAAACGTTCCAACTCCAGAACATTCTACAGCATTCGAAAACATTCCAGATCATTCAGCGTGTTAGAGAGCATTCTGCAATATACCAGAATGTTCCACAGTTATCCGGGATGTCATGGAATGTCCGCGAATAATGTGGAACGTTCAGAAAGATTCACATTGTGCACCAGGTATGGTACGCCCGATAAACCCATTGGGCAGAACATGTAGTAGGATTGTGGAACGGGCCAAGGGTTGAAGTCAGTTTCTGCTTCTAGCTGAAGGCCTCCAACAAGAAATCTTAAAAAGATAAAAACCCAATTAAAATAGCAATAAAATAATTAAAAAAAGAAAAATATGCAAAGTGCAATACAAATAACTGAGGGCCACAATTAACTTCCAAAATTTTAGAATATATTACCATAGACCTTTAAAGACAGAAGGTCCACAATAAATCTTAAAAAAATCAAAAATTCAGTTAATATAGCAATAAAATAATTTAAAACCCAAAAGGCAACATGTAGAAGATGCAACACAAATGACTGAGGGCCATAATCAGACTTCAAAACTTCAGAATATATTACCATAGACCTTTAAAGGCAGAAGCTCAAATGGCTCTGAGCACTATGGGACTTAATGTGGTGTCACCGCCACTTGCTAGGTAGTAGCATTTAAATCGGCCGCGGTCCGCTAGTATACGACGGACCCGCGTGTCGCCACTGTCAGTGATGGCAGACCGAGCGCCGCCACACGGCAGGTCTAGAGAGACGTACTAGCACTTGCCCCAGTTGTACAGCCGACTTTGCTAGCGATGCTACATTGACAAATACGCTCTCATTTGCCGAGACGATAGTTAGCATAGCCTTCAGCTACGTCATTTGCTACGACCTAGCAAGGCGCCATTACCCGTTTATATTGAGATTCAAATTATGTATCATCAAGAGCGATGTTCTACAATTGTGGATTAAAGTTAAGTATTCTACCAGTTACTGTTGTTTTGCTAGTCTTATTTCTCTGACCTGTTCCAGACCTCACGCCAGCCTGCGTGAGCTTAATCGCGTGCCTTTCGGCTTCCTCCAAACTCCTGCCAATTCACAACATTTAACATCTGTGGTCATCAGTCCCCTAGAACTTAGAACTACTTAAACCTAACCTAAGGACATCACGCACATCCATGCCGGAGGCAGGATTCGAACCTGCGACCGTAGCAGTCGCGCGGTTCCGGACTGAGCGCCTAGAACCGCTAGACCACCGCGGCCGGCAGAGGGCCAGCATGTTTAACAACAAGAAATCTTAAAAATCGACACGATAAAAATCCAATTATGAGGGCAATAAAATAATTTATAGAAAGAACATATGCAAGGTGCGATACAAACGACTAAGGGCTACAATCAAAAATATTACCATAATCTTTAAAGGCATAAGGCCGCAGTGTTTAACCTTGAAAGATAAATTTAAAAATTAATTTGCAAAATTTTAAGAAACAAACAATAAGCACAAGCCTAAAATTTAAAATAGCTGACAACAGATAATTAAACGCCGGTGGCACTCAGACCTCCAGGGAGGTCGGTCTGCCCTCGTTCCCTTAGGCGAGACAGGTGGTGAGCCCAACTATACTTGATCCGCCGGAACCCAACAAGGGGAAAGCCACGGACCGACCGACACAACGACTTGCTTGCCACGAATCGGTGCATGAAAACTCAAACACACGAAAGCTACGAAGCACACACCATGAATGGACGTGGCTTGGGTAGTTGCAGCTACTACTCAACTTTGACATCCTGGGTCGGTGAACCACGAAGCGATCGGACAGCTCCACACACGCTCCGACACTGCGCAGGGCCCGGCAGCGGAGCCAGGCGACTGCACCGCACGGAGATGTCCTCCCTGGTACGCACCAAACGACCGACTGCCTGCTGGTCCTTCCGCGACTGCTGCTCCGTCGCGACTGCACTGCTGGTGCGTCTCCGACTCCCTTCCAGACACGCGACGGCGGAAATACTGGCTCGGACCCAACCATGCAAACACGCCCACTGGCTAAACGACATACCAGCACCAGGAAAGGACCTACCCAAATTCCACAAGCTGCTAATTGAAGGGGGCCAGAGGCGCTCAGAGAACCAGTTACACGTCGCCCGATGAGACGACCGACCTCTCAGAGCCAGCATGCCGAGAACATTTGTAATAGTCAAAGGATATCACACCAACTACACCCAAACTGACAAACACTTGCACGAAGACCTGAACGATACGCAACAGTAACTAAGCACGTACGAAGACAATTCGGGAGTCGATGCACACCCACGCAGCCGTCTCATGAACGATCGGCGAGCCAAAACGCGTCGTCCGGTAGGACGACCGACCGACGATCCACCAAGACCGTGGCCCGGCTCAAGTGATGCGTGGCGACAACGGTCGGGCGAGCCACGTCGACGCAGACCTCACTGGTGCTCCAAACCGACTGCACTAGTGCCGCATTGCAACTCCCGACTGGCAGGTGCGGAGTGTTGTGACTTGGCAAGACAGCCAAGCCACTATGATAGGTAGCCGAAAGGCACGCGTTTAAGCTCACGCAGGCTGGCGTGAGGTCTGGAACAGTTAAGGGAATTTATAGTAGCAAATAAAGTACGTAGCTGATGGAATACTTAACTTTAATCCATAATTGGTGAACATCGGTCTGACGGTACATGTGAAACGTCCCCTTAAAAAAAATTATACATGACTGTGCTTAAACTGACACACAATATTTTTTAGCGCAACGCAATCTGACTTTCACAAATCCCTACAAAGGAATGGCCCTGACTAACATTAACCTGTACCTTTCACAAATCACTTACCTCACAAAAATCTTCGTTACTCGAACTACTGCAATGCAGCGAGCGCCACTACTGCCAGCTAAATAAAAGATTCAAACTACGGAAGGCACTAACTACTGATAGGCATAGTTAGCAAATGAAAGATTTTAGTAGAGAACAAACAATGTATTTACCTTAATATTCATAATTGACATCCAGCCTTACAAATTTCAAAACTCCGCCATCTCTCTCCCCACATCCACCACTGCTGGCGGCTCACCTCCAACTGCGCAACGCTACGCGCTGTTCACATCCAGCTGCCGCTGCCCAACACTACAATGGCAGACAACAATGCAAACTAGCCACAGACTGCACACAGCACAGCCAGTGATTTTCATACAGAGCGCTACGTAACGTTGCCAATAAGAAAACATAAACAGCCTACTTACACATGCATCACAAGATAAATAGCAAATGATAATGGCGCCTTGCTAGGTCGTAGCAAATGACGTAACTGAAGGCTATGCTAACTATCGTCTCGGCAAATGAGAGCGTAATTTGTCAGTGAACCATCTCTAGCAAAGTCGGCTGTACAACTGGGCGAGTGCTAGGACGTCTCACTAGACCTGCCGTGTGGCGGCGCTCGGTCTGCAATCACTGACAGTGGCGACACGCGAGTCCGTCTTATACTAGCTGACCGCGGCCGATTTAAAGGCCACCACCTAGCAAGTGTGGTGTCTGGCGGTGACACCACACGGACTGCGCTCCAGACGCGTTCCAACTGACTGGCAGAGCCGAACTCGCGACCCGAACTCACTATCCCAACTGCGACCAACTGTACTCGCTTACGACAGACCACCAGCGGGAAGTAATAGCAGTCGAGCGAAGATACCAAGAGAGGGGATATATCCATACGCGCTGCTAACGCCGCTCACGGTCAGGCAAAGCAGCAACTCAGTGACAGTAGTAATTTAAATTAACGTAGTGAGATGGAAGTACGTTAAAAACAGGGTGTCAAATACATAATGGCGGGAACACGAGTCACGCACGGATCAAGGTGCATCGCAACCACTTCAAATCTGCACCCGCCGTCCGAGAACAAGTAATGGACTCCTTGCAACATTCTGTGTAATCCTGCACGATTGGTCGGAGAGTAACAGCAGCCGGACTATGTAATTAGATATACGAAGACAGTAACTTGTTCTCGAAAGAACAGTTGCTGTTGATGACCGTGCAGCTTTTCCCTGGAATTAATGATGACTAACTGAAAAACTCAGCTGCTGACAGGTGTTGTTGATATACCTCCATACGGACAGCGGAAAATGTGTGCCCCGACCGTGACTCGAACCCGGGACCTCCTGCTTACATGGCAGACGCTCTATCCATCTGAGCCACCGAGGACACAGATGAATAGCGCGACTGCAGAGACTTATCCCTTGCACGCTTCCCGTGAGACTCACATTCCCAACTGTCCACAGTTTTACATGTAATTAGAGATCCGTACATAGGCTACCACTAGTACCGCAACAGGAATGGCTATGTTCCGAGTAGTGCCGTTATTGGGAACCACGTACTAGTGCTGAATGGCGCCGCACTATGTATTCGTCGATGAACTTATATTCTGCAGTGTGAGTAACTTTTAATATGTACACTCCTGGAAATTGAAATAAGAACACCGTGAATTCATCGTCCCAGGAAGGGGAAACTTTATTGACACATTCCTGGGGTCAGATACATCACATGATCACACTGACAGAACCACAGGCACATAGACACAGGCAACAGAGCATGCACAATGTCGGCACTAGTACAGTGTATATCCACCTTTCGCAGCAATGCAGGCTGCTATTCTCCCATGGAGACGATCGTAGAGATGCTGGATGTAGTCCTGTGGAACGGCTTGCCGTGCCATTTCCACCTGGCGCCTCAGTTGGACCAGCGTTCGTGCTGGACGTGCAGACCGCGTGAGACGACGCTTCATCCAGTCCCAAACATGCTCAATGGGGGACAGATCCGGAGATCTTGCTGGCCAGGGTAGTTGACTTACACCTTCTAGAGCACGTTGGGTAGCACGGGATACATGCGGACGTGCATTGTCCTGTTGGAACAGCAAGTTCCCTTGCCGGTCTAGGAATGGTAGAACGATGAGTTCGATGACGGTTTGGATGTACCGTGCACTATTCAGTGTCCCCTCGTCGATCACCAGTGGTGTACGGCCAGTGTAGGAGATCGCTCCCCACACCATGATGCCGGGTGTTGGCCCTGTGTGCCTCGGTCGTATGCAGTCCTGATTGTGGCGCTCACCTGCACGGCGCCAAACACGCATACGACCATCATTGGCACCAAGGCAGAAGCGACTCTCATCGCTGAAGACGACACGTCTCCATTCGTCCCTCCATTCACGCCTGTCGCGACACCACTGGAGGCGGGCTACACGATGTTGGGGCGTGAGCGGAAGACGGTCTAACGGTGTGCGGGACCGTAGCCCAGCTTCATGGAGACGGTTGCGAATGGTCCTCGCCGATACCCCAGGAGCAACAGTGTCCCTAATTTGCTGGGAAGTGGCGGTGCGGTCCCCTACGGCACTGCGTAGGATCCTACGGTCTTGGCGTGCATCCGTGCGTCGCTGCGGTCCGGTCCCAGGTCGACGGGCACGTGCACCTTCCGCCGACCACTGGCGACAACATCGATGTACTGTGGAGACCTCACGCCCCACGTGTTGAGCAATTCGGCGGTACGTCCACCCGGCCTCCCGCATGCCCACTATACGCCCTCGCTCAAAGTCCGTCAACTGCACATACGGTTCACGTCCACGCTGTCGCGGCATGCTACCAGTGTTAAAGACTGCGATGGAGCTCCGTATGCCACGGCAAACTGGCTGACACTGACGGCGGCGGTGCACAAATGCTGCGCAGCTAGCGCCATTCGACGGCCAACACCGCGGTTCCTGGTGTGTCCGCTGTGCCGTGCGTGTGATCATTGCTTGTACAGCCCTCTCGCAGTGTCCGGAGCAAGTATGGTGGGTCTGACACACCGGTGTCATTGTGTTCTTTTTTCCATTTCCAGGAGTGTATGTTGTTGTGCTCTGTTCTGTACGTCAAGTTGTGCGCACTGATTGTGTGTACAAGTGCAGTTCATTAAACTGTATGATTCGTAGGCACATATACGTATCGTTACACATCAGATGGCGCCACGCTCACTAACATGACAACACAACTTACCACGGGAAAATTACACAGTTTGTTTTATGAACAAATATTGTTCTTGCCACGGCAACTAGTGCAACTGCCACGGATGACGATCGTCAGCGGCGACCATTCTTCCAGTGTTGAGGAGAGTCACAGCGTTGTTACTCCTGACATCACGGCGTGGCGAATCGTGGTGTGTGACCCCAGGTCACGGGCGGTAGTGATTGAGAGAACTCTGCACAAGTGTATGTGATCGACATCCTGCGTCCTGATTTGTTACATCACATGCGACAGTATCCTGGTACCATTTTCCAGCAGGATAACGGTCGTCCACATACGGCGCGTGTCTCTGTGATGCTTAATAGTTACTCCCATTGTCAGCGAGCTCCCTGGATACGGCTGCAATTGAACACGTGTGGCACCATCTCGGATATCTACTCCTTGGTAATGGCAGTATCCAGAATATCACAGACCAATCACTTGTGTGACCACTACGGTCGCAGGTTCGAATCCTGCCTCGGGCATGGATGTTTGTGATGTCCTTAGGTTAGTTAGGTTTAACTAGTTCTAAGTTCTAGGGGACTAATGACCTCAGCAGTTGAGTCCCATAGTGCTCAGAGCCATTTGAACCATTTTGAACCAATCACTTGTGGGCCAACTTACCTAAGCAGAGGACGCAATGGCTTAATGAATCGCTTCCCAGCCGATTCAGTCGATGCACCAATGTCACAGGAAGTGAAACGTCATACTGTTAGGTCACTTGATAGCAGCATATTCTATTAAATTTTGACACGATTGTTCAATAACTTAAGTAACGCCACACAACCTCTCAACTTATTAACTTTCATTACGTTTCCTCCTCCCCACAGCATGCTTCACTTTTTTTATCGGGCATTGTATTAATCAAAGTTTTCTAGGCCCTGTACCAGGCAGCTGATATCAATAGCAAATATTGCCTGCTACGTACGACCTCGGAACACAATACTTGTCGCTCGCACACAACGCCATAGTTTGGTGGATCTCTTCATTTACACTGCATGGCACCGGTGGAGCGATCCTGTGCTCTGATTGGCTGCTGAGATGCTGCACCGTGCGCCCAAATTTATAACTTCATCACTTACTATGTGTCAGACAAAACATCAGCTACAAATATGTGCTAGCATGAAGGCCCTCTTTCATCCCTGTAGTCAGGAGAAAGTACTGATAAAAATAAGGTGACAAAAATATTTAAAACGTAAGTGAAGTTATGAACAGTCTGTGCATTGTGGTGTTTTTACGAACATGCCCTGCAGGAGTGACATGTGCTGAAGTTAGCAGACTCGAAGTTTCGCCAGGAGGCAGTTAAGACGAGTAATGGTGGCCCACGGGGTTATCGTTCAGATTCGGTCAGCAGTCTGCAGAGACATATTTCGCGCCGCGAGTCTGCAAGCAATGCAGACCGCTCACACGAGGGGAAAGATTTTTCCTGTTGTTTATTAGTATATGAGAAGTGTGTGAGTTACTGTGAGCGTGGATACGTAGATCGCCTATCGACTTCCTAATGACTGTCGTTTTGTTAGTATCAGCAAAGTTAAGTCTGTGAATAAAATAACAGGCACCATCCAACACCGAACAGGATATGAAAATTACTAGAGTGAAGGAAATCTTTCATATACAAAGAGCCCTTTGAAATGGAAAAGAAAGATTTAATGACCAGATCAACATAAGTAATAACGCACTGTTCATGTTAGCTACTAAAATGTGAAACATATCCAGCCTACATAATTAATAAATCCTCGATCCGACCCCCCCCCCTCCCCTCCCTCACTCTCCCGTTCTCTCTCTCTCTCTCTCTCTCTCTCTCTCTCTCTCTCTCTCTCTCTCTCTCTCTCTCTCTCTCTCTCACACACACACACACACACAGCAAATGGCTCCCCTAGAACTTAGAACTACTTAAACCTAACTAACCTAAGGACATTACACACATCCATGCCCGAGACAGGATTCGAACCTGCGACCGGAGCGGTCGCGCGGCTCCAGACTGTAGCGCCTAGAGCCGCTCGGCCACTCCGACCGGCCACAAAGCAAATGAACAAATATCAAATCACACATACACAACGCAGAAGATGAAAGATACATACATAGCTGCAGTTGGCAACACTGCACACTGTACACACCTACGCACACGTTTAACACACAGTGAACAGTACAAGCGATTTGCTGTAGTAAATGCGGGCGAGGAAACGCCGAAAACCGGTCATCTAGCGTAAGGTGATCGAGTAAACATGTTTCCAGGATAACACACATGAACTAAAAACAATGGAAATCGTAACTAACATCAAACGATAACTTAATCTGACAAAACATGCTGCAAAAGTTGGTTCTAACCAGAAGTACCTGAGAACTCGTGAGATATGAACATACTTGTTATGCATTTATTATATATGAAAACAAACATGTATTGCAGGCGACGAAAGGTACTTCATAAATACAAAAAGCGAGACACGTTTGACGAAAAACAAGCTGCCTTTCATTTAGTTGTTAAGACGGTACATACCTCCACGAACAGGCAATTCTTTTGAAATGTCGACTTCGTCTTGCAGCACTTTTGTCTGTGCATACAGATCCAAGTGGCATGTATACTACCTGACAAAAAACCGTGGAGCACGGAAAAGGGGAGGAGGATACGTAACGCATTTGCAGCAGTTGGAACTATATGACATGTTCTTGCAGCAATTACAAAATCGAGTCAAATTTATGAAGGGCCTGGAAGTATGAGCCCACTTATGTGTCTGCCACTGCACCCATCTGGCTTCGAAACGTGCACTGATTCGTTTGTTAAAGATCCCATAAAGCCGTTGTATCCCCCCCTGAGGCAAGCTGGTCAGCCGCTGTTGTAGCTGCTCCTTGATACCCAAGTACAGCTACTGGGTCGAGTTGACACACGTGTTTTTTCGGGAACTGGGTATCTTGGTGGTCACGGGAATACCTCAGCGTAGAGCAGACACTTCATAGGGACAAGAATCACGTCTGGACGAGTATTGTCGTGTTGAAAAAGGACACCGCGATACTGTCGCATGGGAAGTAATACGTGCCTGTCAATGTTTTGGAGGATCACAGAGGTGATACTCGTGAAATCGCGGTGTGGTGAGCCATATTGTATGACTTTAGGTTACGGATGGTAGTGATTGACGGAACTTTGACGGTACAACGGTTCGCCAGAGACATGCTGCCTCCTCACGTAACAAAACGAACGGTTGTATCGTCAGAGTTCCGTAAATCAGCACTGCCTGTGAGCTGAATCCATGCCCCATGGTTCACCACACCGTGATGTCATGAGTAGCACAGTTTGTTTCTCCAAAATACTGAGAGGATGGAACCTTTCCCCAGTTCGCCGCCATACCCGTCCTCTTGATTCGGAGAAAACTTGTGGACTGTGCCCTGCTGGGTGCGACTGTCTGGTGCCGGATGGTCGGTGGTCTAGATTGGTTCAAATAGCTCTGAGCACTATGGGACTCAACATCTGAGGTCATCAGTCCCCTAGAACTTAGAACTACTTAAACCTACCTAACCTGAAGACATCACACACATCCATGCCCGAGGCAGGGTTCGAACCTGCGACTGTAGCGGTCGCGCGGTTCCAGACTGTAGCGCCTAGAACCGCTCGGCCACACCGGCCGGCCCGGTGGTCTAGACAGGTTGTTTTTGTAGCCGGTCAAACGGCAAGTTCAGTGCCCTCAGTTGAATAGTAGAGGCATGATTGGTCAACTTAAACTGAGGCTAGTCGAAGTCATAAACCCCTGCTCGAAATTGGAGGGAACGGTCGCTATTGGCGCGAATGATGTTCCGAGACCGTGTGGAGAATCAGCACTGAATGCTGATTCGCCGTTTTCGAGGGGAGTAGGGAGTTGAGCAATGCTGGCTTCGCTCTTTCATCGCATCACAGAGTGGGATTCGGGATCTGATCTTCCTCGGAGTCGGACGGTTTGGCAACTTGGTCGCTCGTTTTCGGAAGAACTTGGAATTCTCAAAAATGGCTCTGAGGACTATGGGACTTAACATCTGTGGTCATCAGTCCCCTAGAACTTAGAACAACTTAAACCTAACTAACCTAAGGACATCACACACATCCATGCCCGAGGCAGGATTCGAACCTGCGACCGTAGCAGTCACGCGGTTCCGGACTGAGCGCCTAGAACTGCGAGACCACCGCGGCCGGCTTTGAAATTCTCGGACAGCGTTTGCGGCGAGGGACTGACACAGTGATGGTGCACGGCAGAAGTCGGCGGCTACATCATCAGGACGCTGCTTACCGACGACGTGCTGCAGATTTCAGTACCGGCATTGTAGGACCTTAAAAATTTTATACTGAATCCCTTAGCAGCACGCGCGTTCGCTTTGCTACAAGTCCACCTTGCTTGTTCCTCCATGTGGTCCCATTTGAGCTCTCACTACTAACTGCGATACTGCTATATAATCGGGAGATTAATATTTGATTCATTAGGACCTCCAGTCGTTATCGTCAATCGTTTGCATCACAGGGAGTAGGAGCCCCTTGTTCTCCAGCCAAGTCTTATTCTCATAATATTTCAATATACCCTGTCCACTGTTTGTGTCTATAATCATGTACATTTATGTTGTGATGTATAATAAATCTCATTGTAATATTTAATCCACATATCATTTCGTAGATATAGGCCGAATCACATTTGCTGTTGTTTATTATGATAAAGTTCTCTTTCTGGAGTAGATTACAATTTTTATTAAATTATTGTGAGTGTACACTCCTTATTTTACCAACTAGCGGGGTCCACCATCATTTTCTTCCGTTACCGTTGCGCACATAATCAATTAGGTGGTATGTGAGGAGGGTGTCGAGTGCATGTCCAGTTCTCGTGCAAAATTCGTCTGCATTAAAGAGGTACAAACTCTTCTCCACCCCAGCACCTCGCATGTATTGAATCTAATATCTGCTTACAATTTGGCATGTCCCATAATATTTACTTTTTAGAGCCCCTGCCATACACTCATACCTGTGAAAGCCGTTTTTCAATACGTGTTGTTGTTGTTCCAAAGATATTCGCGATGAACCATTTTGAAAGGGTACAGTACCGCCCGACATTGAAAATAGGTACAACATTCTTCGTTATTCTTGTCATAACAACATATTTTTTGTAATAATAACTCAATTTTACAATAATACATCGAAGCCGGATACCAGTGTAGGAAAGAAGGATAATTTATTTATTTAATTGATCACATGTGCACTCCCACAAAATAAATCCCTACATCCAATTTGGTGAGATCTGTGAAATGAATGAATGTATGATCATCTGCTAACCGCAGATAGTGAATGTGAGTAGATGATCGTCTTTGAGACGGTCCTTTGGTCACCTTTGGTGGAACCAAAGAGATGAAATTTACCGGAGCTCTGATCGCCTGAAATGTGGCTGACCAATACGGTAGCAAGGTGCTCCCCTACCTTGACGGAGGTGCGGGCTGACCTGAAGAACGGCCATGTTTCAGCATTCTGGCGCTGGATCTTGTGTTGGTAAGACCTGTCTTAGGTGTGCTCCGTAAAGACAAAAGAGTGGATAGAATGGTATGCATGTGGAACACTTAAGAGTAGTTTGGAATAATAATTTCTCTATTTCAGGAATTTTTGTGGGGAGAATTAAATGTCGGGCAGGTAATATTAAGGGGATCGTAGTCATCTTCGGAAGTGACCAACGGTCACAATGAAACCACGTGTAGCAATAAGTTGAAATACTTCCGAGCGCATAAGTTAAGCTGAATTACTGGCGTGTGTACTATAAGTTGGAAATATTTAAGAAATGGCATGTGCAGGACTTGAAATTAGAGACGAGTACTTCCACGTGGTGAGTACTGTGTGAGTCTCAATCTGTGTATGAGACAAAGGATAAGGAGAAGTACTCGCCCATGGTATCAGTTGAGGACTCGCGTGTGTGACGAATATGTTCTTAATATTACTTTGCATGTTGTGTTTCCGTGTGACGCTTGATTCAAACAATAATACTCTGAGAGTGAAGCAAGGTGAATCAGCCGTCTATCCAGCAACGCCACTTGGCTTGCATTGCACAGGAACACGTGCATATATCCTCCAGAGTCCATAGTAGGAAAGAAAAGTTACGAAGTGGGGCAGTGTAGTGTGAAACTGGGATGGATACTAATTGAAGTGGGAAAGCTGAAAGTGATGTGGTTATAACGTTGTGACTATTCTTTGTATTGTATGTTGCCAGTGTGATGTATCTCATGAAATTTAAGTATGTGTGGTTGGGCATGGGAGAGTAACAAGATAGTTTCAGAGGCAGTGGGTTATGCATGTTCCTTTTTGTACCACTCGGTCTGGAGGAAATTTTCGTGATGATGGGTGTGAGAGTCGAAGCGTGAGACATAGCAAAATATCCTCCATCCTATCCAGAAAGTGCACTGTAGTATTAGATAATTACGAGACCATAAGATAGAGAATCACCAATGTAAAGCCATGCCCACTGGGCGGAGTTTCTCATGTGAAATAGCTGTAGAAGATGTTATGGTGTGTTTAGGTTATAGATTTTATCGGAATAAAAAATATAGTGAAAAGAAAAAGATTGGTTGCCTTTTCCTTCGAATAGTATGTTGTCATGATATCCAGAATTTATAATGTGTGCGCCATTCATATTCAGTGCGATGGCCACGTGTTGACCAAAGCCGTTAGGTAAGACAGAAAATGTGGTATTGCCAGTGCGTAGTGAACAGTCGGAGTTGTGTAAATTACTAATAGTCAGACGTGCGTTATCCGTTTCCGTTGCGTCATATTAAAACAGGAGAATAATTTGTAACTTAATTGTGAGCACTATAGCTCATGTTACTTGATAAATAAGAATGAATCCACTCGCTTGGCAGACCACTCATCTTGCATGCCTGACTGCTTGATGCCACAATATGAGCAAGGCATGTGGGTGCCTCTCAATTTAAGTGGCCCTCTGATATATATCAAGATCAAGGCTAACCTCAGGAAACAGTGTGGGGATTTTGATAAGGTTTTTACCAACAGACATACTGTTGCATTAGACGGATTTCTGTATATAATTTACTACTGCTAAGAAATGGTGAGCGTGTGGAATATGTCTATATTTATCTGTCCCGTGTTTAATTGGCGTTGGGACAAAAGCTATGACGTCAAATAAAGAGGAGGTGCTATCTGGAGCTAAAGGAAGTAGACTTACAGGCACTACAAATTCAGCGAGCAGCAAAGCTTGACCACAGCCTACAGATATTATGAATTATAGGCCGCAGAAAATTTTCCTGTTTGCATGTGAAAGTTAATCTCAGGAACTACTGCAGGGATTTTGATACTTTTTCATTAATAGATTATCTGACTGACGAGGAATGTTTGTGTATATCACTACACGTTGTAAACAAATCATTCCACTGAAGATACTTAGTGCGAAACTTGAGCGGGTCGCTAGTTACTAACCGTTTGACGGCTGTGGACGAGTTAACCCGTCATGCTCCCCAGCTCGGGGCCAACGAGATACACGGGCCCTGCAACGAACTTGTGACGTCACACTAATCGAGCTGTCCGCCACACTTCGCGAACGGTCTGCTGCGTTCAGGGCCCACGGCAAATCGATATTTAATTGGAAAGGTACCCACTAAAGATCTTAAATTTGTCGTGGGCTATCGAGGACATCCGGTCATTTAAACAAGGATTCAAAATGTACTAGAACTCGTCTGAAATAGTTACACACTTCCCGCCGGAGACGGCTGCTGGTACTCGTAAGACCTGTAGTGTCACGTGATGTGACGTACGCGCCACTGGCTGTCTTTCTCGTGGGCCTCGCTGCCGCTCCCCAAGTGCTGAGGGCGTGTTTAAACGTGACCTCTGTATTTTCCTTAAGCTACTGACATGTTTACGTGCCCGGTTTTGCCGACCCTCTCACTACTGCGGAAGAGTTACTTCCACCCTCCATCCATGAAAACGTTTCGAGTATTTATCATCCAAAATACGTGCCTCTTTGCGTGTGTCATTAGCAAAAAACCTCGATTCGATATCTTCAACTGTTTATGAAATATAACGATTCTTATGACCACATAATCCCCAACGTTCAGGGCTGGAATTGTGTTCACCATATGCGACTGCCCACTGGATATAAAAATCGATATCTCGAGAACCAAATGAGATATCGTTCTGCTCTCGGTTTTAAATAGAATATCGACAACTTACCTACATTACACGCAATTCAGTGTATGAGCTAAGATGAAGCACACGCAAGGTTTACGTACTGTGTTTTTACCTCTGCAATGTCTTTAAAATTTCGTGCAGTGTTTTGGTTAATTTGATGCAGCACAGTCACTGTAAAAAACAACGAGAAGAAATTCAGTCATTTAACGAGACAACATATCACACCCTCTTTCGGCGAAGAATTTTCTTAAATTCAGATGATAAAATTACACTGATGGAAGAAAATCGCAACAGCAAGGAGTTGTGAGACATAAACGAAAGTTGATAAAAAAAATGGCTCTGAGCACTATGGGACTTAACATCTGTTGTCATCAGTCCCCTAGAACTACTTAAACCTAACTAACCTAAGGACATCACACACATCCATGCCCGAGGCAGGATTCGAACCTGCGACCATATTGGTCGCGTGGTTCCAGACTGAAGCACCTAGAACCGCTCGGCCACCAGCAGCCGGCCGAAAGTTGATAGGTACGTTTCAACATATGAAAGGTCTATTCAATTTTCACACCAGCCATATAAGAATGGCGCTGCTAGCACCACTATGAGGATGCATATCAGGTTTGCTTTAAATACATGCCGTAACGCTCGCCAGCGTTAGTGGAGAGTTGATGTTAATATGCCTTTAAGGCGACAGAGACGCCGGAGTGGCCGAGCGGTTCTAGCCGCTACAGTCTGGAACCGCGCGACCGCTACGGTCGCAGGTTCAAATCCTGCCTCGGGCATGGATGTGTGTGATGTACTTAGGTTAGTTAGGTTTAAGTAGTTCTAAGTTCTAGGGGACTGATGACCTCAGCAGTTAAGTCCCATAGTTCTCAGAGCTATTTTTTTCGAAGCCGGGCCCTTAGAATTGATATTCTGTTGCGCTGACCACTCAGCTACTGGGGGCTGACAAGGTTGTGTAGTAGGGACACGAGAAGCTGTATGTTCTTTCTGCGATATTTCAGAACGACCAGGCACGGGTATAGCCACTTTATATGGCTTCCTGCAGCGGTTGTCACGAGAATATACGATGGCAAGGAGACGGGGTTCCTGATGGCCACTTGGCACAAGACATTCGTGTTCAGCTTCTGCCTCTGTCGAATCGTACTGCATCTCCAGCATCAGTGTGAGCAGCAGTTGGCACCACGACGAACTGTTGCAAATCTGTTACTTCAAGGACAGCTCCAAGACAGACACCCTGTAGCGTGCGTTCCACTGACCCCAAAACAAAACAGTTTGCGACATCATTGGTGTCAAGCGCGACCTCATTGGAGCGCAGGATGTAAATCTGTTGTGTTTTCTGATGAAAGCTGGTTCTGTGATGACCACGTGTCACATAGGAACCCAGTGGAGGGCTGCACCCAACGTGTCTGCGTGCTAGATACACTGGACCTTACGCTATGGTCAGGGGGTGCGATTTCATATGCCAGTAAGAGCGTTCTCGTGGTTACCCCAATGATCCTGGCTGCAAATTTGTAAGTTCGGTGATTCGACCAGTTGTGCTGCCATTCATGAAATTCTAGCGAGTGTTTCCAGCAGGATAACGGTTGCCCACATTCCGCTGTCGTAACCCCACATGCTCGACAGTATCGTTGCATTGGTCTATTCGGTCATCAGATCTTATCCAATCCAACCCATATGGGACATCATCGGACGACAGCATCATCCGAAAACAGTTTTAGCTGTCCCTTCATTGACTGACCATGTGCTATAGTGAAAGGTCTCTGTTGGATTCCTTTCATATTAATTTCTTAAATCTGTTGTCATTTACGGCATAAAGTCCTCTTCTAAATTTACTGTGGTGTTTCTGACTATCTGGGAGGAGACTGAACAGTGCAATGCGTTACTTTTACACATAAACAAGAACGATCTGTCACACTACTACACTTTAAAACACAGTTTATATGTAATTCATGTCACACAGTCTCATACGGAACCTACATCCGCTTTCTTTTATATACTGTATATGATAAGATACTGTCATCCCCCTTCCCTTCTGTGTGAGAGGATGAATGAGCAAATGTATTTCTAGTTGCATGCCTCAGGGTGGCAGACAAGCCTGTCTGCTAGAGAACAGTAGGACCAACGTCGGAACAGGTAGCTACGCTTTCTAAAGGCAAAGAGGTTTCTATCATTAGTATGGTCCTGTCCGTCTCTTGTCATGTTGGTATAGGAAGCTACCCCTCTGGCCACTTCCGTTTGTATTTGTGAGCCACCCTCAGAAAGGGACCACGTCAGTCTGTCCGTGGCGAGCGTCTGAAGTGGTAAGATCTCCGGCTAAGCGCGTGTCTGCTAAGTCCGTAGGACAATGGATTTCTTAAGTTCAGCCTAACTGAAAATTTAATCACCTTTATTTCAGGTTTAGCTCTAAAATATCTAATGTTATCTTAAATTGCAGCGCAGTGTAATTCTCGTGTGAAGTTCAGATTATTTTCCAGTAGTTGCTTTGTCACTACTTTGTGAGTAAAGTGGAACCACGTGTTGATCAGTAACTCTAACTAAGATCAATCTTAAATGCGAATGCTTGTGTGATTATAACGTCTCGTCTTGACGTTATTTTTCAATATAGCAACTTTTCTTTATGTTCAACCCACGTGGGGTGTACTTTGCGAGACCAGTACCACGTGCTTATATAACTGTTTGACCCGTCAGGTTAACAGTAAGACGTTAGTAACCAGTTCGAGGTTTTTCTTTTGTAAATTGCTTTTCGATCTAATTTATTTTAATTATCAAAATTATTGTGGAGTTACACGCTTTGTGTAAACCAAGTTGACCACGTGAAGCATGTGGTGTAATCATCAAAGTAGCCCTCAGCTATTCTTTTCGGGAAGATTTCCCAGAGAGTTAGTATGAATTTAGTATACCAGTGTGTGGTAATTACATGACGGACAGGATTGTGCTACGAACGTAACTTCTTTGGGTGAAAATTGAATCGGTTGGTTGTGGCTAATTTCCTCTTGCGTATGTTTCAACGTTCTTCGTGTGTTATTTTATGAATGCAGTGTTGTATGCAGTCTCCCAATCTTGGCTCCATATTTGATGTGTTCCGTAAGATTACAAACCCACATTTTCACAGTCCTAAATAAGGCACCAGCTTAGTTATGACTCACGTTTAATATACTGAAATTTTAATGATCAATGTTAAAATAAATTTCCAAATATAAACTGATTTATTTCTTTTTATTTAAATTCTCTTATATATATATATATATATATATATATATATATATATATATATATATCACCGGTTATCGTATGCCTATTAAAAGATTATAATTCATGTTAGTCTGGTTGGGAATTTGGTAAGCTAAACTGGATACTTGGTGAAACAGTTGCTCAGTAATGCAAGATTAACTTCCCCAGACAGCTCACAGCTTTTAACCCGCTTTTATTGTCTATCAGTTCAGCTTACATAGCAAATTAAAGCAACAACGTTACAATAGGCACGGAACTCCACCCACAAACCGACATCAGACACATGTACAACACGATGTATGGGCGTTTGCATGCTTGCATTCAACACGCTGGCACCTACACCGGTTATTCATGGACTAACATTTCAAATTTGAAACGGATTTTCTTGCAATAACCTAGAGATCTTTCAGCGTTAGTCAGTTATGTGTTACTCAGACAAAGAAACATCAAAAAAAGTTTTGCATTACCTCGGTTCCGAGAGTTCCGGAACCTGTACAGAAAATTGCAATAGAGATCGACATAAACATCATTTCCGTCCTTTTTATTGGTCATGGAAACCACACTTTGCATGTTGTACCACCATACAGCGAGACCTTCAGAGGTAGTGGTCCAGATTGCTGTACACACCGAAACCTCTAACACCCAGTAGCACGTCCTCTTGCCTTGATGCATGCCTGTATTCGTCGTGGCATACTATCCACAAGTTCATCAAGGCACTGTTAGTCCAGATTGTCCTACTCCTCAACGGCGATTCGCCGTACATACCTCAGAGTGGTGGGTGGGTCACGTCGTCCATAAACAGCCCTTTCCAATCTATCCCAGGCATGTTCGATTGGGTTCATATCTGGAGAACATACTGGCCATTCTAGTCGAGCGATTTCGCTTTCCTGAATGAAGCCATTCACAAGATGTGCTCAATGGGGGGCGCGAATTGTTGTCCACGAAGACGAATGCCTCGCCAATAAGCTGCCGATATGGTTGCGCTATCGGTCGGAGGATGGCATTAAAGTATCGTGCAGCCGTCACGGCGCCTTCCATGACCGCCAGCGGCGTACGGCGTCCTTAAATAATGCCGCCCCAAAACAGTAGGGTACCCCCACCTTGCTGCACTCGCTGGACAGTGTGACTAAGGCATTCAGCCTGACCAGGTTGCGTTCAAGCACGTCTCCGAAGATTGTCTGCTTGAAGAAAAGACACTCACCGGTGAAGAGAACGTGATGCCAATCCTGAGTGGTCCATTCGGAATGTTTTGGGCTCATCTGTACCATGGTGCTTGGTGTCGTGGTTGCAAAGATGGACCTCGTCATGGACGTCGGGAGTGAAGTTGCGCATCATGCAGCCTATTGCGCACAGTTTGAGTCGTAACACAACGTCCTGTGTCTGCACAAAAAGCATTATTCAACATGGTAACGTTGCTGTCAGAGTTCCTCCGAGCCATAATCCGTAGGTAGCGGTCATCCACTGCAGTAGTAGCCCTGTCTGTCTGCTCTGTACCTCCATGTCCGAACAACATCGCTTTGGTTCAGTCCGAGACGCCTGGACACTTCCCTCGTTGAGAGCCCTTCCTGGCACGAAGTAACAATGCGGACGCGTTCGAACAGCGGTATTGACCGTCTAGGCACGATTTAACTACAGACAGCACGAGGCGTGTTCCTTCTTCGTGGTGGAATGACTGGAACTTATCGGCTGTCGAACCACCTTCGTCTAACAGGCGCTGCTCAGGCGTGGTTGTTAACATCTTTGGGTGGGTATAGTGACATCTCTGAACAGTCAACGGGACTGTGACTGTGATACAATATCCACAGCCAACCTCTATCCTCAGGAGTTCTGGGAACTGGAGTGATGCAAAACTTTTTTTGATGTGTGTATATTCCCGACATTTCATTACTCTACATTAATTACTTTTTGTGACGCTACATTTTTTTTTGTCAGGGTATTTCAAAGGGGCCGGACTGCAGTCTCTCTGCACAAGTAACAGCATTAGGCGAGCAGTACAGCGACAGCATAAAATGCAGAGAGCGCGTCTGTAGCAGCTAAAGGGCTAATAAACTTGGTGTGGTTCGGCTGTCTGGGCATGAATCATACCGAACCTAGCACGGTAGTGAGTGAGAATTCTAACCTTTACAGGAACCGTTTCAACCTACGACCACCCAACCCATTCTTGGATCACAAGTAATGACGTGCTTTTAGGACGAGGAAGACACTGCTCACTGAATTACTCGTTAGTCGTTTAAAACGGCAAGAGGAACAAGAGTACGGCAGGGACAAGTGACACACACACACACACACACACACACGCACACACACAGTGAGGTCGCTGTGAGGGCACGCCCTGGCGGCCGCCCTGCCGCCGCCGCCGCTCCCTTTGCCTTTCTTTGTCGGCCCTTTGTGTCGGCGCGAGCGCCGTGAAACGTTTGCACTGTCTCCCTGCCGCGCCCACTGTGCTGGGCCCGCGTGTTTCGCGCGCGCCCCCTTTCAGGCGTTTCTATACCTGCTCACACGCCGTCAGGCGGCGGCTCGGCGCGCCGTTTTCCGTTCTTCATCGACTACTGCACACAGAGTCTCGTTCGAGGGGTTAAAAGCAGGAAAGTGCTCTTTTGTTAGCTATAGCCGTAACGTAAAACGAGCGATTATTGTAAAGTTGCCAAGAAACATTAAATCCATACGTGCGATATTATAACTTTGTATGTGTGAGACAGGGTTGTAGCCCGTCCCCGACGTTATTCAATCTGTATATTGAGCAAGTAGTGACGGAAACAAAAGAAAAATTTTGAGTAGGAATTAAAATCCATGCGGAAGAAATAAAAACTTTGACGTTCGCCGATGACATTGTAATTCTGTCAGAGACAGCAAAGGACTTGAAAGAGCAGTTGAACGGAATGGATGGTGTCTTGAAGGGAGGATATAAGATGAACATCAACAAAAGCAAAACAAGGACAATGGAATGTAGTCGAATTAAGTCGGGTGATGTTGAGGGTATTAGATTAGGAAATGAGACACTTAAAGTAGTAAAGGAGTTTTGCTATTTGGGGAGAAAAATAACTGATGATGGTCGAAGTAGAGACGATATAAAATGTAGACTGGCAATGGAAAGGAAAGCGTTTCTGAAGAACAGAAATTTGTTAACATCGAGTATAGATTTAAGTGTCAGGAAGTCGTTTCTGAAACTATTTGTATAGAGTGTAGCTTTGTATGGAAGTGAAACATGGACGATGAATAGTTTAGACAAGAAGAAAATAGAAGCTTTCGAAATGTGGCGTTACAGAAGAATGCTGAAGATTAGATGGGTAGATCACATAACTAATGAGGAGGTACTGAATAGAATTGGAGAGGAGTTTGTGCCACAACTTGACTAGAAGAAGGGATCGGTTGGTAGGGCATCAAGGGATCACCAATTTAGTGTTGCAGGGAAGCGTGGAGGGTAAAAATCGTAGAGGGAGACCAAGAGATGAATATACTAAACAGATTCAGAAGGATGTAGGTTGCAGTAGGTACTGGGAGATGAAGAAGCTTGCACAGGGTAGAGTAGCATGGAGAGCTGCATCGAACCAGTCTCTGGACTGAACACCACAACAACAACATGTATGTATATATGGCAGGAGTGAAATACAGGGACCTAGAGGCTATTTACAAGTTGTACAGAAATCATGCGGCAGTGATACAATTCCAGGGACAAAAGGGGAAGCAGTCGCTGAAAAGGGAGGGAGACAGGGTTGTAGCCTCTCCCCGCTGTGATGATGATGATGATGTTTGGTTTGTGGGGCGCTCAACTGCGTGGTTATCAGCGCCCGTACAATTACCCAATCTTTGCTCAGTCCAATTTCGCCACTTTCCTGGATGATGATGAAATGATGAGGACAACACAAACACCCAGTCATCTCGAGGCAGGTGAAAATCCCTGACCCCGCCGGGAATCGAACCCGGGACCCCGTGCTCGGGAAGCGAGAACGCTACCGCGAGACCACGAGCGGCGGACACTCCCCGCTGTTATTCCATCTGTGCACTGAGCAAGCAGTAAAGGAAACCAAAGAAAAAATTGGAGCACAAATTAAAGTTCAAGGAGAAGAAATAACTGTGAGGTTTCTCCGATGATATTGTAACACTGTCAGAGACAGCAAAGGACCTGGAAGAGCAGTTGAACGGAATGGACAGTATCTTGAAAGGAAGGTGCAGTATAAACGTCAACAAAAGCAAAACGATAATAATGGAATGTAGTCCAATTAAGTCAGGTGGCGCTAAGAGATACTTAAAGCAGTAGATGTGTTTTGCTATTTGGAGAGAAAAATAACTGATGATGGTCGAAGTAGAGAGAATATAAAATACAGACTAGCAATGGCAAGAAAAGCATTGCAGAAGAAGAGAAGTTTGTTGACATTGAATATAAATTTAGATATTAGGAAGAGTTTTTTGAAGGCATTTTTCTGGGATGTTACCATGTATGAAAGTAAAACAAGGACTACAAACAGTTCACATAAAAAAATTTTGAAACTATCGAACTGTGGTGCTACAGAAGAATGCTGAAGATCACATGGGTCGTGAAAAAAACAGCGTACGTAGAGTTTTCTTATTTGGGAAAGCAAATAAAAGTGTCATTAATGAATATCTTCATAGTCAGCTCCAAGCATTCACCGCAGGACACATATTGAGCCTCTTTGGTCGGAATTTAAAGGTACTGTCAACCATGTGCTGGGGAAGTATGTGGCTAGCAAAAGTATAGGTGAGGGAAAGGATTCACCTTGGTATACCAAACATATTAGGAAGTTGCTGAGAAAGCAGAGAATTTTGCACACTCGTTTTGAACGTAGTCACTGCCCCGCTGACAAACAGAAATTATGCGAAATGAAAGCAGCTGTCAGAAGGACAATGAGAGACTCTTTTAACGAATTTGAAAGCAATATTTTATTTGCAGATTCTAAAAATACCCCCAAAAAATTTTGGTCGTACGTGAAATCTATGAACGCTACAAGTAATTCAATACATTCTCTTGCTGACAGTACGGATAATGTAACTGATGATGATAAACAGAAGGCCGAAATTCTAAACCTAGCTTTCAAAAACTCGTTTACGATAGAGGACTGCAGCACCGTTCCCCCTTTCAATTATCGAACAATCGAAAGGATGGCTGACATAGTGTTTAGTGTATCTGTGATTATAAAACAGTTAACATCCTTAAACGCCAGAAAGGCATCTGGCCAAGAAGGTATCCCCGTAAGATTTTATGTTGACTATGCTACAAATATAGCTCCATTCTTATCTGTCATCTATCAGAGATCATTGGAACGGCGGAATGTTCCATGGGACTGGAAGAAGGCCAAGGTCATAGTAATCTATAAAAAGGGTAGAAAATCTGATGCAGACAATTACCGGCCAATGTCACTGACATCGATTTGTTGTAGAATCGTGGAACGTATTTTGTGTTCAGACATAATGACCTTTCTAGACTCTAAGAAGCTCATCTGCAGAAACCAGCACGGTTTTAGGAAACAGCGGTCATCCGAGACACAGCTGGCCCTCTTTGTGCATGATATTTCTCGACTTTCGAAAGGCGTTCGACTCAGTTCCGCACTGTCGCTTGCTACAGAAAGTGCGCGCTTACGGTCTATCCAATGACATATGCAGTTGGATAGAGAGTTTTCTAGCAGACAGGGAGAACATGTCGTCCTGAACGGGGTAACTTCATCAGAAACAAGAGTAACTTCAGGTGTACCCCAGGGCAGCGAAATAGGTCCTCTGCTTTTTACGATTTACATAAACGATCTGATTGATGGTACTGTCAGCGGCCTTGGACTGTTTGCCGATGACGCTGTAGTCTATAGGAAAGTAGTATCACACGAAATTTGTGAACAAATCAATGGGGATTTGCAGAAAATAAATGCGTGGTGTAATGACAGGCAGTTATCTCTCAGTATTAGTAAGTGTAACCTACTGCGTATAACACGGCGAAAATCCCCCCTAATGTATGAGTTCAAAATAAATGATCAGTCTTTGGAAGCGGTAACATCCGTCAAGTATGTGGGTGTGAGTATTCGAAATGATCTCAAATGGAATGATCAGTATACACAAGTAACGGGTAAGGCGAACTCTAGATTGCGGTTTATTGGTAGAATCCTGAAGCGTTGCAGTCCTTCGACAAAGGAAATAGCTTACAATACATTAGTTCGTCCAGTCTTAGAGTATTGTTCGTCTGTATGGGACCCTTACCAGTTGGGTCTGATTCAAGAGATTGAGAAGGTCCAAAGAAGAGCGGCAAGATTCGTGACTTGTACATTTAGCCATCGCGAGAGCGTTACAAATCTCATAGAAAGTTTGAAGTGGGACGCACTTGCAGATAGACGACGCCCTAAACAGAAGGGGCTGCTCACTAAATTCCGAAATACAATCTTCACCAACTTTCAAATCGCGTAATGATTATCATTCAAAGATATGGGAAATAAGAGCTTGCACTGAGGTCTTCAGACAGTCGTTTTGCCCTCGCACGATCCACGAGTGGAACAGAGGGAGGGGGGGATATGACTTAGGCGCGAATTGTGCCCTCCGCCACACACCGCTTGGTGGCTAGCGGAGTATATGTAGATGTAGACATAGTTCAGGAGATATACATATAAAAAAAAAGTTTTGCATCACCCTGGTTTCCATAACTCCTGAAGATAGATGTTGACTGTGGATATTGTATCACATCGTGCACGTCTTGTGATTCACTTCCTTCAGGATAACGAAATCGCTCGACTAGAATGGTCAGCATGTTCTCCAGACATGGACTCTATCGAACATGCCTGGAATAGACTGAAAAGGGCTGCTTATAAATGACGTGACGCACCAACCACTGTGACGGATCTACGCCGAATCGCCGTTGAGGAGTGGCACAATCTGGACCAACAGTGCCTTGATGAAACTGTGGGCATGAAACGTCCCCTTTGAAAAATTAATGAATTACTGTGCTGATAAACCTCTTACATTATTTGATTTTCAAACAGCTGAGCAGAACTGAACGTACTCAGACATTTCAATCTTTGCCTATTCTGATCAGTACTAAACTGGCACACAATATTTTCAGCGCAACGCATTCTAACTTTTACATATTCCTACAAAAGAATGGCACTGGCTAACAATAAGCTATACATTTCATGAATCACTTACCTCACAAAAATCTTCATTACTCGAACTACTGCAATGCAGCGAGCGCCAATACTGCCAGCTAAATAAAAGATTCTAACTACTGAAGGCACTAACTACTGATCGGCATAGTTAGCAAATGAAAGATTTTGATAAAGAACAAACAATGTATTTACCTCAATAGTGTTCAAAAGTCCATCCAGTCTTACAAATTTACTGTCTCTGATGGACACACGTCCAGATCATCCGCTCTCAAAACTCCGCCATTTCTCTCCCCACATCCACCACTGCTGGAGGCTCACCTCCAACTGCGCAACGCTACGCGCTGCTAACAGCCAACTGTCCAACACTTCAATAGCGACTATTACAACAATGCCCACCAGCCACAGACTGCACACAGCACATCCAGTGATTTTCATACAGAGCGCTAGGTGACGTTACCAACATCAAAACCTAAGCAGCCTACTTACAGATAGTATGCCACGACGAATACAGGCATGCATCAATGCAAGAGGACGTGCTACTCGGTATTAGAGGTACCGGTGTGTACAGAAATCTGGACCACCACCTCTGAAGGTCTCGCTGTATGGTGGTACAACATGCAATGTGTGGTTTTCATGAGCAATAAAAAGGGCGGAAATGATGTTTACGTTGATCTCTATTCCAATTTTGTGTACAGGTTCCGAAACTCTCGGAAGCGAAGTGATGCAAACCATTTTTTGATGTTTGTATAATGTCAAAAACAGAGAGATGCGTGAAAAATTGCTGCATCGTGCTTGATGTTTTAATTTATTACTTCTTTCCTATCAACTCTATTCATAAAACATCCGCAGACAGGATGAACGTGCAAAATTATATCATCGTACGACACACAGTTCAGACGATACGACGTCATACACACTGAATGTTAGTACAAAACTACATCGCGAAATTCGCTAGAGATTCAGGAGACATACGTGTATGAAATGTGTTAAATATATGGGAAATATGTGTGACACAGATGTACGAAGGCAAGGCCACGGGTAAAAAGCTCGTCCTAAACACGGACATCAGTTTCAACCCAACTTGATACACATAATATATAACGAAATACTACGGAGGTAAGAACCAGCAACCTGCTATTGAGGTAGGGTTTAGAACGTGGAGAGAGAAGGAGGGCGGAAGAACTGGATAGTGGGAAGGGAAGGCAAATGGAAAGCAAAGGAAGAGGAGGTGGACAGAGGGACGGGAGTACATGAACAGAGAAAGTTGGAGGGGAAGGACAGAGAGAGTAGGAGGAGATGAACAGAGAGAAGGGGGTGGGGGGAGATGGGCAAAGAGAAGGTGACGGGGGGAGAGATGGGCAGAGAGGGGATGGGGGAGATGGAATAATAGAAGACTGGAATAAACACACGGCCGTCGAAAGCCGTGTACTCAGACAGTAATAAATAAAAACTTTTGCAGACTATAAAAATTTCACCGAATTCATGTATTTTGTGTCTGCGTCCTTAGCGATTGTTGGCTGATGCTATCGTGGACGAGCCCCTACGTCTCCCTGTCGATAAGTAAACATTAGATATTGCTTATGCCGCACCAGCTAATTTCCTTGAAATCGCTGTCGTAAAACGATTTACTCAAGCTGCTGGAAAGAAACCGTAATTTAATCGCCTCTTTTCAAGGAATCGAACACTCGGCAGAGAAACAGCGATTTAGAATGACTCAGCAATGAAATCGAAAAAGTTCTTGATCACTGTGGATGCAGAGCAACAGGCGGATTCCATACGCAAAGCGTCTGACGCGTTTCCCCAAAGCAGACTGCTGACAAAGCTCCGAGCATACACAATACGTTTTCTTTTCCGTGAGTAGCTCGAAAACTTTTTAGAAATAGAACCCGGTACATTCTCCTGATGGTCAGGGTTTGCAGAACCGAGGTTATCGTCAGTAGTTTCGCAGGTAAGTCTTATGGGACCGACATTATTTCCTACGCAGGGTGTTTTCGTAAGGTCGTGCAAAATTGTAACAGGACGTAGAGAATGCAACAGCACAAGTTAGGGAATTTGGGGTCGGAGAAGCCATGTTAAGGAGATGTGGAAGTAAATTTGTCGACCGCTTTGTCCAACATTACTGTTTTGAAGTTTATTTACAAAATACACGTACTGTGCTATTTATTTAGATGTACATTATTTACACTCCTGGAAAATGAAATAAGAACACCGTGAATTCATTGTCCCAGGAAGGGGAAACTTTATTGACACATTCCTGGGGTCAGATACATCACATGATCACACTGACAGAACCACAGGCACATAGACACAGGCAACAGAGCATGCACAATGTCGACACTAGTACAATGTATATCCACCTTTCGCAGCAATGCAGGCTGCTGTTCTCCCATGGAGACGATCGTAGAGATGCTGGATGTAGTCCTGTGGAACGGCTTGCCATGCCATTTCCACCTGGCGCCTCAGTTGGACCAGCGTTCGTGCTGGACGTGCAGACCGCGTGAGACGACGCTTCACCCAGTCCCAAACATGCTCAATGGGGGACAGATCCGGAGATCTTGCTGGCCAGGGTAGTTGACTTACACCTTCTAGAGCACGTTGGGTGGCACGGGATACATGCGGACGTGCATTGTCCTGTTGGAACAGCAAGTTCCCTTGCCGGTCTAGGAATGGTAGAACGATGGGTTCGATGACGGTTTGGATGTGCCGTGCACTATTCAGTGTCCCCTCGACGATCACCAGTGGTGTACGGCCAGTGTAGGAGATCGCTCCCCACACCATGATGCCGGGTGTTGGCCCTGTGTGCCTCGGTCGTATGCAGTCCTGATTGTGGCGCTCACCTGCACGGCGCCAAACACGCATACGACCATCATTGGCACCAAGGCAGAAGCGACTCTCATCGCTGAAGACGACACGTCTCCATTCGTCCCTCCATTCACGCCTGCCGCAACACCACTGGAGGCGGGCTGCACGATGTTGGGGCGTGAGCGGAAGACGGCCTAACGGTGTGCGGGACCGTAGCCCAGCTTCATGGAGACGGTTGCGAATGGTCCTCGCCGATACCCCAGGAGCAACAGTGTCCCTAATTTGCTGGGAAGTGGCGGTGCGGTCCCCTACGGCACTGCGTAGGATCCTACGGTCTTGGCGTGCATCCGTGCGTCGCTGCGGTCCGGTCCCAGGTCGACGGGCACGTGCACCTTCCGCCGACCACTGGCGACAACATCGATGTACTGTGGAGACCTCACGCCCCACGTGTTGAGCAATTCGGCGGTACGTCCACCCGGCCTCCCGCATGCCCACTATACGCCCTCGCTCAAAGTCCGTCAACTGCACATACGGTTCACGTCCACGCTGTCGCGGCATGCTACCAGTGTTAAAGACTGCGATGGAGCTCCGTATGCCACGGCAAACTGGCTGACACTGACGGCGGCGGTGCACAAATGCTGCGCAGCTAGCGCCATTCGACGGCCAACACCGCGGTTCCTGGTGTGTCCGCTGTGCCGTGCGTGTGATCATTGCTTGTACAGCCCTCTCGCAGTGTCCGGAGCAAGTATGGTGGGTCTGACACACCGGTGTCAATGTGTTCTTTTTTCCATTTCCAGGAGTGTATTTCCTGCAAGGAAACATGGTGGAAGAGCCTATGTACTAGGAAGCCACGATGCAGGTTTTCTTTACTTTACTTGTCCAGAAGGTGGCTCTGCTATAGCGTATTTATGTTGTTCCACGACAGAAGATGCTATGTATCAACAACATTGCGGAACAGCGCCTCATTTCAGTGTGGATGTCCGCAACTATCTCAGTGCTGCATTTCTGTTCGTTAGATGGGAAGGGGAGGTCCTATTCCACGGCCTGCGAAGTCACCTGTCCTGAATCCCCTCTATTATTTCCTATGGCGATGTCTTGTGTATGACACCGCAGTCGATAAGGAGACGAAATTAGTTGCCAGAATTGTAGCTGCCTTTGATGTGATTCGAAACACACTAGGGTTATTTGTCAGGGTGCGTCAGAATCTTCTTCGCCTTTGTCATGCTATCACTGTAGTTGATGACCGTCAGTTTCAGCACATTTTGTAGATACAGTACAAATGGTACGTTAATTGTTTCAGTAATGATATTTGAAGATAACTGTAACTAACGTAAATAAAAAAGTACATAAAGATGTGATTATATTCCTATAATCTCGTTAAACTGTATTCTCCGACCCCAGCTTCCCTATCTCAAATTGTCCAGTAGAACATCCTCTATGTCCCGTTAAATTTTTACACCTTCTAACGGACATACCCTGTATACATAAATAATGTTACCAGCAATCTGTAGCTGTTTGCTGATGACGCTATAGTGTACGGGGAAGTGGCTTCATTGAGTAAGGTAGAAGATGACTAGGACAAAGTCTCTACTTACCGTGATGAATAGAACGTAGCTCAAGATGTAGAAAAACGTAAATTAATGAAGAGGAGAAGGAGAAAACGTCCTTTAACGTTCGAATACAGTATTAGTGATGTACTACACTACTGGTCATTAAAATTGCTACACCAAGAAGAAATGCACATGATAAACGGGTATTCATTGGCCAAATATATTATACTAGAACTGACATATGATTACATTTTCACGCAATTTGAGTGCATAGATCCTGAGAAATCAGTACCCAGAACAACCACCTTTGGCCGTAATAACGGCCTTGATACGCCTGGCCAAAAGTCATACAGAGCTTGGATAGCGTGTACAGGTACAGCTGCCCATGCAGCTTCAACACGATACCACAGTTCATCAAGAGTAGTGATTGGCGTATTGTGACGGGCCAGTTGCTCGGCCACCATTGACCAGACGTCTTCAGTTGGTGTGAGAACTGGAGAATGTGCTGGCCAGGGCAGCAGTCGAACATTTTCTGCATCCAGAAAGGCCCGTACAGGACCTCCAATATGCGGTCGTGCACTATCCTGCTGAAATGTAGGGATTCGCAGAGATCGAATGAAGGGTAGAGCCACGGGTAGTAACACATCTTAAATGTAACGTCCACTGTTCAAAGTGCCGTCAATGCGAACAAGAGGTGACCGAAACGTGTAACCAATGGCACCCCATACCATCACGCCGGGTGATACGACAGTATGACAATGACAAATACACACTTCCAATGTGCGTTCACCGCGACGTCGCCAAACACGGATGCGACCATCACGATGCTGTAAACAGAACCTGGATTCATCCGAAAAAATGACGTTTTGCCATTCGTGCACCCAGGATCGTCGTTTAGTACACCATCACAGGAACTCCTGTCTGTGATGCAGCGTCAAGGGTAACCGCAGCCATGGTCTCCGAGCTGATAGTCCATGTTGCTGCAAACGTCGTCGAACTGTTCGTGCAGATGGTTGTTGTGTTGGAAACGTCCCCATCCGTTGACACAGGGATCGCGACGTGGCTGCACGATCCGTTACAGCCATGCGGATAAGATGCCTGTCATCTCGACTGCTAGTGATACGAGGTCGTTGGGATCCAGCATGGCGTTCCGTATTACCCTCCTGAACCCACCGATTCCATATTCTGCTAACAGTCATTGGATCTCGACCAACGCGAGCAGCAATGTCGCGATACGATAAACCGCAATCGCGTTAGGCTACAATCCGAACTTTATCAAAGTCGGAAACGCATTTTTCCTCCTTACACGAGGCATCACAACAACGTTTCACCAGGCAACGCCGGTCAACTGCTGTTTGTATATGAGAAATCGGTTGGAAACTTTCCTCATGTCAGCACGTTGTAGGTGTTGCCAACGGTGCCAACTTTCTGTGAATGCTCTGAAAAGTTAAACATTTGCATCTCACAGCAACTTCTTCCTGTCGGTTAAATTTCGTGTCTGCAGCACGTCAACTTCGTGGTGTAGCAATTTTAATGGTCAGTAGTGTTTATTAACCAGATGGCGCCTCTAGCCTCTAGATGTGCATTTTTTAAAATATAGTGTTAGACTTCCTCATATAGCCACATCGATTAACGTTGTAAGGCGATATGAAATGCAACGAGCACCTAAGGTCGGTAGTAGGGAAGGCGAATGGTCAGCTTCGATTTATTGCGAAAATTTTAGGAAGGTGTAACTCATCTGTAAAGGAGAACAATAGTGCGACCCATTCTCGAGTACCGCTTGAGTGCTGGGGTCCCCACCAGGTCGGAGGAAGACATCGAAAGTTTTCAGAAGTGTGCTGCTACACTAGGTTGGATCAACTAGTTAGTATTATTAAGACGCTTCGGGAACTCAAATGGGAATATCTAGAGGGAAGGCGGCACTCTTTTGCCGAAATAGCAAGGGTAAATTTACATTTCCGGTCGACCGCGGGACGATTCTATTGCGCCAACGTACGTTTCGCGTAAGAAACCCGGAAACCAAAGAAATTAGGGCTCGTGTGGAGCCCCCTTCTAACAGCCGTGTACCGCAAGTTGTGGGGCGGCGGTTAACTTGTGAAAATTAAAATAATGCTGTATAAATGCTTGCATATTGAATCAGTTTCAGGCTTTTAGAATGTTGTTAATGCTGTCTTTCGCCGTTCTCAACACTGGCTCTCTATTTACTTTTTAGCACCCAGAAAGTGATTTAACAAAACGTGGAGCCTGTAATTAGAGTTCCTAGTGCCCACTTCATCTGAGACCACCATTATAGCTGCAGCTTATAGCTCTGAGGAATTAGGAGATTGTCTGGGATTTCTAATCAAAAACGATTTTCCAAAATAGTTGAGTATATTCTGAAATTCACTGATAACAAACACAAGTATCCCTACAACCTAACTAACAGAGCAGTTCAGAGTCTAATACGCTGATGAAACTATAAATATCCGAATTAAATGTTAAAAAGAATGCTCGCCAAAATTTGATGAGAATATTTCATCAAACGCCACGCTAAATAATTGGTAGAATGTCTGTCCCGCGACGGCATGTGAAAATACGACAATACGCCAACTGAGGCTAGATAATGAAAATCATCCCAGAATTAACCCTTCACTTGAAATGATTTCATGGTTCCGCATATCTCTAGTAACTTAATACGGCACCCGAGGCCGTTTGTAGCAGTGATACCGATGCGACGCGACTCCCGACACAGATGGCGTGTTATTCAGCGTCTGGAGAGAACTGGGGCCTTCCTTCCTCGCGCAGCGTTCTTATATATATAGCCGCGGTGCGGACGGCTAAGGGAACGCCTGATCAAATCGGCTCTCCCGACTAGCCGCTGGGCTAGTAACGCACCACTTCAAGTTACATAATAATTTATAGCTTCTTTTGCTGATGGCCGATGAAGCTCTTAATTTAAACGTGCATTCAGCACGCAGGTAAGTATTGATAATAAAATTTTGACGTGGCTAAGTTAAATATTTTGGGCGAGAGAATTAATTAAATTACACTGCACGCAGTAGATGAGCTCTGAACTGACACTTTTGAGATCCGCTATCGCTATAATTTTATAGGTATTCAAAAGAAACTTTTCACATCTTCACAGTCATAGCGGACCTCCAACCTATTTAAATCTAAACATCCTAGCCTTATTTATTAGCCTACTTAATCTATCTTGCTTCCTTCAGTTTTGAGACAAAAACCAGAAAATCATAAATTTCCACTAAAGTCTTAATCTGTGAAATCCAAAGTACTGTTTTTATTAAATCATTATGAAAGATGAATCTAAATATAAATTTTGAAGTCTCTAGCTCTTTTCTGTTGCGCCAATGACTTTTTCAGAAAAACGTCCAAATTTCAAAAATGGCTGAAGCTATCGGACTGATATTTAACACACATTAATTTAGTATTATTCCTGACATGCTAGAAAAGTTTTAGGTCATTTGCTTGATTTTTAAGGTATTGCGCAACATTTATGACGTCAGAGCTAGTTACAGCAGACTGGCTGGCACACAATGGAAACTGATGTGAATTTACTACAGCGTGAGTAGGCTGCTTCCCTACAAAGTCTCTAGAGGAACGGAAGGTTCCAAATGATTGGAAAAAAGCACAGGTAGTTCCAGTCTTCAAGAAGAGTCGTCGAGAAGATGTGCAAAACTGTAGACCTATATCTCTGACGTCGATCTGTTGTAGAATTTTAGAACATGTTTTTTGCTCGAGTATCATGTCGTTTTTGGAAACCCAGAATCTACTATGTAGGAATCAACATGGATTCCGGAAACAGCGATCGTGTGAGACCCAACTCGCTTTATTTGTTCGTGAGACCCAGAAAATATTAGATACAGGCTCCCAGGTAGATGTAATTTTTCTTGACTTCCGGAAGGCGTTCGATACAATTCCGCACTGTCGCCTGATAAACAAAGTAAGAGCCTACGGAATATCAGACCAGCTGTGTGGCTGGATTGAAGAGTTTTTAGCAAACAGAACACAGCATGTTGTTATCAATGGAGAGACGTCTACAGACGTTAAAGTAACCTCTGGCGTGCCACAGGGGAGTGTTATGGGACCATTATTTTCACAATATATATAAATGACCTAGTAGATAGTGTCGGAAGTTCCATGCGGCTTTTCGCGGATAATGCTGTAGTATACAGAGAAGTTGCAGCATTAGAAAATTGTAACGAAATGCAGAAACATCTGCAGCGGATAGGCACTTGGTGCAGGGAGTGGCAACTGACCCTTAACATAGACAAATGTAATGTATTGCGAATACATAGAAGGAAGGATCCTTTATTGTATGATTATATGATAGCGGAACAAACACTGGTAGCAGTTACTTCTGTAAAATATCTGGGAGTATGCGTGCGGAACGATTTGTAGTGGAATGATCATATAAAATTAATTGTTGGTAAGGCGGGTACCAGGTTGAGATTCATTCGGAGAGTCCTTAGAAAATGTAGTCCATCAACAAAGGAGGTGGCTTACAAAACACTCGTTCGACCTATACTTGAATATTGCTCATCAGTGTGGGATCCGTACCAGATCGGGTTGACGGAGGAGATAGAGAAGATCCAAAGAAGAGCGGTGCGGTTCGTCACAGGGTTATTTGGTAACAGTGATAGCGTTACGGAGATGTTTAACAAACTCAAGTGGCAGACTCTGCAAGAGAGGCGCTCTGCATCGCGGTGTAGCTTGCTCGCCAGGTTTCGAGAGGGTGCGTTTCTGGATGAGGTATCGAATATATTGCTTCCCCCTATTTATACCTCCCGAGGAGATCACGAATGTAAAATTAGAGAGATTAGAGCGCGCACGGAGGCTTTCAGACAGTCGTTCTTCCCGCGAACCATACGCGACTGGAACAGGAAAGGGAGGTAATGACAGTGGCACGTAAAGTGCCCTCCGCCACACACCGTTGGGTGGCTTGCGGAGTATAAATGTAGATGTAGAGGCTTATGTAGCAGTCGTTTTTTTCCGTCGGCCCTGTGCTAGTGGCCCAAGAAAGGAAATGGTCTGATACAATAGTTTCTTTATTCTTCTGATTCTTTATGTTTACTCTGTGAAACGAGAAATGTATTCTGTAGGGTTGCTACTTTCAAATAAACGCAGCAAAACTCGTCTGCCACTAGAACATTGCTGTTAACCCCCAACAGTCCTTTTACATGCCAGGAACCTGTTGTTCCATATAACAGTTTTACACATACAACAATAGAAAAACTATCATGACCAGGGCTCGAAATCACGACCGTTGGTTCGACAAATTAACGCTTTACTAACTTCCGCACGGCACCTCTGCGTCACAGGCGCTCACAATTCTGCTTTTACTGTGTTCCGAAAGTCAAGAGTTACTTATTACTTACCGTTTACATACGTTCTCCTGGACGACTTGTACGTAGCACAAACTATATCGGAGTGTTGGTTGGGACTCTGTCTATGAGCAACGTTTAGTACGGATCTGACAGTCTGACATCTACTTCTACATTTATACTCCGCAAGCCACCCAAAGGTGTGTGGCGGAGGACACTTTACGTGCCATTATTATTACCTCCCTTTCCTGTTCCAGTCGCGTATGGTTCGCAGGAAGAAGGACTGCCGGAAAGCCTCCGTGCGCGCTCGAATCTCTCTAATTTTACATTCGTGATCTCCTCGGGAGGTATAAGTTGGGGGAAGCAATATATTCGACACCTCATCCGGAAACGCACCCTCTCGAAACCTGGACAGCAAGCTACACTGCGATGCAGAGCGCCTGTCTTACAAAGTCTGCCACAGTGAGTTTGCTAAATATCTCCGTAACGCTATCACGCTTATCAAATAACGCTGTGACGAAACGCGCCACTCTTCTTTGGATCTTCTCTATCTCCTCTGTCAACCCGACCTGATACGAATCCCACACTGATGAGCAATAATCAGGTATAGGTCGAAAGAGTGTTTTGTAATCCACCTCCTTTGTTGATGGACTACATTTTCTAAGGACTCTCTCAATGAATCTCAACCTGGCACCCGCCTTACCAACAATTAATTTTACATGATCATTCCACTTCAAATCGTTCCGTACGCATACTCCCAGATATTTTACAGAAGTAACTGCTACCAGTGTTTGTTCCGCTATCATATAATCTTACAATAAAGGATCCTTCTTTCTGTATATTCACAATACATTACATTTGTCTATGTTAAGGGTCAGTTGCCACTTCCTGCACCAAGTGCCTATCCGCTGCAGATCTTCCTGCATTTCGCTGCAATTTTCTAATGCTGCAACTTCTCTGTATACTACAGCATCATCCGCGAAAAGCCGCAGGAACTTCCGACACTATCTACTAGGTCATTTGTATATATATTGTGAAAAGCAGTGGTCCCATAACACTCCCCTGTGGCACGCCAGAGGTTACTTTAACGTCTGTAGACGTCTCTCCATTGAAAACATGCTGCATTGTGTTTGCTAAAAACTCTTCAATCTAGAAACACAGCTGCTCTGATTTTCCGTAGGCCCTTACTTTGTCTGTCAGGCGACAGTGCGGAACTGTATCTAACGACATCTGGAGGTTTCAGCTAGAGACGGACAGTGTTGCCCAGTTTTATTTGGAGTTAGTTTTCCACCGATAACATCGAAGGGAGGCAAGTTAGGTACAGACCTTCTTGTACTGTTAGTATGCAAGGAATCCCACCATGGCGACTGAGTGCGCGAATTTTGCTTCAGCCTGTAAATTATACCGGACAGTTGGCACGCCTGCTGCAGCACAGTGCACGCAGTTGCCTCCCTGCAGGGAAACCCCCGCAACCAGCGGCGGTCCGATGGCGGATTCGGCGCGAGTGCGGCGGTCCGTACTAGCTGTTATTGGCGGCCGCGCTGCGCTCAGCTTCAATGGATTTTCGCAAATTGCGGGGATTTCCGGCGCTCTGCAGATTAAAAAGGGCTTTTCTGCGGCGCCGCGGTCTTCGGACACGCGTTTAATAAGCCCGCCAACGATTCGCCTGGGGAATGTTGTGGACGATGGGATGGCGGACGGTACAGGGGGAGGGGGCGGCGGGGGAGGAGGGGAGAATACGGGCAGCCGCTCCACTGACGGGATGGTGGTGGACAAGGGGGTGGTGTATGGTGGACGCGCCGCGTTTCTGTGACATCGCGAAACTATGTGCACCTACATCGTCTACAAGCTACCATACAGTTCTACTGCTCTCCTGTTCCATTTGCAAATGGAAATCAGTGATTTATCAAATTATTCCGCCTCGTGCGCAAGATACGTGAGACCGACGAAATACGCCCAGACGTCAGGAATAATGTAATAATTCTAATTCCAAATCATGTGGAAGCTGACAAAAAAAATGGTTCAAATGGCTCCTTGCTCTATGGGACTTAACTTCTGAGGTCATCAGTCCCCTAGAACTTAGAACTACTTAAACCTAACTAACCTAATGACATCACACACATCCATGCCCGAGGCAGGATTCGAACCTGCGACCCTAGCGGTCACGCGGTTCTAGACCGTAGCGCCTAGAACCGCTCGGCCACCCCGGCCGGCTGGAAGCTGACAGGTGTCATCACTACATAACCATGAGTTTAACAATTGATGGCTGCCACATATTGACACGTATTATTTACAGGAGAATGAAAAAACTGTTTAATAGAGACTTTGGGGGAGATCAATTTAGGTTTCAGAGAAACGTAGGAGCATGTGTGTCAATGCTGACACTATGACTCATGAATTGACAAGACGATCCTACACTTCTAGCATTTGTAGATTTAGAGAAAGCCTTTGACAGTACTGACTGGACTACACTATTCGAAATTTTGGAGGTACCAAGCATAAAATAGATGGATCACAATGTTATGTACAATTTGGACAAAAACCAGAATGCATTTGTAACACTCGATATAGTACAAAAGGGAACGAGAGAGGTTTGTAGGCTCTCGCTAGTGTTGTTTAATCTATAAAATAAGGAAGCTGTTGAGGCAACCAACTAAAAATTTAGAAATGGAGTTATGGATCACGTAGAAGTAATAAACAGTTTGAGGTTTGTTGATGACATTGAAATTCTGTAGGGACGGCTAAGCACTTGGAAAAATCAGCTGAATGAAATGGACAGTGTCTTTAAAAGACATTGTGAGATGTACAGAACATGGATTGAGAGAAAATCGAAGACAGACAAAAGTAATGAGAATATTCTTGCATATTACCGTTAAAGTTTCTGTGCTTCATATAAGAGTGTATGTTTCTCTCTCTCTCTCTCTCTCTCTTTCTCTCTCTCTCTCTCTCGCTCACTTGGTTCAATAAATGGTTTAAATGGCTCTAAGCACTATGGGGCGTAACATCTGAGATCATCAGTCCCCGAAACATAGAACTACTTAAACTTAACTAAACTAAGGACATCGCACATATCCATGCCCGAGGCAGGATTCGAACCTGCGACCGTAGCAGAAGTGCGGTTCCGGACTGAAGTGCCTAGAGCCGCTCGGTCACAACGGTCGCCTCTTTCGCTTACTAAGTGTGTTTATGTGTGAGTAAACAATTACAGTCTTGGCTTAGGAAAACAGGGTGCTCTGTAAACGCCTTCAAGTTAGTTGTGCATCAACCCTAGTTAAGCATTGCCTCACGACAAGCTGATGATAGCAGCCTCACTTCCAGGTACAATAATATTGTGATGGATTTACACATCAATATTCGTGCATACACACATCTCAGAGATGCAGTTGCAACAAATGCCCTCAGTTATTTGCTGGATGTATTCCAATCTCTTTCCTCTACAGTTTTTGCCCCCTACAGCTCCTTCTAGTACCATGGGAGTTATTCCCTCATGTCTTAACAAATGTCCTATCATCCTGTCCTTGTCACTGTTTGCCACATATTCTTTTCCTCTCCGATTCTGCGCAGAACCTCCCCATTCCTTACATTATCAGTCCACAAAATTTTCAACACTCATATGTACCACCACGTCTCAAATGCTTCAATTCTCTTCTGTTCTGGCTTCCCCACATTCCGTGTTTCAATACCACACGTCACTGTGCTCCAGACTTACATTCTCAGAAATTTCTTCCTCAAATTAAGGCCCATGTTAGATACTGGTAGACTTCTCTTGTCCAGGAATGCCCTTTTTACCAGTGCTCGTCTGCTTTTTAATATCCTCCTTCCTCCGTCCGCCATTGCTAATCTTGCTTCCTGGGTCGAAGAATCTACTACGTGACCATCAATCCTAATGTTAAGTTTCTCGCTGATCTCATTACTTTCGTCTTTCTTCAGTTTACTCTCAATCCATATTCGGTACTCATTACAATGTTAATTCCTTTCAAATCATGTAATTCTTCTTCCCTTTCACTCAGGATAGCAATTACACTAGTGAATCTTATAATTGTATCCTTTCACCTTGAATTTTAATTACGCTCCTGAATCTTTCTCTTATTTCCATCATTGCATCTTCGATGTACAGACTGAACAGCGAAAGGCTACATCTCTTACATTCTTTTTAATCCCAGAATTTCGTTCTTGGTCGTCCACTCTTATTATTCCCTCTTGGCTTTTGTACATATTGTATGTTACCCGTCTCTCCCTATAGTTTACCTCCATTTTTCTCGAAGTTTCGGACATCTTGCACCATTTTACGTTTTTGAGCTCTTTTTCCAGGTCGACAAATCGAATGAACGTGTCTTGATTTTTCTTTAGTCTTGCTTCCATTATCTGATCGTCATGTAACACTCTCTCCGTTTTTTTTTTTTTTTCATTCTTCTGTATTTCTTGTCTGTAACTTGGATGCATGAGCTGTTAAGCTGATTGTGCTATAATTCTCGCACTTGTCAATTCTTGTAGTTTTCGGAATTGTATTAATGATATTTTTTCGGAAGTCAGATGGTATGTCGCTAGACTCATACGTTCTACACACCAACGTGAATTGTTATTTTCTTGCCAAGTCTCCAATTATTTTAGAAATTCTGTTGGAATGTTGTTTGTCCTTTCTGCCTTGTTTGACCTTATGTCCTCCAAAGCTCTTTTAAATTCTGTTTCTAATACTGGATCCGCTATGTCTTCTAAATCGACTCCTGTTTCTTCTACTAACACGTCATCAGATTATTTACAGCTATCCGCTGTCTCCTCTGCATTTAATAGTGGAATTCCCATTGCAATCTTAATGTTACCACCCTTGCATTTAATTTCACCGAAGGTTGGTTTGACTGCCCTATATGCTGAGTCAGTCCTTCCGACGATCATTTCTTCACATTTTTCCTGCATCCATTTCGTCTTATCCTGTACTTCCTATTTATTTCTTTGCAGTGACTGTCTTTCTACCTACGTTTTCTTTCCAGCCTCTGTGATTGCCCCTTCTAGAGATATCCATTCCTCATCAACTCTACTGCCCAGTGAGATATTCCTTATTGATGTATCTATAGCTACTAATTACGTATCCCAATTCTTTCCATACTGATTCTTTCTCACTAATTCTTAAACTTCAGCCTAGTCTTCATCACCACTACATTGTGGTCTGAGTCTCTATATGCTCCTGGGTGTGCCTTAAATCCGGTATCTGGTTCCGGACCCTCTATCTGATCATAATTTAATCTAGCTGAAATCTTCCCATATAACTCGATGTTTCCAAGTATACCTCCTCCTCTTGTGATTCCTGAACAGAGTACTCGCTATTGCTAGCTGAAATTTATTGCAGAACTCAATTATCCTTGCTCCTCTTTGATTCCTACTACCAAGCCCATATTCTCCTGTAACCTTTCCTTCTACTCCTTCCCCCCACTACTGCATTCCGGTCCCCATGACTATTAGATTTTCATCTCCCTTTACATACAGCATTGCCCTTTCAATATCCTCATATACTCTCTCTCTATCTCTTCATCTTCAGCTTGCGATGTCGGCACTGAACTATCGTTGTTGGTGTAGCTTAGCTGTAGATTTTGATAGGAACAACCCTATCACTTGACTGTTCACAGAAACACACTCTCTGCCATACCTTCCTATTCATAATGAGCCCAACTCCCGTTATTCCATTATCTACTGCTGTTGATATTAAGCTACACTCATGTGGTCAGAAATCCTTGCCTTCTTTCCATTTCACTTCACTGACCCCTTCGATATTTAGATTGCTCCCTTGCATTTCCCTTTTCAGATTTTCTACCTTCCATACCACGTTCAAGCTTCTGACATTCCACTCCCCGACTGCTTATCCTTTTGTTGGTTATTCAATCTTTTTCTCATGGTCACCTCCAACTTGGCAACCCCTCCTGGAGATATGGATGGAGACTATTTCGCAATATTTTGTCAGTGGAGAGATCATCATGACACTTTTTTCAATTACAGGCCATATGTTATGTTGATACACGTTACGTGTCCTTAATGCAGAGGTCTCCATTGCCTTCTGCCTCCTCATGCCGTTGATCATTGCTGATTCTTCCGCCTTTAGGGGCAATTTCCCACCCCCGAGGACAAGAAAGTGCCCTGAACCTCTGTCCGCTCCTCCTTCCTCTCTGACAAGGCCGTAGGCAGTATAAGAGTGACTTCTTATGCGAAAGTCTTCGGCCACCAATGTTGATTATTAACCAGATTTAAGTTGTGGGGTGTTTCGAACCCGAGACCGAAGCCGTTTTGTTTACTAACCAAGGTTCAAATGGCTCTGAGCACTATGGGACTTAATTTCTGAGGTCATCAGTCCCCTAGAACTCAGAACTACTTAAACCTAACTAACCTAAGGGCATCACACACATCCATGCCCGAGGCAGGATTCGAACCTGCGACCGTAGCATCCCAATAAGCCTCTGAATTTCTGTTACGTCTTCCTTAAATCTAGCTTAGTGGGGATCCCAAATACCAGAGCAGTACTCAAGAACGTTTCGTGCAAATGTTCTGTGTGCTGTCTCTTTTGTAGATGAGCTACATTTTCCTATAATTCACCCAACAAATCCAAGCCGACCACTCGCCTTTCCTACAACTAACCTTACGTACTCGTTTCATTTCACATCGCTTTGCAACGTTACGCCTAGACATTTAACCGACGCGACTGTGTGAAACAGTACACCACTAATACTGAATTAGGTACTGATCTGCATTAAGTTAGATTTTTCCATCTTTAGAGCAACGTGTCATTCATCGCAAGAAATAGGAATTCTGTAAAATTCAAGTGGTGTACAACAGTCGCTCATCGACCACACTTTCCCATACATTACAGCGTCATCAGCAAACAGTCACAGACTCCAACTCCCCATATCGACTAACTATGGTGCTATAACCCTTCACTGCACTCCTGACGATGTGTTATTCTTCAATAAACCCTTCGCCCTCAGCGACAACGTACTGCGTTCTGTTACTTAAAATTTCTTTCAGCCTTTCACGTCTCTGAGAACCTATTCCTCATTGCTCCAGTAATACTACACGCTCTGGTAATAATAGTGACCGAAGCTTTGATTAGTATATTTACTTCTTGATGTACTCTACAGGCCAGAAGATACTTATGAACACAACGTATTTAGTAAAACATGACTACCTGCGCTTTCCTGACGGTCATTATTGAATTTCACAAATTCTGAAATGAGGACTTAACATATTGATTAGGTAAGAAGGAATGGACGACCAACGCTCGGGTTAGAAAAGGTATAAGGCAGGAAATAAGCTTTTACAACTACTCTTGAGTTTATACATGGAAGGAGCATTAACGGAAGTAACGGAAAGCTTAAGAATTGGGATTAAAACTCAGGGTGAGTAGACATCAATGAAAAGATTCGCTGATGACATTGGTGTACACAGCGAAACTGAGGAAGAAACGCTCGACTTTGGAACGATCGCGTATCAGTGGGACTGGCGAAAGATATATTATGAGGGCTTTGTTTGATATGCTCTTTTCAAGCGTACATCTGATAAAGTTTATTGATTAATTCAGCAACATGTCATCAACGCCCATACTTCATGAGGACTAGCTGCTTTGGGCAAGCCTCGCGCCTGCCAGCAGGCAACCATCAATACAGCCGAGGGAAGCGGCCACGTTACTGACAGGGGCCAACCTTTCCGCAGACAGACGCAACTCGGCCACAATTCGCCCAGCCACCGGATTGCATCCCAGGTGCTGATAGAGATTGCCGTTCCCACGACCCTATTCTCCTCCGTGGGTCACGTGGCTGAGAGTGGTTCCCCCGGTATCCTGGCGCTCGGGCTGTATTTATACCAGCGCTCAAGCCACTACGAGCTTTGCAATCCAGTTTCCTGGACCTCGCCCCGAATGCGAAAAATGACATCAGCGATGAAGTTGGGATCAAAATTTGGGACCACGAAGAACTCCTGGTGAATGAATATCGCTGTCTTGGAAGCAAAACAACAAATGACGTGGAGCAAGGAGAGTATGTAGATCTCTGCCGTAAGCAATGATGAGGTATAGTCGATGAGAAAGAGTTATTATTGCATGTAAAATATTGTGCGTGATTTGCTCTATTCATATTAGTGGAAAATTCGACTGTAAACCGATAAATGCCAGCTCTATCTCTAATTTCAAATTCTCACTTTGTCAGGATATGATCATGTAAACAATGGAAAGTACCGAAAACTTAGCTGGCAGCAGAAGTAAATTGTGCAGTGTTCGTGTCTGGAAAATGGTTTCAGTGGCTATATGTACTAATCTGAGGATGATATGAATATCTGCTTCTTGTTCTTGTGTCTTTGTTCAGCATCAGCATAGGGTCGACATGGCTATTAACCGGTTTGGGACGGTTCGTGTAAAGGGGTAAGTGAAAATAATTACTTAATCGGGTCTATATCGTTGTGATCCTTACCAAAGATTACGTGAATTTTCGTGATAGGGTGATGGCATGAATGTTAAGAGCTGCCCTTAACGTTGTTTACGAACTGTGGTAGGTGCTCGGTAAAATTAATTTTATACTGCGCTGAATTATATATTAACTTCTGATTAATTTATGATAGTGCTAGGCTTTATTGTTGCAGAAATTGTTAACAAGAATCTTAATCGGGTCTTTTCAATTTTTATTTTTGGGAGGTGTCGCTGTACTGTTGTGTTAAGTCGAGAATCATACTCGCATTTGCGAATATGGCTAAACTTTAGCCGCACTATGCATTGGAGACAATGAGAATTTGTGCATGGCCGGGAATCAAATTCAGAGCTTCTCCTTGACGCGAGTAGTCACCTTGACCACTTCAGCCACCCGAGCACGCTCCCAGGACATGCATGTATACATGCAAGTCTGAAGGACTTTGCAAAGTACATTAGAACAGCACTAGCACTGCAGTTTGATATGTCGTTAATTCCCCTGACTAGTAAACAGGCCTGTTAACTCCACTCACTTTGCAACCAAATAATGTGAAGTTGCCAATGGCGAATTTTTAAGAACACAGTTTTGTGTAGAATTTACCATTTTAAAAATATGCCGTTACAGTGAATATGTTTTAAAGAAAGACTTACCTGGCATGTTCTTGAAATATATTATTCATGAGATTTTATTGAGATCTTAGAGCGCATTTTTTTCTAAACAACCAAGTTGCCACTAAGAATTATTTACAACAGAGGTATTTAAATCGGAATGAGTACGTGTAGGGCTTCCTGAGCTAAGGTAGTCTACTAGTATCAAACATCGGACTCAATTTGAGGAGAATGTATGTTTGCAGCACAGCATTCTGTGGAAGTGAGTCGTGGACAGTGGTGAAACCAGGAAAGAAGAAAATCGAAGCATTTGAAATTTGATACTATAATGTTGAAAATTTGATGGGCTGGATAAAAAATGTTGACATTCTCCGGAGAATCGGCGAGGAGACAATGATTTGGAAAACACTGAAAAAAAGAAGGGTCAAGGTGATAGGACACGTGTTGAGGCATCAAGGAGTACTAGAGGGAAGTGAAGATGGTTAAAATTGTTGTAGATGAAAGAGTTTGGAATATGCTAAAAAAATATTTGAGATCGTTGGATGAGATGAAGAGGTTGGAACAGGAGAGGAACTCCAGCTGGGCCACATAAAACCAGTCAGAACAGTGGTACCCCAAGCAAACTCTGAAGTCCTTGAGTAATGAAAATTCCCGTCAGATTAAAACTGTGTGCCGGACCGAGACTCGAACTCGGGACCTTTGCCTTTTGCGGGCAAGTGCTCTACCAACTGAGCTACCGAAGCACGACTCACGTCCGGTACTCACAGCTTTACTTCTGCCAGTATCTCGTCTCCTATCTTCCAAACTTTACAGAAGCTCTCCTGCGAACCTTGCAGAACAAGCAATCCTGGAAGAAAGGATATTGCGAGGACATGGCTTAGCCACAGCCTGGAGAATGTTTCCAGAATGAGATTTTCACTCTGCAGCGGAGTGTGCGCTGATCTGAAAATTCCTGGCAGATTAAAACTGTGTGCCGGACCGAGACTCAAACTCGGGACCTTTGCCTTTCGCGGGCAAGTGCTCTACCAACTGAGCTACCGAAGTATTCTGGTAACATCCCCCAGGCTGTGGCTAAGCCATGTCTCCGCAATATCCTTTCTTTCAGGAGTGCTAGTGCTGCAAGGTTCGCAGGAGAGCTTCTGTAAAGTTTGGAAGGTAGGAGACGAGATACTGGCAGAAGTAAAGCTGTGAGGACGGGGCGTGAGTCGTGCTTGGGTAGCTCAGTTGGTAGAGCACTTCCCCGCGAAAGGCAAAGGTCCCGAGTTCGAGTCTTGGTCCGGTACACAGTTTTAGTCTGCCAAGAAGTTTCATATCAGCGCACTCTCCGCAGCAGAGTAAAAATCTCATCCTTAAGTAATGCCATATGAGGCAAAGAGAGAGAAAGTTTCGCAACGTCTTTTCGTTGACTAGATGCCCACGGAGAGTATGACGTGTTTGAATTAAAATATTCGGCAGAGCAGCTTCGAGTGCCAATGTGACGTCTAATGAACGTCAAATTCTAATTTCGTCGAAGCCGAACGTTTAACAGCTCTCAAAAAAGTGCTGCCGAAGGGAAATGAGAACATTAAAAGTAAAAAAAAAAAGCCCATTTCGTCGAGGGTAAAGAAATTAAAAAGAAACGGCTTACCTGAGACAAGGTGAGGCAACCATTGTGATGTTCATACATCATCCAGTCGCCATTTGAACGACCCTTGGCCCATTATGCATTCCCTGTCACATTTTTCCGCCTGTAACCGCAAACCTATTCAGGCGCGCGTGCGCGTCGGAGGGTTGTTCATTATTTCCCTGCGATTCTGGCTGCACAATGGGCGGCCATTAGCCGAGGCGCCATTGTGTTTGTTGTTTCTCTCTCCTCGTGCCGTGCGTCCCCGCGGCCAGGTATTTGCAGCGTCTTTGTAGCGCGGCCGTCGCCCGGCGCTCGCCCTCCTGACCCGCGGAATCCTTGGAGTGGCCGGCTCCTGCCCTGCTACCTGCCGCCCTTTGTTTCGTTTAGTCCTGTCACAAGGCCCTCCGCTACGTTTCCCGGGCGCCTATACGCCCGTCACGGATAAGGAATTCCACGAACTTTTCATTGTCTTCCCTACACAGCGTGGAAAAATTTGAGTTGCGGGATACAAACTACAATTTCTAAAAAGTGAAAAATAGACGTAAGGACAACTCGACGGATTTACAGACGCTAGGCTGAACTTGTGGTGCAGGTCCTACCACGGGAAATATATTGTCATATCAAGCTTTTCACAGTTATTTTCGAATTATGAACGTAGGGTTCCGAGGCCATTGTCACAGTCAGTAAAACTGTTCTGAGTTTGTGACCCCATTGTCAATACGTAAAACTATCGACGCTTCGGTCTCTGTTGCAAGCGACCTTCTTCAGGGTGTTTTCGTTTACTGTAAACAAAAATTCCCTGAAGAAGGTCACTTGCAACAGTGACCGAAACGTCGATAGTTTTACGTATTGACAATGGGGTCACAAAGCCAGAAAAAATGTATTGACTGTTATTTTAGTATTATTATTGTATGTGTTCTGTCTGTCCTACCGGATCTTTTCGACAAAATCCACACCATATATATCCCTGATGTTATTCAATCTGTATAATGAGCAAGCAATAAAGGAAACAAAAGAAGAGTTCGGAGTAGGTATTAAAATCCATGGAGAAGAAATAAAAGCTTTGAGGTTCGCCGATGACATTGTTATTCTGTCAGAGACAGCAAAGGACCTGGATGAGCAGTTGAACGGAATGGACAGTGTCTTGAAAGGAGGATATAATATGTACATCAAAATGGCTCTGAGCACTATGGGACTCAACTGCTGTGGTCATAAGTCCCCTAGAACTTAGAACTACTTAAACCTAACTAACCTAAGGACATCACAAACATCCATGCCCGAGGCAGGATTCGAACCTGCGACCGTAGCGGTCGTGCGGTTCCAGACTGTAGCGCCTTTAACCGCTCGGCCACTCCAGCCGGCATAATATGTACATCAACAAAAGCAAAACGAGGATAATTGAATGTAGTCGAATTAAGTCGGGTGATGCTGAGGGAATTAGATTACGAAATGAGAAAAAGTAGTAAAGGAGTTTTGCTATTTGGGGAGCAAAATAACTAATGATGGTCGAACTAGAGAGGATATAAAATGTAGACTGGCAATGGCGAGGAAAGCGTTTCTGAAGAAGAGAAATTTGTTAACATCCGGTATAGATTTAAGCGTCAGGAAGTCGTTTCTGAAAGTATTTGTATGGAGTGTAGCCATGTATGGAAGTGAAACGTGGACGATAAATAGTTTAGACAAGAAGAGAATAGAAGCTTTCGAAATGTGGTGCTACGGAAGAATGCTGAAGATTAGATGGCTAGATCACATAACTAATGAGGAGGTACTGAACAGAATTGGGGAGAAGAGGAGCTTGTGGCGCAACTTGACTAGAAGAAGGGATCGGTTGGTAGGACATGTTCTGAGACATCGAGGGATCACCAATTTAGTATTGGGGGCAGCGTGGAGGGTAAAAATCGTACAGGGAGACCAAGAGATGAATACACTAAGCAGATTCAGAAGGATACAGGCTGCCGTAGGTACTGGGAGGTGAAGAAGCTTGCACAGGATAGAGTAGCATGGAGAGCTGCATCAGACCAGTCTAGGGACTGAAGACCACCACCACAACAACAACAACAACAACAACATATACAGAGGGTCCAGAAAAATGTAGACACTCTTTGGCAAGTGATGTCTTTGGAAGAAAATAACATTTCGCGGCAATTTTTCGCTGTAGCGTAGACCGTTATTATCTCAACAGATTTTAGTGCACGTTTTTCATCAGATGACAACGCATCAATGAATGAAGTAAGACTGTCGTTTGAGCAACACAAGGCCGTGTTGAAGAAATGGTGCCGCCCGGGATTAGCCGAGCGGTCATGGACTGTGCGGCTGGTCCTGGAGGAGGTTCGGGTCCTCCCTCGGGCATGGGTGTGTGTGTGTGTATGTCCTTAGGATAATTTAGGTTAAGTAGTGTGTAGGCTTAGGGACTGATGACCTTAGCAGTTAAGTCCCATAAGATTTCACACAGATTTGAACTTTTTTTTTTTTTTTTTGAAGAAGTGGTACTGGAAGTACGAAAACATCGCAGACGTGCAACGGCAATGGTTTTATGTGTTCAGAACTCAGTCACCAACACGTACAACAATTTAACGTATTCGGGGTAAATTTGAAGTCGACGGTACTGTTCAGGACGTGCGTAAGGAAAGGTCTGGCAGACCCCAAACATCTACTAGTCCAGCTTCCAGCGCTCCTCTGTTGCAGTACCTATTTTACTAGGTCACCTCAAAAATCTGTGAAGCAGGGTGCACGTGAAAGTGGGGTACGCTGCTCTAGCTTATGACGGATTCTGAAGGCTGCAAAGTGGAAAGTGAACGAGAACCGGATCGATGGATGGAGTACTGCGACTGGTTTGAAGGCGTGCTTCGCGAGGATGAATGGTTTGCAGGGATTGTTGTGAGGTCTGACGACGCGCAATTCAGACTGTGAAATTCAAACTGTGAAATGCCACAGCTGCGTTTACTGGGCTCTGAAAATCCTTACGTTCACCTGGACAGCCGGCCGGTGTGGCCGTGCGGTTCTAGGCGCTTCAGTCTGGAACCGCGGCACCGTTACGGTCGCAGGTTCGAATCCTGTCTCGGGCATGGATGTGTGTGATGTCCTTAGGTTAGTTAGGTTTATGTAGTTATAAATTCTAGGGGACTAATGACCCACAGTGCTCAGAGCCATTTGAACCATTTTTGTTCACCTGGACAAACATGTTAATCTACCGTGTGTCAATGTGTGGTGTGGTCTGTCAGCGCGAGGTTTGACTGGCCCATTTTTCTTTGGAGGTACCGTAACTGGTGACGTGTGTCTTCATATGCTGAAAACATCGATTTTACCTTCCATCCGAGAGGTGTTTGGAAATGAAAGATTGTACCTACAACAAGATGGCACTCCGCTTCACAGCCACAGTGCCTGCTTGGATGAAATTCTACCTAGGTAGGTATGGACAATTCTACCTGGGTAGGTATGGACAAGAAGAGGAGCTGTTGAGTATCCACCACTGTATCAGACCCTACACCTCTTGGCTTCTACTTATAGGGGACCCTGGAAAAGTTATCAACAGAAGCCAGCTACATTGAATGAGCTACGAGAAAGCACCGAGGCCTCATGTGCGGTTACCACACCAGCAATTCTGACAGCCGTAGTTAATACTGGAGCGGCATCGACGTTGAGTGGCTCCTAATAGGGTCACTTTGAACACATGAAATAATTTTGCCCCCCGCACAAGAACTGTAACGGTATGTCATTTTATTCCGTTAATATTGACTATCAGAAGTGTCTACATTTTTCCAGACCCCTCCGTATAATTTTATATATGCGCCTTCACGGTAATGATAATATCTGTGGTCCACAGCCCGTGGACGTGCGGTAGCGTTTTCGCTTCCCGCGCCCGGGTTCGATTCCCGGCGGGGTCAGGGATTTTCTCTGCCTCGTGATGACTGGGTGTTGTGTGATTTTCTTAGGTTAGTTAGGTTTAAGTAGTTCTAAGTTATAGGGGACTGATGACCATAGATGTTAAGTCCAATAGCGCTTAGAGCCATTTGAACCATAATATCTGTGTGGACGCACACGATGTCCGAATTCTTGCGGGAATTAGGTAAAGCTGCGAGCAATGAGGGTAATGCACAGTGTAGTGTGCAATAAGTTGAGAACTTGAGTTGGAATGGAAGCATGTGCGGATAGCCAAAGTGGTAAATGTGGTCGCATGATTGAAATAGGAAATGCGTGTTCCAGTCAAGCAGATATTTTCACTTGTCGCCGTTGAATTAAATTCACTGCCCAACTGCGACTGAGTGCAGCGCAGTATTTATAGATTATTATGTGAGTGTATAAAATTTTAATGTACAGTTTGTAACACACTCCTGGAAATTGAAATAAGAACACCGTGAATTCATTGTCCCAGGAAGGGGAAACTTTATTGACACATTCCTGGGGTCAGATACATCACATGATCACACTGACAGAACCACAGGCACGTAGACACAGGTAACAGAGCATGCACAATGTCGGCACTAGTACAGTGTATATCCACCTTTCGCAGCAATGCAGGCTGCTATTCTCCCATGAAGACGATCGTAGAGATGCTGGATGTAGTCCTGTGGAACGGCTTGCCATGCCATTTCCACCTGGCGCCTCAGTTGGACCAGCGTTCGTGCTGGACGTGCAGACCGCGTGAGACGACGCTTCATCCAGTCCCAAACATGCTCAATGGGGGACAGATCCGGAGATCTTGCTGGCCAGGGTAGTTGACTTACACCTTCTAGAGCACGTTGGATGGCACGGGATACATGCGGACGTGCATTGTCCTGTTGGAACAGCAAGTTCCCTTGCCGGTCTAGGAATGGTAGAACGATGGGTTCGATGACGGTTTGGATGTACCGTGCACTATTCAGTGTCCCCTCGACGACCACCAGTGGTGTACGGCCAGTGTAGGAGATCGCTCCCCACACCATCATGCCGGGTGTTGGCCCTGTGTGCCTCGGTCGTATGCAGTCCTGATTGTGGCGCTCACCTGAACGGCGCCAAACACGCATACGACCATCATTGGCACCAAGGCAGAAGCGACTCTCATCGCTGAAGACGACACGTCTCCATTCGTCCCTCCATTCACGCCTGTCGCGACACCACTGGAGGCGGGCTGCACGATGTTGGGGCGTGAGCGGAAGACGGCCTAACGGTGTGCGGGACCGTAGCCCAGCTTCATGGAGACGGTTGCGAATGGTCCTCGCCGATACCCCAGGAGCAACAGTGTCCCTAATTTGCTGGGAAGTGGCGGTGCGGTCCCCTACGGCACTGCGTAGGATCCTACGGTCTTGGCGTGCATCCGTGCGTCGCTGCGGTCTGGTCCCAGGTCGACGGGCACGTGCACCTTCCGCCGACCACTGGCGACAACATCGATGTACTGTGGAGACCTCACGCCCCACGTGTTGAGCAATTCGGCGGTACGTCCACCCGGCCTCCCGCATGCCCATTATACGCCCTCGCTCAAAGTCCGTCAACTGCACATACGGTTCACGTCCACGCTGTCGCGGCATGCTACCAGTGTTAAAGACTGCGATGGAGCTCCGTATGCCACGGCAAACTGGCTGACACTGACGGCGGCGGTGCACAAATGCTGCGCAGCTAGCGCCATTCGACGGCCAACACCGCGGTTCCTGGTGTGTCCGCTGTGCCGTGCGTGATGATGATGTTTGGTTTGTGGGGCGCTCAACTGCGTGGTTATCAGCGCCCGTACAATTACCCAATCTTTGCTCAGTCCAATTTCGCCACTTTCCCGGATGATGATGAAATGATGAGGACAACACAAACACCCAGTCATCTCGAGGCAGGGAAAGTCCCCGACCCCGCCGGGAATCGAACCCGGGACCCCGTGCTCGGGAAGCGAGAACGCTGTGCCGTGCGTGTGATCATTGCTTGTACAGCCCTCTCGCAGTGTCCGGAGCGTGTATGGTGGGTCTGACACACCGGTGTCAATGTGTTCTTTTTTCCATTTCCAGGAGTGTAATATAATGAATTGATGACATACGAAGAGTGTAAATAATAGTAATCGATGGGGCAGTCGACAAAATATACAACGTTGCTGTGCAGATCATCTGGCAAGTACAGAGTATAGTAATTTTTATTGTCAATCGTGAATTTTTATTGCCAGTTTTACTTTTTTTTGCGTGCCCAGGTAACCGAGCACATTCAAGCGTGGAGGCCCGTTAGCCGTGGACTGAATTCGCACCGTGGATTAATGACGAGGGCTGATAGGCATGCCAGAGTGGATGTAGTTTTTAGGCCACTTAGACGTGGATATCTGTGTGGCTACCCCTGTCTCCACTCAGTTGCCACAGTTACACGGTTCTCGCAGAAAACGATGTCACATTTGCACATGCCGTAGATGGCGTACACGAATAGTATGCCAGAGGAATTGGAGCCATCACGAAGGGCATACGGCCACCCACTACATCTAACATTGCCAAATTCGAATGAACATGCAGACCCTGTGGTCATAAAAAATGTTCAAATGTGTGTGAAATCTTATGGGACTTAACTGCTAAGGTCATCAGTCCCTAAGCTTACACTAACTTAACCTAAATTATCTTAAGGACAAAGACACACACCCATGCCCGAGGGAGGACTCGAACCTCCGTCGGGACCAGCCGCACAGTACATGACTGCAGCACCGCAGACCGCTCGGCTAATCCCGTCAATTTTATCGAAGTAGTTTTCTGTATTAGTTTATTAAGGTAAATGTAATGTCGTGTGACTAGGGACTCCCGTCGGGTAGACCGTTCGCCGGTTGCAAGTCTTTCGATTTGACGCCACTTCGGCGACTTGCGCGGTGATGGGGATGAAATGACGAAGATTAGTACAACACAACACCCAGTCCCTGAGCGGAGAAAATCTCCAACCCAGCCGGGGATCAAACCCGGACCCTTACGATTGACATTATGGCGAGCTGACCACTCAGCTACCGGGGGCGGACAGTATTCAGGTGACGGAAGGGTTGTTTGGTTCCCTATTGTCGCTTCTGATTTAGGTTTCAGAGATCGGAAGCAGTGGGCAACTGAAGTGCGGAGCCTCCCCTTTTAAATTATCAGCGGGCGTATGGGCGGTGGACTTTGCCTGAGCTCGCGTGTGCTGTTTGGTTCCGATATCGGTGTTCTGAACGAGGTGGATGTACAAACGGAGTCCACATCTTAATTGGAAGACAAGTACTCAGTCGCCTCCACCGTTCGTGGCCAATCCGCGGCCTCACAATCTCGGGCCTCAGTTATTGGACAAGCTGCAGTTTTCTCAAACTTGTGGTGGACCGGAAAGGTTGCCCGGGTTAAATGTTTTAAATATTTGTCTTAAGAATTGTGAGGGATTTCTAGAAGAATGTATCTGAATTGAAATTCGAAAATTGCGGTGCAATTCAGCCTTAGTGGCGTATGTCAATTTAGATGCGGAAATAACTGGGTTGTTATTGATCAAACTGTCTATAACCTTGTAAGGTTGTTTGGTAATATCTCGTCCTGGAGGGGCGGTTTTCAATCTGTGTGGAAATAATATCTAATTTCCTGGTTATTTGATGTAAAGTTTATTTTAAATCAATCAATTGGCCCGAGTGGCGATTTTTCAAATGTTTGCAAAGAGATTGATTCGCTTGTGGTTTCATATAACAAGCAGTTTGTAAAATTGGCCTGAATGGTAGGTTTTTAAATGTTTTTAAAGAGATTAATTCATTTGTGGTTTTATATAACAAGCAGTTTGTAAAGTTTGCCTGAATGGCGTTTCTTAAAGAAATTATTATGTGAGTTATGATTGTAATTCTCTTAATGATTTATCTATGATGCAAATAAATATGTTGAACTGAAATGGTCACTGTATGCGTCAAGTCCTTCCACTCCGTTTATATTAAAGGTTAATGAAATTGCAGTTCAAAATAGAAATAACGTACCACTTTTTACAGAAAAAAATTGTAACAATAATCAGGCGTGCTTGCTAGGCATATGCAATATAACAAAAGGAATCGATACTGTCGACTTCGACATCTTACTAGCCAAACTTAGCGGTCTAAATTTCTCATGAAGTGCAGTTCCATGGTTTCGCTCATACATGACGTCTCGTCAGCAACGCGTCCTGTCTGGGAATATAAAATCACAATGGTGGCAGGTAGTGTCAGGCGTTCCCCAAGGCTCAGTATTAGGTCCTATACTCTTCTCTCTGTATGTCAATGATGTGTCATCGGTTCTGACCTATTGCAAATGTCATATGTATGCTGATGACTTTCAGTTGTATCTAAGTGCGAAACCAAGCAATCTCAAGAAAGCAATTGAAAATTTCAATACTGACCTCGATGCACTGTCAAAATGGGCACAGGACATAGGACTAAAACTAAACCCATCTAAAACGCAAGCGGTACTTGTTGGTCACTCTAAGCTCATTAGCCCAAAACATCGGGAATCCGTACCATCTCTTATCTTAAAAGGAACAAATATTAACTTCTCTCACTCAGCAAAGAGTTTGGGAGTAATAATAGATGAAAATCTAAATCGGACAGAGCACGTAACTGCAGTGTGCAAAAAAGCAACAACATCCCTTCATGTCCTACAAAAATATAAAAAACTCTTCCCTTTCGATCTGAAAAAGAAATTAGTACATACACTTATACTCCCAATCACTGACTACAGCGATATTATCGTACAAGGCCTCTCTCAGGAAAATTCGCGAGTCTAGAACTGGTCATGAATGCCTGCGTCCTATATATCTGTGACGTTCGACTTTTTGATCACATTTCACCAGCATATGCAAAATTGTCCTGGCTGCGTACAGACAAACGCAGAGATTTCCATACACTCTGTCTCATCTACTGCCTCATAAATGTACGCTGTCCCTCATATCTCTCCTCGTCCCTAACGCTTATGTCGGAACAAAATGACAGAAACACACGTTCCCATTATAATAAAATCCTCCCTGTTCCACAGCATCGATCAGTCACCTTCTACAAGTCCTTTACAGTAGCGGGAACCCGACTCTGGAATAACCTCCCTCGTTATGTTAGAGAACTTAAAAACATGTCCGGCTTCAAAAAACAGTTAATGACGTATCTACTTAAGCAACAGTAATGCCTTCGTCTGTACATGAATGCACTTCACCTCATTACTTACCTCTTTCCCCCTCCTTAAATCTCCCTTCCGCAAAACTCGCTATACTAGCAAACATCTACTTTACACACCAAGATATTAATGTACATCTGCACAAATCTTCATTACTATTGCCAATTTTTCTCATGTTTATCATTATTATTTGATTTTTTTACTGTTATTATTATTGCTTTTATCATAATCTGTATGTACAGCACCTGTTGTAAAAATACTGCCAGAATTTACTTTATTTGGTCTTAGTCACTACTCTTTATTCACATTGTCAGAAGAGTAATCTAATTTTCTTATTTAAACTATTGTCATGATGTAACTCTGATGCGTGAAATGCTGCATGTGTGGAACACTGGATCGGTGTATGAGAGGGCCTGATGGCCCCAATCTGATCAGGTTAAATAAATAAAGCAACCAAATTTTAATTAGTTTGAAGGGGTCCACTTCTGTTGTAATGATGATTAATTGAATCCAAGACTAGTTTCAGGATGCAAAACTCTCTGAAGCTAAACGTTAGGCCAGCCAAGAACTGTCCCAGACTCATGAGTACATTCGGTCAGCAGTACGGGGATCATCGCGTCACTGACTGCGATGAAACTCTCAGCTTCCTTCCACTCATTCTCAGAATCCGGCCATTCCATCTGCATCGCTGACACCGATGGAGGGCCAACCAAATGTCACCAGATACCGCCAGGTTGGAGTCCTCTGCTACCAGTCCGCAGTCGTCCGACTGTGGAGAGAACTTCAAGCTATGCGAGCTGCATTCCTGCCGGTCACACCTTTGACTACCCGAGGATGATGACCAGATCGATCTTCCGTGCGCCGGCCGGTGTGGCCGTGCGGTTCTAGGCGCTTCAGTTTGGGACCGCGTTACCGCTACGGTCGCAGGTTCGAATCCTGCCTCGGGCATGGATGTGTGTGATGTCTTTAGGTTAGTTAGGTTTAAGTAGTTCTAAGTTCTAGTCCCATAGTGCTCAGAGCCATTTTTGATCTTCCGTGGACGAAGAAGCGATCTGCCCGCCTGCGAGCTGTTTGCTTGGGAGCAGTGCGCCGGTGCTGCAATAAATGTGCTGCCTTACCGACTGCATGCTGGGACTGCCCTCATCTACATCTACATCTACATTTATCCTTCGCAAACCACTCAACGGTGTGTGGCGGAGGGCACTTTACGTGCCATTGTCGTTACCTCCCTTTCCTGTACCAGTTGCATATGGTTCGCGGGAAGAATGACTGCCGGAAAGCCTCCGTGCGCTCTCGAATCTCTCTAATTTTACGTTCGTGATCTGCTCGGGAGATCCCCCTGGAAGTAATATATTCGATACCTCATCCAGAAACGCACCCTCTCGAAACCTGGACAGCAAGCTACACCGCGACGCAGAGCGCCTCTCTTGCAGAGTCTGCCACTAGAGTTTGCTAAACATCTCGGTAACGCTATCACGCTTACCAAATAACCCTGTGACGAAACACGCCGCTCTTCTTTGGATCTTCTCTATCTCCTCTGTCAACCCGACCTGGTACGGATCCCACACTGGTGAGCAATATTAAAGTATAGGTCGAACGAGTGTTTTGTAAGGACTCTCCCAATTGATCTCAACCTGACATCCGCCTTACCAACAATTAATTTTATATGATCATTCCACTTCAAATCGTTCCATACGCATACTACTAGATATTTTAGAAAAGTAACTGCTACCAGTATTTGTTCCGCTATCATATAATCATACAATAAAGGATTCTTCTTTCTGTGTATTCGCAATACATTACGTCTGTCTCCAGGTCACCGCTGTATCTTCCGCTTACATACTATCACGACAACCCACAGTAGGAGCATGCAGATTTCTGGGACCGAAACAAAGTTCAGCACATCTGTTTGACTCCTACACTCATGTAGGAGGTTTCATGCGTTTTACATGAATTACTGGAAGATGTGCCCTTAGAGAAGGCGTGTTTGCAGCAGAACAGAACGCCACCAGACGTCTGTGGGAAGTCGGCGATCACAGTATTCCCTTTGTGCTCGACTGGACGAGGAGCTTGTGACATCACCTGACATCGATCATACTGACTGTTTTCTACAGGCATCTCTAAAAGTCATTTCATTATGGCTATCCAGTGGGTATTTACTTGGCAGGGCTGTACGCAGCAGGACAGGAATATTTGGAATAGTATAGCAAAAACAGCCAAAGTGAGGAATGCTGCTACTATGTAAGAAAAGTAAAGCGTAACAGGTGTGGCAAAGAGGACGTAAAGAAAGAAGACTATTATAGCTAAAGACAGCATTCATGACCGAAAGAAGTCTGTTAGTATTGTAAGTAGGCTGTTTATATTTTCTTTGTAAGTAGGCTGTTTATATTTTCTTATTGGCAACGTTACGTAGCGCTCTGTATGAAAATCACTGGCTGTGCTGTGTGCAGTCTGTGGCTAGTTTGCATTGTTGTCTGCCATTGTAGTGTTGGGCAGCGGCAGCTGGATGTGAACAGCGCGTAGCGTTGCGCAGTTAGAGGTGAGCCGCCAGCAGTGGTGGATGTGTGGAAGGAAATGGCGGAGTTTTGAAATTACATATATTATGACTTTTGATGATATTAAGGTAAATACATTGTTTGTTCTCTATTAAAATCTTTCATTTGCTAACTATGCCTATCAGTAGTTAGTGCCTTCCGTAGTTTGAATCTTTTATTTAGCTGGCAGTAGTGGCGCTCGCTGTATTGCAGTAGTTCGAGTAAGGAAGATTCTTGGTGAGGTAAGTGATTTGTGAAAGGTATAGGTTAATGTTAGTCAGGGCTATTCTTTTGTAGGGATTTTTGAAAGTCAGATTGCGTTGCGCTAAAAATATTGTGTGTCAGGTTAAGCACAGTCATGTATAAAATGTTCTAAGGGGACGTTTCATATGTCGACCCTTAGCCGAGGATACTTCACTGGAATCTTCTGATATTTTCTTCTAGTTTGTGTAATTAGTGTAGCTTTTGTTTATTGCTAGCACGTAATTGTAGAGAGAATTTCCTTTGTAGTTGTAGTTTTTCATTCTTGTACAGTAAAACAGTTGTGGCATGCATGTAGATTTGCACCAAGTATTTCGCAGCTGCGCTTGCAATTAACTAGATATTATTTTCAGTGCTACGTTAATGTGTTCCCCTATTTTGGCTCTTCAAATTGTGTTTTTCTGTGTTGTCGTGTGAAATATTGTGACAATAATGGCGTGTGAAAAACGTAACACTAGGCTCCAAAGTAAACTGAGAAATGACAGTGAAGACGAAAGCAGTGTGCTAACGCCACCATGTAATGAATTAATTAATATTAAAAGTAGTAATTTGGTAACTGTGCATAGGGAAATGGAGCGGGCGTCAAATAATGGTGTAGACAGTGAAACAGGTAGTAAACAGGGAAGCATTATCGATCGATCGGTCGGCAACAGCTCGCCTCAGGAATCGGGAATGACTGAACACAATATTGCAAATACTGTAGACTCAGGTTTTGGGTTCTCACCGTTTTCTCAAATGAGTCAAGACACATTTTCCCCTTGTCAAAATGTGAATGTTGCCGGTGCAAATTCACTGCCGAGAAGCACTGACGAACATGTTTCAGACACCAGTGCACTGTTATTACAGTTAATGCAACAAATGGGACAAAGGCTACAAAAGTTAGACACAACGCTTGAACAAAATCAGAAACAAATGGGACAAAATCTTCAAAAGTTAGACACAATGGAACAAAATCTTCAGAAGTTAGACACAATGGAACAAAAGCTTCAAAAGTTAGACTCAGTGGAACATAAGCTTGAACAAACACGTGAAGATTTAACTACTGAGTTACATAACATTGAATCGAAATGTCAAAAAGTCTGTAATGATGTAAAAACACAAATTTGAGAGCATTTTCAACCTATTTTTTCGCGGCATGAAAATGCATTACAGAATCACGAAGCAGCCATAAAAGAACTCCAAACTATTTTTCATGAAAATCACGACACCTTGCAAGCTAAAATTGACTCAGTTGCATTGCCGACTCGGTTACGCAACTAGCAAAAACTCAAGAAAACTTAAAGGACACAGTAGATACGATTTCAACACAAATGGACACTCTGAAACTTGGTTCAGAAAAACACACTGAGGAAATAAGTACACTATCGGAGAAAGTAGCCGAACTTTCGGATCAGTTCACTAATTTATCTACGAAGGTAGATGATGATCTGAATGACACGAGACCCGTAGCCTTCACTGACACAGAAGAGTGCGAACAAATTAGGAAACTGAAACAAAATCTGAATCAAATTAATACGCAACACCAAAGAGAAATCCGGGAAGTACAAGATCAGCTGACACAGGCAATACAAGAATTACGTATTTCAGAGGACATTCGCGCTCCAATACGGGAGGAGGGACATAGAAATACGGAACAGCCACAAAATAATAACACAGCGCACTTCGGAAACTATGAAAGAAATTGGCAAGGCACACCGAATTTTGAGATGGAACCGCCGAAACGACGTAACAATGACCGACATGTGACTCGCCGACATGACGATTTTGACTATAAGCTGTTCATTACCACACGTAAATTCAAAACATTTAAGAATTCTGGCAACGACATTCATCCACAAGCATGGCTACATCAATTCTCTCATTGTTTTCCTCCTGTTATACTGGATATTATGAACTGCTATATATATTAGGACTATTAAGGTAAATACATTGTTTGTTCTCTATTAAAATCTTTCATTTGCTAACTAGCCCTATCAGTAGTTAGTGCCTTCCTTAGTTTGAATCTTTTATTTAGCTGGAAATGGCGGAGTTTTGATATTACATATATTATGACTTTTGATGATATTAAGGTAAATACATTGTTTGTTCTCTATTAAAATCTTTCATTTGCTAACTATGCCTATCAGTAGTTAGTGCCTTCCGTAGTTTGAATCTTTTATTTAGCTGGCAGTAGTGGCGCTCGCTGTTTAGCAGTAGTTCGAGTAACGAAGATTCTTGGTGAGGTAGGTGATTTGTGAAAGGTATAGGTTAATGTTAATCAGGGCTATTCTTTTGTAGGGATTTTTGAAAGTCAGATTGCGTTGCGCTAAAAATATTGTGTGTCAGGTTAAGCACAGTCATGTATAAAATGTTCTAAGGGGACGTTTCAGTATCAAACAAGGCCATACCTAAGGGAAAAAAATCTAACAATATATCGTACGGTAATGAATCATGCACTGTGTAAAAACCAAAAACAAAGAGAATGTAAGTATTCGAGAGGTGATATTACAGAAGAGTGTTGAAAATTATGTTGGCTGTCCGCAGAATCGGAGAGGAACATGTGCTAAATATTCAAAATAGAAGGTCATAGGGTGATCTGACATATATTAAGACGCCAAGGAATTACTTCCGTGCCTACTTGAGGGAGATGAGACGGTAGAAACTGTAGGGGAACACTAGACAGCAAACCATCCAACATATAATTGCAAATGTTACTTTGAGAGGAACAGGTTGGTGCTGGAGAGAGATCAAACCATTCAGAAGACTGACGACGGTAAAGAAGAAGTAGAATGATATGCCACTGTTATTCGTGGCAGTCGTCTTGAACGACTTTCTCGAGCAATACAACTGTCCCTATGCACGATGTACTTAACTTTCACCATGAAGTTAAATCAGATTACTGCACGACAGTGCTGTAAAACGTTAGTAGCTATAAAGGAAACGCTCAGTAAATTAACGTAAGTAATAACCGTGAAAATATCAGGGAAATAAATGTATAAGTTATCAATTTATTTAATAATCTAAATGTAGGTGCAGATGACTTTAAAATCAACGATGCCGGCGGAAGGGGGATCCTGAAACGTAGGCAACAAGTATCACACAGCTAGGAAACGTGAAGCTTAAAAACGTAGGTGCAGTCAGAAATTCAGATGGGTTACTTCAGGGTAAAAATGTATAAAAACATCTTCAGATTGGTTTGCGAAGACCACGTTCCGGACATTAAACGTTGAGCTGAGCACCCCCTATACTTAGTATTATTTTTGCAATCGTTTCACTGAATCAACTGGTGCACTGGCTGCGAAACGAATTACTAAAAGGGTTTTGTTTTATAATTGGAAAGGAAAAATGTAAAGTTGAAGGAGAAACTTGAAATGTTGGAATCTACTGTAACCATTGTTATGACATCCTATAATACTACCGGGGTTTTAGTTTGTTAATTTGGCTACACTATTACTGGCTGAGAGAACTATACATGTTTTACAATAAATACAGTTCTAGCTCTTTTGGACACTATCAGTGCAAATCACTTAAGGTCACTAATGATCACTTAGATACAAAGTCTTAGGTAAGTTAGTTCACACGTCCCTGAGTTAATCCGCTCGAGGGGCGCTGACTTGCAAAGTCTCGTTCAGGAACCAGACACACATAGACCACTTAGGGCTCTAGGAGGCACGTGTGTATGCACTACTGGCCATCAAAATTGCTACACCAAGAAGAAACGTAGACTATAAACGAGTATTCATTCGACAAATATATTATACTAGAACTGACATGTGATTACATTTTCACGCAATTTCGGTGCATAGATCCTGACAAATCAGTACCCAGGACAACCACCTCTGGCCGTAATAACGGCCTTGATACGCCTGGGAATTGAGTCAAACAGAGCTTGGATGGCGTGTACATGTACAGCTGCCCATGCAGCTTCAACACGATACCACAGTTCATCAAGAGTAATGATTGGCGTATTGTGACGAGCCAGTTGCTCGGCCACTATTGACGTTTTCAGTTGGTGAGAGATCTGGATATTATGCTGGCCAGGGCAGCAGTCGAACATTTTCTGTGTCCGGAAAGGCCCGCACAGGACCTGCAACATGCGGTCGTGCATTATCCTGCTGAAATGAAGGGTTTCACAAGGATCGAATGAAGGGTAGAGCCATGGGTCGTAACATATCTGAACTGTACCGTCCACCGTTCAAAGTCCCGTCAATGCGAAGAAGACGTGACCGAGACGTGTAACCAAAGGCATCACATATCTTCACGCCGGGTGATACATCAGTATGGCGATGACGAAAGCACGCTTCCAATGTGCATTCACCGCGATGTCGCCAAACACGGATGCGACTATTATCATGATGCTGTAAACAGAACCTGGATTCAACAGAAAAAATGACGTTTTGCCATTCGTGCACCCAGGTTCGTGGTTGAGTACACCAGCGCAGGCGCTCCTGTCTATGATGCAGCGTCAATGGTAACTGCAGCCTTGGTCTCCGAGCAGATAGTCCATGATGCTGCAAACGTCGTCGAACTGTTCGTGCAGATCGTTGTTGTCTTGTAAACGTCCCCATCTGTTGACTAAGGGATCGAGACGTTGCTGCACGATCCGTTACAGCCATGCGGATAACATGCCTGTCATCTCGACTGCTAGTGACACGAGGCCGTTGGGATCCAGCACGGTGTTCCGTATTACCCTCCTGAACCTACCGGTTCCATATTCTGCTAACAGTCATTGGATCTCGACCAAAGCGAACAGCAATGTCGCGATACGATAAACCGCAATCGCGATAGGCTACAATCCGACCTTTATCAAAGTCGGAATCGTGATGGTACGCATTTCTCCTCCTTACACGAGGCATCACAACAACGTTTCACCAGGCAACGCCGGTCAACTGCTGTTTGTGTATGAGAAATCGGTTGGAAACTTTCCTCATGTCAGCACGCTGTAGGTGTCACCACCGGCGCCAACCTTGTGTGAATGTTCTGAAAAACGAATCATTTGCATATCACAGCATCTTCTTCCTGTCGGTTAATTTTCGCGTCTGTAGCACGTCAGCTTCGTGGTGTAGCGATTTTAATGGGCAGTAGTGTAACTTGTAAACAAAAGGACACGCGCTCTCATTAGGCTGTGCGGCTCCCTATTTACGCAACTAGGAGAAGCATATCGCGAAACTCTAGTTCGTGCACGTGACTGGGACCGAAAGTAATGTTTCAACGTTGGCGCCACATGGCACAATTGGCGCTACCCACTTGTGGCTACACTGTTATGTCTGCTGAGTAGGCAACCCGGCAAACATGGCTGCACTGCGAAAGGTCACGGTGCCCCTTGGGTACGACAGAATCCGACTGTTAAACGTATGTACACACGCACTGCCATGTGTCGGTGCATTTTATAATTGAGTCCTTTGACGCCACAGTATTAGTACTTCTAAAACACCTTGACGTACCTGATGACGATCTTAAGATCGAACACAAGTGTCAAAAAATGTATTTAATAGCATCTCTTTGCATTCTAACTTTGACGTTTTTTATTTACAGACTGTAGAGCACTATCTTCAGAAAATTAATTGTATATACTTGTATCCTACATTGGAAAAGGCTACCTACAGTACAAGAAACTGAAATCATAGTAGCCCAACCACATATATCCAACAATGGTACACGGGTAGCAGAAGTGTCAGTATGTCTGCCAACGAACAGAGAAGGGTGGGAGCCACAAAAGTTCAGAGCTTGTTTGATTAGCATGAGAGTAACAGAAAGATTGAAGTATTGTCACTGGCCCACAACTCGAATGAAACCGCTGATTGTTTACCAGGACAAAAACTAGCAATATTTTCCACATCTAACTACGTGACCCATAGACATTGTGCAGATACAGTCAGGCAACTAACAGCTTTGAAACAGTGTTCCTGGTTTTGCTATTTGTTCTTGTTGTTTCTACTCATGATATTGATTTACAAACTGTGACATATTGTATGTGATTTACTGGGTGATCAAAAAGTCAGTATAAATTTGAAAACTGAATAAATCACGGAATAATGTAGATAGACTCTTACAAATTGACACACGTGCTTGGAATGACATGGGGATTTACTAGAACCAAAAAAATACAAACGTTCAAAAAATGTCCGACAGATGGCGCTTCATCTGATCAGAATAGCAATAATTAGCATAACAAAGTAATATAAAGCAAAGATGATGTTCGTTACAGGAAATGCTCAATATGTACACCATCATTCCTCAACAATAGCTGTAGTCGAGGAATAATGTGATCAGTCCTGTAAAGCACTTCCGGAGTTATGGTGAGGCATTGGCGTCGGATGTTGTCTTTCAGCATCCCTAGAGATGTCGGTCGATCACGATACACTTGCACCTTCAGGTAACCCCAAAGCCAATAATCGCACGGACTGAGGTCTGGGGACTTGGGAGGCCAAGCATGACGAAAGTGGCGGCTGAGCACACGATCATCACCAAACGACGCGCACAAGAGATCTTTCACGCGTCTTGCAGTATGCGATGGAGCGGCATTATGCATAAACATCGTACGTTCCAGCATGTGTTTATCAGCCAGGCTGGGGATGATGCGATTCTGTAACATACCGGCGTACCTCTCACCCGTCACGGTAGCTCTTTTGCTGTCCAGCACCATCTGTCGGAAATTTTGTAAACTTTGTTTTTTTTGGTTCTAATAAAACCCCATGTCATTCCAAGCATGTGTGTCAATTTTTACCTCTCTATCTACATTATTTCGTGGTTTATTAAGTTTTCAAATTTATGCTTACTTTTTGATCACCCTGTATTATAACAGGGAATGGATCCTTGACCACTTGGGGTATTCAGTTTTTAGTTATTTTATTTTCACATTTGCATTAAAATTTATTTTTTAGTCAATGATCTCCACAGCCATGTCCTGAAATACTGATCTGTTTCTCTACTATAGAGTGCCATATCTTACAGCAATGACATACTAGCAAACGCAGATTCCATAATAACACACGTAACTTTTGAACTTTTGAAACGTATTGTGGATATAAATAAAATGTGACTGATAATAGCAAACGTGTTTTTCCATGCGACATTAATAACTGCCAAGGTAAAGCCTAACCGAAAATTTCCGTTTAAAGATTAAACTAAATTTCGGTTAAAAAATTAAACTGTGCAAGACAAGGGTATCGCACAATTGCTTCGGGTGGAACTCTTTATAAATTTGTTCATATTTTAAGCACTCCGTCTTCAGGCCATGAGTCGTCTACTGGGACCATCCGACCGCCGTGTCATCCTCAGTGGAGGATGCGGATAGGAGGGGCGTGGGGTCAGCACACCGCTCTCCCGGTCGTTATGATGGTATTCTTCACCAAAGCCGCTACTATTCGGTCGAGTAGCTCCCCAATTGGCATCACGAGGCTGAGTGCACCCCGAAAAATGGCAACAGCACATGGCAGCCTGGATGGTGACCCATCCAAGTGCCGACCACGCCCGACAGTGCTTCGGTGATCTCAGGGGAACCGGTGTATCTACTGCGGCAAGGCAGTTGCCCTTTATTCATATTCAGCCTAAAAAAAATTCAGGTTTTTATGTTCGTAACTGATGAAATAATGCATATTTTTAACGAGACATTAAATGCTGTTATGAGACTACTCTAGACAGTTATTCCTTATTTTTGAGGGATGCGGATAAATGGTCTGCCTTCGGCTCTGTACTGGCAGAATCGATGCGTCTCCAGCATACGTTCAGTAACGACAACACTAGGCGAATACTACAGGTAACGTGTTGCTACCAACATGGCGCAGGCGGGGCCACCAGCGCTTGGCGTGTGCGACACCTGCGTGTTTTTCCATTCCGTTCGCGGCCGCAGACAGAGGGGGAGAGCTGTGGGCTGTCCGCTTTTGCGGCGGGCGAAACAGCGGCAGGTCGGCGGGTCTTCAAACGGCGCGCTGACATTTCCCGGAATTAGACACGGCGGGGGAATAATTTTTTTTCTCTCTTTCTCTCTCTTTCTCCTTCTCCCCAACTGCGGCAGCAGCGGTCACGCGCGCCACTGTATATTCGCCGTTCCCACCCATTCCCCTATACTGAGACGTGGCGCGGCGGTGAAGTCTTGCGGTCGAGTGGCCAGAGCGAGTAGCAGAGAGGGGAGGAAGGGAAAAGGGGGAGCAGGGACCGAGGCAGCGCGGGGGCGGCAGTTAGTTCCGGGACACTGGAGCTGCGGGGGTGGACGCGCGGAGATCGCGCCACTGCTGGAAGCGCGGCCACGCGGGATGTTCACGAAACCTGCGCCGAGCTGTTGGCTGTCGTAGAAGGATGCGGGATGTGACAAAAAAAGAAAAAAGAACGCAGTTCTACTTCTCCCTAAACATCAATGACATTTCCATCGTAATATTTATTTATGTATTTAGCCTCATTAGATTAGGACCTTAAGGCCCTCTCCTGGATCGATAGAGGAACAACAAATACCGAAAAATAGTACAAAACACTCCCAAATTCTTACGCAATTATGTACATCTGAGAAATTACACTATCCGATCAGCAGCATCGGGATACCTATTAATCGACAGTAATACGGGGTTTCTTCACTCTTCGTCTTGTAAGAGGTCCATGATTAAGGAATTTGTTGCTAGCGCACTCGAGCAGATGTAATTTCAATGGACTGCTCACGCGCTGCCTGTGATATGTAAGCTGTGAGATAATCTCAGACCAGAGAGCAGTGTTGTATGCAGTAGGAACTGTGTAGCAGTTGTAGTAGTAGTAGCTATCAGTCGTGTGTGTGGAGTTGGCTGGGCCGGTCGTGGGGAGCGATGGCGGAGGCTGAGCCTTGTAGTATAAGGTAAAAGCACCCTCGCTCATATGTACTGTTGTTATATCAGGTCCCATGTAAAATGTTTTAAAAAATCTCTTAATAATAATCTTCCTCATAAAAAAATTAACTTGTGACAATTATTCATCTCAATTTAAGGAATAATTTAAAGAATTTACTAATTTCTCCAATCCATGGTCATCCTGATTATTGTAAAGAAAAATCAGTTGTTTCTTTTATACATGACAAATCTATAGGCCAGCATTGCACAGCGCTGTGCCAGAAAAGTTTAGTTTCATATAGGAGCAGATATATACGCGTTATCCGGCGACTTTATTGAGGTAAGAATTTTCGATTTATTCAGTATGATCTTTCAGGGCCATGACGCAGCACTGCTGACGTCGAAAATTTACCAGTTTAAATTGACAGTCAGTTATTGGAAGGTTATAAGTGAGTCACATTTTTTATTGAGAGATTAGTCTCAGAATATTATTGGTAGGTTTCGGAATTTATCTGTTGGTAGGTTACGCAGAATGTGAATGCTATAATTATATTTTTTACTGTTGGGAGATTATTATAAATATTTTTTATCTGTGAAGATGTTACACTAAATTTAAATGCCATATATATATACATACATATATATATATATATATATATATATATATATATATATATATATATATATATATATATATATATAATTTATCTGTTGGGAGGTTAGAGTCTTTATGACGCTTTGAACTCTGCTGGACATACTTTGTGTGAGGTTTCGAATGTCTTGCTGCTCATGAGAGAGAAACAGAAAAGGTAGTGGCGCTGGGGTCTGGGGTGAAGTCGACATCATACCAAAGGTTTTCCACTGTGTTGTTTCCGTACTAAAACTACCAAAAAATAAGCCCCCATGAGGTTAAAAGTTTAATGAGGATATCCCATTTTTTTGGAGTGTCAAGTTTGTAGAGTTCGCCCAGTCTGAACATTGTGTAGCATTTTCCATATCCGTCAGGTCACAATTTCTTGCTGTCCTCTGTTTATTCTTATCTGTTCCCTTGCTGCAACACTATCATCAGTGGGTTCCCCATGTTTTGCCAAATTTAGTTATCATTCATACAATGGAAGCTTTCACGACCAGATGTCATAGTTGTTGATGAATCTTCTAAGACGTATGGCCGTGGTCGAAGAAACTTGTACCGCTAATATGAAGGAACTGCGTTGTGGCAATGCACGATATTTTGTTCGATCTAAGTACCAGTGGTGATTACGAGCTCCCGTGCCTCACACTGTCTGTGATTTGGGCCTATTCAAGAATTTCGCCCTCACTGTTCATCACATCGAAGAAGCGATGACGGACATAAAAGAAACCTTCAGAAGTGAGATTAAATATTCATAGTGGAAGGATACCATGATAATATTATCTTATGAGATTGCTAAAATTAGTGAATATGAGGAAGAACTGCAGTAATCGTTGAACCGAATGAACAGTAGCTAATTGGTAGCGATTCGAGAGGCTATCAGATTTGGTCGTCACACCAGGCTTCAGGAACTGATGATACTGTCAGAGCCAAATACATACTGCAATACACAAAATAATTCCACGTGAAACAGTAAAATGAATATCCATGTTCCGGAAATTCTACGAGGATCAGTCCAAAATTAAGGAAAGGTATGAGAATCTCCTTTCAGTGACGCACAGCTCAAGTAGGATTGGTGTGGAACGATAAAGTTAACCAGCTGGCGAAGAAAACCAGCGTTTCTAGTCCTTTAACGAACATCACCCTACAATCCTCCGATTTGAAATTAAAGATACGAAAACTGGCCGAGGAAGAATGGATAGAGAATTAATGACATACTTAGAAGTGGCTTCTGGATTCGAAAACTTCAGGCGAGCGTGGAGCTGGTAACTACGTTGATACGAATTCACCATGGTTCACCGTCTTCCAATCACATCGCATAGATACCAAGCATTTTCCTTTTAGCGACAGTCAAAAGACGGAAGAAGGAGGTGTAGGGCACTTGCTGTTTCCGTGCTGCTTCTTCCAAGCACAGCGAAACCGCTTACTGCTAAGCCTTCCAACAAGCGCTCCTGCTATTATGTCACGAAAATCGTCTGCAATGCCTTTTTATTGTTTTCTACGAGATTATAAGTTGTGTATATGAAATTTGGCGTTGTATCTGCAGTTGCATAAAAACTCCAAACTCCGCTGTATGCGCAGCAGTATCTTTCTTTTTTTTTTGTCTCTATTTTGTATATAGCTGATACGTCAAGTTTCCGTAGTTATAAGTATTGAATTTTTTGGAAACCATAAAGTAATAGAAAATCTTAAGATTTTTAATTTAAAACGCAGCCAGCCACAAGTATGGTTAAGAAGTATATGCAAAACAAACACTTGAATTTTAATAATCTTTATAAACCACACTTATGGCTGGTTCTTATATAAATGATAACTCTCATGATCGTACTGTATAAAAGTTTCTCAAATTGTCAGCCTTTGACAAGATAGTGTTGATTTAAAATCCGTTATTGAGACAATTTATGTTGAGATTTCTCTGTCGCGTTATTCAGACAATTTATGTTGAAATTTCTCTGTACACATGACGCTACATTTGCACCCACCTGCTACCGGTTCGTTTAATAAATTAAAACAAAAAAAAGGAGATCTAACCAATTGGCCAGGTGACAGTAGGACTGGTGCTCTGAGGGCACTGTATAAACTTTTTTATGTATAGAGGCGGCTCATATATCCTAGAAGCCTGGCCCTCGACCACTTTTTGTCTGTCATCGATCTAGATACCGGCAAGAACCGGCCGCGGAAATGCCAAGGCTTGTGGCAATGTTTCGATTTTAAGTATAAATTTTTTGTGTACTTTCGCATTTTCTATTCTGATGCCTGACCAAAATGGGTCTTAACAGACGGACAGATAGGCAGTCAGAATACAAACGACAAAAAAATTGTGTTTTCGTAGGCCATAATTATAAATTAACAACTTAGAGCCAAGTTGCCAAAAAGGCACTGTGCAAGTTGGATCCATAGGGGTGTGGGCTGTGTTTACATCGAGTGAACCGGGTCCTCCGGTGCAACTGAACCGATGATTGACGGGAAACGGTTATGTTCGGCTACATGGAGACTATTTGCAGCCATTCGTTAAAGAACTTCAATGGAATTTTTGTGGATGACAATGCACCATGTCACTGGGTCACAGTTGTTCGCGATTAGTTTCAAGAACTTTCGGGAAAATTCCAGCAAATGATTTGTCCTGCCAGATGGCCCGACACGAAATGAAGCCCATCGAAAATTCATGGGTCATAATCGAGAGGTCAGTTCGCGCACAAAACCGTGCACCGGCATCACTTTAGCAATTACGGACGGCTATAGAGGCAAGCACGGCTCAGTATTGCTGCAGGGGACTTGCGACGACTTGGTGAGTCCACGTGACGCCTAGTCACTGCACTACGATGGGCAAAAGAAGGTCCGACACGATACTGGGGTGTATCCCACGACTTTGTCACCTCAGTGTATATGGCCTAATACAAAAACCCGACTGTAAATCACCTGCTGGAACTGCTTCTTATTGTTTCAAATACTAGGGTATCAAGGTGCCTAGAAGATAGCCCGGAAATCAGAGCACTAGACGTGTGATGCTGTCGTCTTGGCAGTGGTCACATTTTAAAAATATTTGCTTTGATGCCTTGGAATATGGAGATTGAAGATGAGTAAGCGGCAAGCTTCTATCAATAACCATGGTTTATGTGCTATTGAATTATGCTTACGTTTAAGTGTCCAACTAATGTACCCTAGAAAAAACTAAAAGGAAAATTATCAGTCATTTGAGATGCAAGAGATTTGGTGTACTTATTATCTACTTTAGCTTCTTAGTCTCTCTGGGAAAAATTTCTACGAACGCTGATGATTGTCAATAAACGTGCTTGACGTTAACCGCAAGCCGTTACGGCTCCCAGCAAAGACATCTCCGCCGTCACTTTCCGTGCCTGAACAGCGAGATAACAACGCATACTACACTACTGGCCATTAAAATTGCTACACGAAGAGCAAATGCAGATGATAAACGGGTATTCATTGGACAAATATGTTGTACTAGAACTGAAATGTGATTACATTTTCACACAATTTGGGTGCATAGATTCTGACAACTCAGTACCCAGAACAACCACCTCTGGCCATAATAACGGCCTTGATACGCCTGGGCATTGAGTTAAACACAACGTGGATGCGTGTACAGGCACAGCTGCCCATGCAGCTTCAACACGATACCACAGTTCATCAAGAGTAGTGACTGGCGTATTGTGACGAGCCAGTTGCTCGGCCACCATTGACCAGACAGACGTTTTCAATTGGTGATAGAATTGGAGAGTGTGCTGTCCAGGGCAGCAGTCCAACATTTTCTGTATCCAGAAAGGTCCGTACAGGACCTGCAACGTGCGATCGTGCATTGTCCTGCTGATATATATGGTTTCACAGGGATCGAATGAAGGGTAGAGCCACGGTTCGTAACCCATCTGAAATGTAACGTCCACTGTTCAAAGTGCCGTCAATGTGAACAAGAGGTGACCGAGACGTGTAACCAATGGCACCCCATAGCATCACGCCGGGTGATACGCCAGTATGGCGATGACGAAAACACGCTTCCAATGTGCGTTCACCGCGATGTGGCCAAACACAGATGCAACCATCATGATGCTGTAAACAGAACCTGGATTCATGCGAAAAAATGACGTTTTGACATTCGTGCATCCAGGTTCGTCGTTGAGTACACCATCGCATTCGCTCCTGTCTGTGATGCAACGTCAAGGGTAACCGCAGCCATGGACTCCGAGCTGATATTCCATACTGCTGGAAACGTCCTCGAACTGTTCGTGTAGATGTTGCCTTGCAACCGTGCCCATCTGTTGACTCAGGGATCGAGATGTGGCTGCACGATCCGCCATGCGGATAAGATGCCTGTCATCTCGACTGCTGGGCCGTTGGGATCCAGCACGGCGTTCCGTATTATCCTCCTGAACCCACCGATTCCATATTCTGCTAACAGTCATTTGATCTCGCCCAACACGAGCAGCAATGTTGCGATACGATAAACCGCAATTGCGATAGGCTACAATCCGACCTTTATCAAAGTCGGAAACGTGATGGTACGCATTTCCCCTCCTTACACGAGGCACCACAACAACGTTTCACCAGGCAACGCCAGTCAACTGGTGTTTGTGTATGAGAAATCGGTTGGAAACCTTCCTCACGTCAGTATGTTATAGGTGTCGCCAACCTTGTGTGAATGCTCTTTAAAGCTAATGATTTGCATATCACAGCATCTTCATCCTGTCGGTTAAATTTCGCGTCTGTAGTACGTCATCTTCGTGGTGTAGCAATTTTAATGGCCAGTAGTGTATATTACGAGAGCAAATATTCTCTCATTGTTACACTTGCGTGTTCTGTGGTTTGGACTGAAGGATGTGACAATAAATTCAAAATCTAAAGTGAAGCAGTGGGGCGAATTAATCCTTTCCCTTATCATTACCTTTAAAGATAACCGATTGTTTGTCGCTTGTTACTGAAACTGGTTGCGAGAATAGTTTATTGATTGACCCCGTAGAAAGAACATATGAGTCGTGTGGCGCCACTCCACTCATTGTCTCTTTGTTTCAGGTTCGATGTGATGAACATTTTTTTCTAGGCTTGTGACAATGTTCGACTAAGAACAGTCACGATCAGCGTCGTAATACGGAAGCAGTTCCGCACAGACGGTCCTCCGTCGCTCCTCTTAGCCTTCTGACGGGCGGCGGGGAACACAGCGGGCATACACCTCTCAGTAATCCAACTGGTCGACGAGTGATGATGATACCACCAGCGGAGACGTCCAGTGGCGCAGCGAAGTGTTTCACTGTGCTCTGTCGATCACCTCACATGAGCGGGTCTGCACGTTCCAACACTGTAGTGCGGCCGGCCGCCACATGGGAGATCGGACAGGTTTTCGCGACCTCCTATAGTTCAATTCTTTTATCTTGGCGGTTCGCGCATGCCCACCCAGAAGCGGGAGATTGCTGCGTTGCCAGTTGTACGCGCCAAGAGAAGCAGCGCCATAGTATAGTTCGCAAACTTACGTTTAGGCGGGAGCGCGCAGTTTATGAAGTAAAGCCACCACGGCCGAATTAACCCTTTCGCCGCTACAGAGACGTGCTCCCCGCATCCCGCGATGTGCGCGATTTTGTCATCATTGCACTGCTCGCCTGTGCAGACACATGGTGTTTCGACTGCTTTGAGACACTTTATCATTCGATTTCACAAAAATTATTTGGCCCAAAAATTTGATTTTTACACATCTTCTTGACTGATACCTTCCCCCCATAAATGACTTAATTTTGGTTCGATGTTCAACGCAGTTAGTGTGCAGCATTAGATGTAGTAAACCATTTCACGAAATTTTGAAGAGTTCGCAGAGGTAGAAGTCCATAGCGCATACTTTCCGTATGGTCGATTTCAGTTGCCACTAGAAATTTCAAAAAATTACATTCAAATGAATAAAATTCGTGAATTAAGACACTTCGATATTGTTTTTAAATAAAGCAAATATTAAGCACCGATCAAGGTTTGAACTCAGAACCTTTCGCTTGGCAGCCATACACTTTAACCATTTTTTTAATTACACAAAAATAGTAACAAAAATGGCAACAATGAAATGACATGACATAAATAAGGTGACGGATAATTACGCTAACACAGCTCATCGTTCAATATACACTCCTGGAAATTGAAATATGAACACCGTGAATTCATTGTCCCAGGAAGGGGAAACTTTATTGACACATTCCTGGGGTCAGATACATCACATGATCACACTGACAGATCCACAGGCACATCGACACAGGCAACACAGCATGCACAATGTCGGCACTAGTACACTGTATATCCACCTTTCGCAGCAATGCAGGCTGCTATTCTCCCATGGAGACGATCGTAGAGATGCTGGATGTAGTCCTGTGGAACGGCTTGCCATGCCATTTCCACCTGGCGCCTCAGTTGGACCAGCGTTCGTGCTGGACGTGCAGATCGCGTGAGACGACGCTTCATCCAGTCCCAAACATGCTCAATGGGGGACAGATCCGGAGATCTTGGGGGACAGATCCGGAGATCTTGCTGGCCAGGGTAGTTGACTTACACCTTCTAGAGCACGTTGGGTGGCACAGGATACATGCGGACGTGCATTGTCTTGTTGGAACAGCAAGTTCCCTTGCCGGTCTAGGAATGGTAGAACGATGGGTTCGATGACGGTTTGGATGTACCGTGCACTATTCAGTGTCCCCTCGACGATCACCAGTGGTGTACGGCCAGTGTAGGAGATCGCTCCCCACACCATGATGCCGGGTGTTGGCCCTGTGTGCCTCGGTCGTATGCAGTCCTGATTGTGGCGCTCACCTGCACGGCGCCAAACACGCATACGACCATCATTGGCACCGAGGCAGAAACGACTCTCATCGCTGAAGACGACACGTCTCCATTCGTCCCTCCATTCACGCCTGTCGCGACACCACTGGAGGCGGGCTGCACGATGTTGGGGCGTGAGCGGAAGACGGCCTAACGGTGTGCGGGACCGTAGCCCAGCTTCATGGAGACGGTTGCGAATGGTCCTCGCCGATACCCCAGGAGCAACAGTGTCCCTAATTTGCTGGGAAGTGGCGGTGCGGTCCCCTACGGCACTGCGTAGGATCCTACGGTCTTGGCGTGCATCCGTGCGTCGCTGCGGTCCGGTCCCAGGTCGACGGGCACGTGCACCTTCCGCCGACCACTGGCGACAACATCGATGTACTGTGGAGACCTCACGCCCCACGTGTTGAGCAATTCGGCGGTACGTCCACCCGGCCTCTCGCATGCCCACTATACGCCCTCGCTCAAAGTTCGTCAACTGCACATACGGTTCACGTCCACGCTGTCGCGGCATGCTACCAGTGTTAAAGACTGCGATGGAGCTCCGTATGCCACGGCAAACTGGCTGACACTGACGGCGGCGGTGCACAAATGCTGCGCAGCTAGCGCCATTCGACGGCCAACACCGCGGTTCCTGGTGTGTCCGCTGTGCCGTGCGTGTGATCGTTGCTTGTACAGCCCTCTCGCAGTGTCCGGAGCAAGTATGGTGGGTCTGACACACCGGTGTCAATGTGTTCTTTTTTCCATTTCCAGGAGTGTAGTTCGCAAACTTACGTTTAGGCGGGAGCGCGCAGTTTATGAAGTAAAGCCACCACGGCCGAATTAACCCTTTCGCCGCTACAGAGACGTGCTCCCCGCATTCCGCGATGTGCGCGATTTTGTCATCATTGTACTGCTCGCCTGTGCAGACACATGGTGTTTCGACTGCTTTGACACACTTTATCATTTCGCAAAAACTATTTGGCCCAAAAATTTGGTTTTTACACATCTTCTTGACTGATACCTTCCCCCCATAAATGACTTAATTTTGGTTCGATGTTCAACGCAGTTATTGTGCAGCATTAGATGTAGTAAACCATTTCACGAAATTTTGAAGAGTTTGCAGAGCTAGAAGTCCATAGCGCATACTTTCCGTATGGTCGATTTTAATTGCCACTAGAAATTTCAAAAAATTACATTCAAATGAATAAAATTCGTGAATTAAGACACTTCGATATTGTTTTTAAATAAAGCAAATATTAAGCACCGATCGAGGTTTGAACTCAGAACCTTTCGCTTGGCAGCCATACACTTTAACCATTTTTTTTAATTACACAAAAACAGTAACAAAAATGGCTACAATGAAATGACATGACATAAATAAGGTGACGGATAATTACGCTAACACAGCTCGTCGTTCAATATATTTCCCGGAGGACTTTAAAACCTCACGCAAAATACTGACAAACACTGTTGGTATGATTATGAATTACTCACGTTTCGTCGAAGTACAATAGGAAATAATCAATTACCGCTGTTCTTTATTGCGAAAAAGCGGTTAGGAAGTTTCCTTGCTATCGCCTGAATTAGGAGGCTTATTGGTTGTTTGGTTTAATTCATTAATACAGAATATGAAGCAATTGGCATAAAGAATGCTTTTCCCAAACTTTCTATAAAAGAAAGTCTGCTATCAAGACATTGCTTTTGTTCAATTACTTTATTTATGACTGAACGTTTCTAAAACTGAAGACACTCGTCCGTGCTCTGCACTGCAGTTGACCTCTGTCAACGTCGTTCTCTGTTCATTGGCGGACTGTGTTTTGTGACGTCTGATGCGCAGAACGAACCTAAACTCGGCCGCCGTCATAAATGACGCGCACTTTAGCGACGACAGATGCCTCGCTCAACGACTCACCACGGTTTTGTTCAGTCAGGTCTCCGTAGACATTCTGCAAGCGCCTATGAACATCAACAATGAGCTAGTTTTACGCCAAAAGGAACTTAGACGCCACTTTGAAAGCTGCGTGTACTGCCGCTACCAAACAGTACTTCAAAAAACTGTAGACCCTAGGGAATGGAACAGTAATAAATATTCCACGACATCCTACAATAAATTTCGCATTTTTCAGCGGAAATTGACCAAGAAAGAAAGCTGCTTCATTAATTATTTAACGCCCCTCGTCTTTCGTTCATTTCGTTAGAAAAACGGTCGTGTTACGATTCGCCATAATGAGGATTTAGGAAAAAGCGTTGTGGTTGACTACTTTTAACTCGTGTAACCACACAGAGCGGACAGTTGGCAGTGGAGAGAAGTGTCGCGGTTTAATTGCCCCTCCAGCCCCCCTTTCCTGCCCCCGCCCCCCCTATAGCTAGGGGCGGTGCGCTGTGATGATGAAATATCGGCCACCATTACACAGTCGTTAGGGGCGGCGCGTCGCGTTTAAAACACGCCGACTATCGACACCGAGCCGCAGTCGAAACTAACCGCATCATCGGCGTGCGCGTCATGGCGGCCCGGCCAGCGATTATATCGGCCGCGTTAGGGGCTGCGTACGTGGTGGTGGGGGGGGGGGGGGAGGGGAGGGGGAACGGCCCGCGGGGAAGCAGGGCTGCCAACGGCGCAGCGTGGTGCGAAGCTGTTAACACATGTAAATGTCCACGAGCGCGCAGGGCCTCCAACACATCCCACAGCTATACATATTCATGGCGGAATCCACAGGAGCTACCGATTGTCACATGGCACAAGCTAGCCAGTAGGCAGAGTTCGAAAAGGTGCCGTACAAAAATAAAATTAACAGCATCAATATTAAAAGTAACCACAAGAACAAATTATAAATTTCAGGTGAAGTATGATTCTAGTAATATTACCATCCTCAGTGAAACTGTAGACCTCTTAAATGGAATGAACAGTGCAAGGAGTACACTATACATCGTGTAAGGATTTTAGTGCAGGTACCCCTATGTGTGGTACCTTAATATGTACACACGTTAGCGCATTGGTTGTTTCTTCTTTGCATCAAACAGCCTTTCCATAAACACATTACAAACTTTACGACCTGATGTTTTCGGAATGGTCGTATTGCACCATTAACTGGATTAGCCCAGTAGGTATAGACTAACCGTTTTGCGTCTACCTGTACACACTACAAAGCCTGACCTTCTGCCCAGGGGAAAATAAGCATTAATGGGTTTTGTATCCTGCATGGATGGGCGGCTCGTGGATTTGCTCCTGTGAACTGCTTCTGCTGGCCGAGCGGTTCTAGGCGCTTCAGTCTGCAACCGCACGACCGCTACGGTCGCAGGTTCGAATCCTGCCTCGGGCATGGATGTGTGAAATGTCCTTAAGTTAGTTAGGTTTAAGTAGTTCTAAGTTCTAGGGGACTGATGACCTCAGATATTAAGCCCCATAGTGCTCAGAGCCATTTGAACCGTTTGAACTGCTTCTGCAAAATAGGCCGAGAGTGAAGGACGCGAGTAGGAGCAGGAAAAGGTGAAGCACTTCGGTACTGCAAGTAAAGTTAAGGTACCTTTACTGGTGTACAAACAGATACAAACACATTACTTATCTTTTGGTACAGATGAGCACGTAGATGCTGTAGCCTCCCAGCAAAAATAAATTAAAATATTAACTGAAGTGTAACCTGCCCGCATGAAATTATAAAGTTCAATGATTATAAAAAAATGTGCCAAATGTTGTCTTCCCACAAAATTACGGAATAATAAAAATGAGCCAAGCGTAACCTCCTTGCAGAATTAAAGAATAATAATGGTCCAAATGTAAACTCGCCACAAAATTAACGTTAAGAAATGAAGATTGCTCATTAAACCCACAATAATGTTAATTAGATAATGAACCATGAACTGACTGTAACATCTCAACACAAATAATTAAACCTGACAAATTTTATAGGTACAGCAGCGCTGACCTACGGCCCTGTGAAATGATTAAACCTGATAAATTCTTACTTCAGTAAAACTCCATCTGCTCTTATTTTTGGCACAGCTTCGTGCAATGCTGGCGTATATTTAATTCTGATTCTTGGAGGAAATGCACAGGAAATATTCTTTGAATTGTAATGAATGTTTTTCTTCAAAAGGGTCGAAAAATTCTTTAAATTGAAATGATTACATTCTTTAAAAAATTTACTTTATAAAAAAAATTATTATTGGGGCATCTCTTGAACAAATTAATTACAATTAACAGATGTTATTGGCTGAGCGCAATGCTGCTTCATTACCTTCGATAATAATATACCTCGTCCTGAATCGTGACCAGAGGTGGAGGGAGAGCACGCCGCCGACCCATGTCGACGCCCGCTCAGTACAACCGTCCACTCGCTACAACTACTGCCGACAGAGAGCCACTCGCAACTGCACTTGCCGACTCGCTACGTGCTACTACTGTCGTCTCGCGCGGTCAAGCGCAGACTAGCAACGATAAATAACTCTCTGGTCAGAGATTCTGTCATGCCTCGCCATCGCTGGTAATGAATACATATGAAACGTACGCGTTTCAGTGCGAAGCCGTTCGTGTATCGAAGCTAACAGTTACTAGAAGTTACAAAGGCTAAGTCTGTAATGGCTAGCCCCCCTACAAGTGGAAGCTAAGTTGCCTGGTCGTCTGCTCGTGATCAAATGGGCTGAATGTGTAGCGGCGTTTGTCGAACTCCACAGCGTTGGCTAGAGGGCGCTGTGGTCGGCTTTGTTCGTCCGCTCTCGCAGTGCCAACCTTCGAGAGCCACCTACGTTGTGGCATCATAGGTATCGATACCACAATGGGTTGCTCTTGTCACATGTACTTCGAGGTACTAACCAAGCTAAAAATACACAAACTGTAATTGCTATAATTATTAGTCAACAAATGACGTAAATTCCGATGCAATGTTTTTCAGTATACTGTCCTCAGTTACGAACAGAAATATCTGCACTTACACTGTTACACCGTGTATATTGGTAGTCAACTGAATAAATATGAAAGTGGATAAGAATATTTCGCCGCCGGCCGGAGTGGCCGTGCGGTTCTAGGCGCTACAGTCTGGAACCGAGCGACCGCTACGGTCGCAGTTTCGAATCCTGCCTCGCGCATGGATGTGTGTGATGTCCTTAGGTTAGTTAGATTTACTTAGTTCTAAGTTCTAGGCGACTGATGACCTCAGAAGTTAAGTCGCATAGTGCTCAGAGCCATTTGAACCAATATTTCGCCAAATATCAGACTGTTTCCGGTAACATGTGTAACTTAAATATTAAAGTAAGTAGAAGCAGTGTAACTATTACTAACAATGAGCCATACATTAAAATTAGGGGCCACGAGGTAAATGAAGTGAATCATTCTGCTACGTTGGAAATAAAATAACACAGACGGATGAGGCAAGGAGGACATGAAAGACAGACTGGTACTCACAAAGACGGCACTCCTGGCCCCAAAAGAAGTCTACTAGTGTCAAACGTTAGCCTTAAATTTCAGGAAAAAATTAGTGAGAATTTAAATTTGGAGCACAGCGTTATATGGAGGTCAATCATGCACAGAGTCTAAGAATAAGAGAATCGAAGCGTTTGAAATGAGGTGCTACAAAAGGACGGGAAAAACTAAGTGGCCTTATAAGGAATGGAGAGGTTCCCCAAGGAATCGACGAAGAAAGCAATATGTGAAAAATACGAAACGAATAAGGGACTGGAACATACAACATGTGTTAAGACATCAGGGAATAATTACGACTGTACTAGAGGGAGCTTTAGAGGATAAAAACTACAATATAGGGATTGGAATACAGGCAATAAATAATTTTGCACGCTGGGTGCAAGACCCAGCCTGAAATGAAGAAATTCTTATATGCACAAGAGAGGTATTGGTGGTGGGCTCCATCAAACGGATCAGTAGGTGTTAGTAACATTATAATAATGATTTTCGAGTTATATCTTTGTGCAACTGAATAACTGCAATTGTTGTTTTGGAGTAGGAGTACCATTTGAATTTACACTGTCCAGTGACATTAATGTCGCCATCCGTCTCGAAGCCGGAATAATCACCTTTGGCAGTGCAGACCGCAGCCATACGTGCAGGAAGAAAGTCAGTGAAGTTCTGCAAAGTACCTGCATTGCTGTGGAGCCGTGACGACTTCAGTACCGTGGCCAGATGCGCAACTTTTCTCGGTCGAGGATCCATGGCCCATATAGCCCGATCGTGGTGATATTTCCTCGACTGGGTTTTAATCTGAGGGGTCTGGTGACCTGGCGAGTACAGTAAATTCCTGTTGGAGCTTTTCAAATCATGTATGTACACTGCGAGCTATGTGACATGCCACCTTGTCCTGCTGGTAGATGTCATCATCCAGAGGAAAGCCAACATGCATGTAGGGATGGACCATGGTACCCAAGGATAGATGCGTGCCTCTGTTGATCGACTGTGCCTTCCGGAATGACGAGCTCATCCAGGGAGAGCCACAAAAACTATTCCAGATTGCTTCCTCCTCCATCCTGGACCTTTCCGATGCTTGTTGTTGAGGACTGTTTGCTTGTTTCACACCGTTAACACGAACGGTCACCTCTTCGATAGAAGATAAAACGTGATTCATCTTGAAAGGTCACCCGTCGCCCGTAGGTGGACGTCCAGTTGTGTTATCAGCGTGCAAATACCAGCTTTCCTCTTCGATGAAAAGGAGCCAGAAAGGGTGCATGAACCAGGCGCCTACCGCAGCGACCCATGTGCAGCAAAGTTTGCTGAATGGTCATTGAGGAGACACTCCTGGTAGCCCCTTCGTTCCTCTGGGCGGTTAGTTGCACAATAGGTGCGTGTCTATTCATCCATACACATTTCTGCAGCCCGTCGTTCATCCCTGTCATCTATGGTCGGCAAGCCGCTGTGGCCGAGCGGTTCTAGGCGCTTCAGTCCGGAAGTGCGCTGCAGCTACGGTCGCAGGTTCGAGTCCTGCCTCGGGCATGGATGTGTGTGATGTCCTTAGATTAGTTAGGTTTAAGTGGTTCCAAGTCTAGGGTACTGATGACCTCAGCTGTTAATTCCCACTGTACTTAGAGCCATTTGAACCATCTATGGCCCGTGGTACACCGCCGTTGCCCCGGCGATGGTTTTGGATAGCGTCATTTTCCCATGAAGATATACTTTAGCCATAAATACACGCCATCTATTTACAAATTTAGCCGCTTCGGAAATTGCTCCCACCCTTGTCCCGGAGGCCAATGATCATGCCCTTTTGGAGGTTAGATAAATCGCTTAGTTTCCACCTTACGATAACAACTACACAACCCCGCCTTCCGTCCCCCTCCCAAACATACTTCATACACCGTCCACCCCTAGTGCTGCCACTTGCCGCCTGTGAGTGGTTATTTTGCGCTGAACATAGGCGGTGATCGCATTAATGTGTCTGCATCGTGTATCTGACTCGTGTTTTGTGGCCTACCTGTGGGTGTGAGTGTGCATACGTACATACTTCTCTTCACTGAAGATACTTCAGATGAAATAATGCGAAACTTGTATGGCACAATAAAAACTGTATTTTATCAATTGCATACATATTAAAACTCAAAATCAATAATTTAACAGATCTATTTTCTTGTCGAAGGTTTCTACCCTTCCTTCAGCATTGCTAATGTGAAAAATCAAAAGTTGTATGATATACTAAAATGTGAAAAACTATATTTACGTAAAAACAAATGATTCAAATGGCTCTGAGCACTATCCGACTTAACATCTGAGGTCATCAGTCCCATAGACTTAGAACTACTGAAACCTAACTAACCCGGACATCACACACACCCATGCCCTAGGCAGGATTCGAACCTGCGACTGTAGCAGAAACGCGGTTCCGGACTGGAGCGCCTAAAACAAAAAAATCTGCTATAATATACTTCAAATCTGTTTAGATCAATTAAACCGTGAGAACCTAAAATGTAACATTTTCAGCTCCAAGAATCAGATCCCTAGACAAGAAGAACTGGAGCCAACTCTACATGACGATGTAAGTAAACTACACACATCACAAAAAAGTTTTGCATCACCTCGGTTTCGAGAGTTCTGGAGCCTGTACAGAAAATAGGAATAGGGATCACCATAAACATCATTTCCGCCCTTTATATTTCTCATGAAAACCACACATAGCATGTTGTACCACCATACAGCGAGACCTTCAGAGGTGTTGGTCCAGATTGCTGTACACACCGGTACTTCTAAAACCCAGTAGCACGTCCTCTTCCACTGATGCTTGCCTGTGTTCGTCGTGACATACTATTCACAAGTTCATCAAGGCACTGTTGGTCCAGATTGTCCCATTTTTCAATGGCGATTCGGCGTAGATCCCCCAGAGTGGTTGGTGGGTCACGTTGTCCCTAAACAGACCTTTCCAACCTGTTCCAGGCATGTTCGATAGGATTTATGTCTGGAAAATATGCTGGGTCGAGAGATGTCGTTATCCTGAAGGAAGTCATTCACAAGATGTGCACCACGTAGGCGCCATTTGTCGTCCATGAAGACGAATGCCTCGCCGATATGCTGCCGATATGGTTGCATTCACGTATCGTACAGCCGTTACCGCGCCTTCCATGACCACCAGCGGCGTACGTCGGCCCCACATAATGCCACACCAAAACAGCAGGTAACCTCCACTTTGATGCACTCGCTGGACAGTGTGTCTAAGGCATTCAGCCTGACCGGGTTGTCTCCAAACACGTCTCCGACGATTGTCTGGTTGAAGGCATATGCGACACTCATCGGTGAAGAGAACGTGATGCCAATCCTGAGCGGTTCATTTGGCATGTTGTTGTGCCTATTTGTATCGCGCTGCATTGTGTCACGGTTGCAAAGATGGACCTCACCATGGACGTCTGGAGTGAAGTTGTGGATCATGCAGCCTATTGCACACAGTCTGATTCGTAACACTACGTCCTGTGGCTGCACGAAAAGCATTATTCAACATGGTGGCGTTGCTGTCAGGGTTCCTCGGAGTCATAACCCGTAGGTAGCGGTCATCTACTGCAGTAGTAGCACTTGGGCGGCCTAAGTGGGGCATGTCATCGACAGTTCCTGTCTATATGTATTTCCTCCATGTCCAAACAACATCGCTTTGGATCACTCCGAGACGCCTGGAGACTTCCCTTGTTCAGAGCCCTTCCTGGCACAAAGTAACAATGCGGACGCGATCGAATTGCGGTATTGACCGTTTAGGCATGGTCGCACTACAGAAAACACGAGCCGAGTGGAATGACTGGAACTGATCGGCTGTCCATGCGTCTATTAGGCGCTGCTCATGCATGGTTGTTTACATCTTTGGGCGGGTTTAGCGACATCTACATCTACATACATACTCCGCAATCCACCATACGGTGCGAGGCGGAGGGTACCACGCACCACAACTAGCATCCTCTCTCCCTGTACCACTCAGGAACAGAACGAGGGAAAAATGAATGCCTATTTGCCTGTGTACGAGCCCTAATCTCCCTTGTCTTATCTCTGTGGTCCTTCCGCGAAATATAAGTTGACGGCAATAAAATTGTACTGCAGTCAGCCTCAAATGCTGGTTGTCTAAATTTCCTCAGTAGTGATTCACGAAAAGAACGCCTCCTTTCCTCTAGAGGCTCCCACCTGAGTTCCTGAAGCATTTCCGGAACACTCGAGTGATGATCAAACCTACCAGTAACAAATCTAGCAGCTCGCCTCTGAATTGATTCTATGTCCTCCCTCAATCCGACTTGATAGGGATCCCAAACGCTCGAGCAGTACTCAAGAATAGGTCGTATTAGTGTTTTATAAGCGGTCTCCTTTACAGATGAACCACATCTTCCCAAAATTCTACCAATGAACCGAAGACGACTATCCGCCTTCCCCACAACTGCCAATACATGCTTGTCCCACTTCATACCGCTCTGCAATGTTACGTCCAAATATTTAATCGAAGTGACTGTGTCAAGCGCTTCACTACTAATGAAGTATTCAAACATTACGGGATTCTTTTTCCTATTCATCTGCATTAATTTACATTTATCTATGTTTAGAGTTAGCTGCCATTCTTTATACCAATCACACATCTTGTCCAAGTCATCTTCCTACCGTCACTCAACGACGACACCTTCCCGTACACCACAGCATCATCAGCAAACAGCCGCACATTGCTATCCACCCTATCCAAAAGATCATTTATGTAGATAGAAAACAACAGCGGACCTACCACAGTTTCCTGGGGCACTCCAGATTATACCCTCACCTCCGATGGACACTCACTATCGAGGACATCTTTGTACAGTCAAAGGAACTGAGTCTGTGGTACAATACCCACAGCCAACGTCTGGCTTCAGGAGTTCTTGGAAGCGGTGTGATGCAAAACTTTTTTTGATGTGTGTAGGAAGTTTAATCTTCGCTCCTCTGAAATCTTCATAAAAGACTATTGTGCACGATAGATGGAATTGAGGAAGGAGGTGGGAGATTACTGTGGTGTCACCACCAGACACCACACTTGCTAGGTGGTAGCCTTTAAATCGGCAGCGGTCCGTTAGTATACGTCGGACCCGCGTGTCGCCACTGTCAGTGATTGCAGACTGAGCGCCGCCACACGGCAGATCTAGAGAGACTTCGTAGCACTCGCCCCAGTTGTTCCACCGACTTTGCTAGCGATGTTTCACTGACAAAATACGCTCTCATTTGCCGAGACGATAGTTAGCATAGCCTTCAGCTACGTCATTTGCTACGGCCTAGCAAGGCGCCATTACCAGTTACTATTGATACTGTAAAACAAGTACCGTCAAGAGCGTCGTTCACCATTTATGGATTAAAGTTAAGTATTCCACCAGCTACGTCAGTTTTTTCTAAGTCTAATTTCCTTGTCCTGTTCCAGATCTCACGCCAGCCTGCGTGAGCTAAAACGCGTGCCTTTCGGCTTCCTCTCATACCGGTGTTGGCTCTCCTGCCAACCCACAACAATTACACTCTCTAGTACCATTGCGTGTCATAAAGTCGAACTGCCCGTCGTCTAATTCTTCATAAAAAAAATCGGTAATCTAACATTATACATAAATATTTACTTCATCTCCTGAATCGTAGTTTTATTTTTGAAACGGTCAGGTGTTCCCCGCGCTCCACTTAGACCTAGATCTCAGTGACGCTGATTCGTACTTTAGTAGAGCACCCGTCGTTAGAGGAGTGAAAGTGCTGAGTGGTTTTAGCATTCCGGTAGACGCCGCCGTCGCCGCATACAGCTCAGGCCTGGCCCGGTGACGCGACGGCTGGTCGCTACCACAGCGACGCCCCGTGCCTTCCCGAGGGCGGAACCTCCCCCCCTCCCACCCCCCTCCCCGAATCCCTGCCATCCAGTAGGAGCCAGTGGCCGCATTCGCATCACGGACTTGTCGCGGGTCTGCTTTGGTCCGACCCATCGACCGCTGCAATCTGAGGTCGCGCCCGGAATCCGTACCGACGCTGGACGCAACCGGCCTCCAGGAAGAGACGCGACACACACACACACACACACACACACACACACACAGAGAGAGAGAGAGAGAGAGAGAGAGAGAGAGAGAGAGAGAGAAGGACCCGTGTCCCTTCAAAACGTTCCCTAAAGGTGCTGCCTCAAGCTATGGTCGTATATTAACTGTACAGAAAAACCGCACACAACATTCCACGTACAGAGAAATCAAATAATTAACTCAAATAAAATTGAAAAGGCCTCCTCATACACGATCAACCAAGCTGTCAAACTTTACTCGTTTTACATTGTAACAAATAAGCCCTCGGTCACAAATATTAAGTCAAAATTGACCTGGTTTCGACGCTACTATGAGCGTCGTCTTCAGCATTAGACTACCTGTACTAAAACATTAGGTATATAGTACATTAATAAAATTAAAGTTTGTACCGACTCGAAAAGATGCAGTACTTACAAGTCACATATTAAAAAAGATCTTAGCCGGAAGGCGACGTCATGAACACTTAAGAGATGGTGAGCCGCTAAAGGCTGCTCGTACTGTGGACAAGTGTACTTTACGGTATAAGTTCCACAACACAATGTGTACTACCTCCGTGCCGTCACTAGATTACTCTGATGCACGACTACACTGACAAGCGCTGTACTGCACGCCAAAGCAACAACAAACTGGATGCTCGGAGGGTGGTGGAGTACAGGAGTTTGCATAGGTCGCAAATCATAAACAAGGCGAAGTGGTAACTGTGGCAGTAGTGGGAACTACGTTGGACACTTGACTAGGTAGAGCCAGGCCCTGCGCGACAGGCACAATGGGTCATATAACGCATTAGATAAACCTTATTTTGGGTGTGCAGGATAAATAAGACAACCTGACGGGTGTACACCGATCGGTACTGGTTCATATTGTGTACGTAGATACGTAAAACGTGCAAGAGGGAAACCATTATGTGCTTATGAGAGTTGATGGCAGCAGACCGTATTATTCGTTTCGGATCTCTTGATAACTATGGAGGTGTGGTTACACATGTCAATCACATCGCGATTACGGGCAGCATGGGGTTCACGCCTGAGCCTCAGGACGTGCGCTAGCAGCGCATGTCGGGTGTTTCAAGCGTCAACTTCGCGTCTCAATATCTTGGGATGTAATGGGAATATTGCGATGCAATCAACGCCATTGTGTATGTGCTTTGTCATGCTGTGGATTGCTGAAGAAAAAATATAGGAGGTCCATTTAAAAAAAAAAAATAAGTTTGTGTTAAAAAACAGATATGCTTTCGTTTTAGAATGTTTCCAAATATGTACATTCATGGGCCCCAGCCCTACATTGATACCGGTGAAAGTCGTTTTCCAATAGCTGTTGTTGTTCCAGAGATATTCTGGGTGGACAAGATAGCTGGAACACCCTGTATACTTGTTCCTTTCGTTACGCGTTATAGTAATTACGTAGCAATAACACTGCTTTTTATTTTTCTGTACAGATTTGCAGTGAACACGATACACTGTGAAAAAGAGTCGTCTTACGTTTAAGCATTTTTTAAAGGAAACATGGCCAAACAAATTTCTAATGATATATCTGTTACATGGGGTGGTGACTGCCATTCCTGCTCCACTGTGAAGAATTGCGTTGCAGCATTTAAAACAGGGCATTTCAGCACTGAAGATAAAGAGTGTCTTGAAAGGCCAACTGAAGTACCGAAACCGTGGATACTTAGCAATCATATACACTCCTGGAAATGGAAAAAAGAACACATTGACACCGGTGTGTCAGACCCATCATACTTGCTCCGGACACTGCGAGAGGGCTGTACAAGCAATGATCACACGCACGGCACAGCGGACACACCAGGAACCGCGGTGTTGGCCGTCGAATGGCGCTAGCTGCGCAGCATTTGTGCACCGCCGCCGTCAGTGTCAGCCAGTTTGCCGTGGCATACGGACCTCCATCGCAGTCTTTAACACTGGTAGCATGCCGCGACAGCGTGGACGTGAACCGCATGTGCAGTTGACGGACTTTGAGCGAGGGCGTATAGTGGGCATGCGGGAGGCCGGGTGGACGTACCACCGAATTGCTCAACACGTGGGGCGTGAGGTCTCCACAGTACATCGATGTTGTCGCCAGTGGTCGGCGGAAGGTGCACGTGTCCGTCGACCTGGGACCGTACTGCAGCGACGCACGGATGCACGCCAAGACCGTAGGATCCTACGCAGTGCCGTAGGGGACCGCAACGCCACTTCCCAGCAAATTAGGGACACTGTTGCTCCTGGGGTATCGGTTTGGACCAATCGCAACCGTCTCCATGAAGCTGGGCTACGGTCCCGCACACCGTTAGGCCGTCTTCTGCTCACGCTCCAACATCGTGCAGCCCGCCTCCAGTGGTGTCGCGACAGGCGTGAATGGAGGGACGAATGGAGACGTGTCGTCTTCAGCGATGAGAGTCGCTTCTGCCTTGGTGCCAATGATGGTCGTATGCGTGTTTGGCGCCGTGCAGGTGAGCGCCACAATCAGGACTGCATACGACCGAGGCACACAGGGCCAACACCCGGCATCATGGTGTGGGGAGCGATCTCCTACACTGGCCGTACACCACTGGTGATCGTCGAGGGGACACTGTATAGTGCACGGTACAAACAAACCGTCATCGAACCCATCGTTCTACCATTCCTAGACCGGCAAGGGAACTTGCTGTTCCAACAGGACAATGCACGTCCGCATGTGTCCCGTGCCACCCAACGTGCTCTAGAAGGTGTAAGTCAACTACCCTGGCCAGCAAGATCTCCGGATCTGTCCCCCATTGAGCATGTTTGGGACTGGATGAAGCGTCGTCTCACGCGGTCTGCACGTCCAGCACGAACGCTGGTCCAACTGAGGCGCCAGGTGGAAATGGCATGGCAAGCCGTTCCACAGGACTACGTCCAGCATCTCTGCGATCGTCTCCATGGGAGAATAGCAGCCTGCATTGCTGCGAAAGGTGGATATACAGTGTACTAGTGCCGAAATTGTGCATGCTCTGTTGCCTGTGTCTATGTGCCTGTGGTTCTGTCAGTGTGATCATGTGATGTATCTGACCCCACGAATGTGTCAATAAAGTTTCCCCTTCCTGGGACAATGAATTCACGGTGTTCTTATTTCAATTTCCAGGAGTGTACAACCGCTCGCTCACCGATGGATCTGTACCTACAGATTGGAAAATTGCGCAGGTCGCACCAGTGTTTAAGAAGGGTAGCAGGAGTAATCCATCGAACTACAGACCTATATCATTGACGTCTGTTTGCAGTAGGGTTTTGGAGCACATACTGTATTCAAACATCATGAATCACCTCGAAAGGAACGATCTATTGATACGTAATCAGCATGGCTTCAGAAAACATCGTTCTTGTGCAACGCAGCAAGCTCTTTATTCGTACGAATTAATAGCCGCTATCCACAGGGGATCTCAAGTTGATGCCGTATTTCTAGATTTCCGCAAAGCTTTTGACACCGTTCCTCACAACCGGGTTTATGGGGTATCATCTCAGTTGCGCGACTGGATTCGTGATTTCCTGTCAGGAAGGTCGCAGTTCGTAGTAATAGACGGCAAATCATCGAGTAAAGTTGAAGTGATATCAGGTGTTCCCCAGGGAAGCGTCCTGGGACCTCTGCTGTTCCTGATCTATATAAATGACCTGGGTGACAATCTGAGCAGTTCTCTTAGGTTGTTCGTAGATGATGCTGTAATTTACCGTCTAGTAAGGTCATCCGAAGACCAGTATCAGTTGCAAAGCGATTTAGAAAATATTGCTGTATGGTGTGGCAGGTGGAAATTGACGCTAAATAACGAAAAGTGTGAGGTGATCCACAAGAGTTCCAAAAGAAATCCGTTGGAATTCGATTACTCGATAAATAGTACAATTCTCAAGGCTGTCAATTCAACTAAGTACCCGTGTGTTAAAATTACCAACAACTTCAGTTGGAAAGACCACATAGATAATATTGTGGGGAAGGCAAGCCAAAGGTTGCGTTTCATTGGCAGGACACTTAGAAGATGCAACAAGTCCACTGAAGGAACAGCTTACACTACACTCGTTCGTCCTCTGTTAGAATATTGCTGCGCGGTGTGGGATCCTTACCAGGTGCGATTGACGGAGGACATCGAAAGGGTGCAAAAAAGGGCAGCTCGTTTTGTATTATCACGTAATAGGGGAGAGAGTGTGGCAGATATGATACGCGAGTTGGGATGGAAGACATTAAAGCAAAGACGTTTTCCGTCGCGGCGAGATCTATTTACGAAATTTCAGTCACCAACTTTCTCTTCCGAATGGGAAAATATTTTGTTGAGCCCAACCTACATAGGTAGGAATGATCATCAATATAAAATAAGAGAAATCAGAGCTCGAACAGAAAGGTTCAGGTGTTCGTTTTTCCTGCGCGCTGTTCGGGAGTGGAATGGTAGGGAGATAGTATGATTGTGGTTCGATGAACCCTCTGCCAAGCACTTAAATGTGAATTTCAGAGTAATCATGTAGATGTAGATGTAGATGTAGATGTAGATGTAGATCCTGGATGATAGGATGATAAATGCTAAACAATCAGCACAGAGGCAGCGCATATCGCGAGAACGCTTGGGTCACATTATTAATGAGTATTTGGACATGATAAAGCTCTAACCCAAATGTGTTCCCAAATTCCTCAATGCAGACCAGAAGCGCGGACGTGTGGTTCTTTCCCAGTCCATTTTAGTTGTTTTCGCCGGGATCCTGTGAGATTTGTTGGTCGTCTAGTCATTATAGATGAAATGTGGATATACACATATCATCCAGAGACCGAAGAACAGTCCAAGGAATGGCTGCACAGTGGTTCCACCCGACAAAATAAATTCGAAACATCATGATCAGCAGACAGTTTGCTCGCATCCGCCTTTTGGGATAAATACGGAAAACTAGTTCAAATGGTTCAAATGGCTCTGAGCACTATGCGACTTAACTTCTGATGTCATCAGTCGCCTAGAACTTAGAACTAATTAAACCTAACCTAAGGACATCACACACATCCATGCCCGAGGCAGGATTCGAACCTGCGACCATAGCGGTCACGCGGTTCCAGACTGAAGCGCCTAGAACCGCACGGCCACACCGGCCGGCGGAAAACTAGTTATTGACTGCTTACTATATGGTTAAACCATCAGCAGAAAGTACTATGCCGAACTTTCCGACCAACTGAAGCAGCAATTGGACTCCACAGTCGAGGAAACCTGAGATGAGACTGCAGGACACTGTCCCTCCCCACAAGGCTGCCACAAGGCAGCAAGAGCTGGTGGATCTTCACTTTGAAACACTCATACATCCACCCTGCACCCCTTAATTCGTCCGTCAGACTATTTTCTTTCCCCAAATCTCAAGAAACGTCTCAAGGGCAGACTATTTCGGAACACCGAGGAAGCCATAAAGATTGTGAATGAGTGGTTTGCACCAAAATCGAAATTTTTATTTTTATATGGCTTAAAGAAACTGGAAAGTGATGTCATTGCACTGTTTCTCCTGGGTGGACTGGGGTTTGAAAAAAATGTAAACTAAATATTATGATAAATTTTATAAATAATCGACAGGTATGCCAAAGAAGAAGAGATAGAACTACAATGGGCATGTTATTGCATGGACTCTTGTGCTTCTATGCATGACCTTATCTTTCCTTTGTCATTCACTTATCTGATCTACTTGGATTCGGACCTATGAGGACGTTCTTGTGTAAAGCTCATCTTGCTGTACCAGCTGATAATGTAAGTTTTACTTAAAACCCGAAAAATATAATGGTTATTTTGTCAAAACAATTTGTGTATGTGGTCGATCTATTGTATATCTGATACCTTTATTATCTTAAGTAGATATGGGCCTTAACAAAGAATTTCATTGTTAGGCGCCATCTTAGAAAAATCTTTTAACATTTTTCTTTTAGCTCGTCTACGAGACGTGCCGTCAGTTAGGACAATTAACTTTATTTCAGATCCCACGAGACCGGAGGCAACTACTAATAATTTAACAATTTTATTTACAGTATTTCTTTATATAACGAGATTACATCCCAGGCAGAAAAGATCTGGCCACCGGATTCCAGTTCCATTATAGGATTTCATTTGTAGACGCTACTGTTGTTATCTTATATTGGGGAATCGAGACTAAACCACAATGTATCGACGATTACGTAACTACCCTGAGAACTGAGCTAGTTTAGTGAGTGCTTATACACGTCGGGCTAAGTTAAACAACATTCTACACCGTTAATAATATTCCTACATAATTTATTTCTCTTTTATGCTGAGCCATTTCATTAATGTGTGTTTCTTTTGGCCGAGCGTTTCTAGGCGCTACAGTCTGGAACCGCACGACCGCTACGGTCGCAGGTTAAAATCTTGCCTCGGGCATGGATGTGTGTGATGTCCTTAGTTTACTTAGGCTTAAGTAGTTCTAAGTTCTAGGGGACTGATGACCTCAGAAGTTAAGTCCCATAGTGCTCAGAGCCATTTGAACAATTTTTTTGTGTTTCTCTTTTATATAAGTCACGGCTCATATTTTATTTTATTACATTACATTAATAGTAAAAAAACAAATTAAAAAAATATATTTTATTTCATTACATCATAAATGTGTTGAGTTCACGGGGGACTGTGATGAGTAAATAAATTTTTTGAAACCCATATATTTCTTTATAAAGCCAAGGACTTATCAGCAACCCCTCATACCCAATGAACCTAGCGAACTGTCTTCCTTACCAAACTGAAACCATTTTCAAGCATAAAGGCAGTGTAGGAAGCTGGAGGTGATTAGTTCAAAAATGCTTCAAACGGCTCTAGAGCACTATGGGACTTAACTACTGAGGTCATCAGTCGCCTAGAACTTAGAACTAATTGAACCTAACTAACCTAAAGACATCACACACATCCATGCCCGAGGCAGGATTCGAACCTGCGACCGTAGCGGAGGGGGGCGTCCTCTGCACTATTGACTTGGAGATACGCCCGCAGCGAGACTGACGTCTAGAATGGGAGTCTGGGGCGGTGCACGGGAGCTCATCTCCGTCGCGCCGCCTCTCGCCTCCGGACGCGGCCAGAAGATAAGCAGAGCAGCCGCCCCTCGCCCCAGATTCCGGGGGCGGAAGCACCTGGCGCCGCGGGGACTGGCTCACGTCAACGCGGCGACAGCTGTCCCTGGTGAGGCAGCCACAGTGGATTTGTGTGTGAGAGAGAGAGGCAGAACGTACTCTACTGCGGCGTGAAGGCGCCAGATGGAGAAAGCTGCTCAGCCGGGCCGCGTTATGCGGGGGCGTTGGGGGATGGGGGAGGTGACAATAGAGGCGTGGGACGAGGTGGGGGCGACGCCTGAGCCCACAGGCACTCTGGGGCGAAGCCGAAACATGCCGAGTGTCACACGACTCGGGGCGTGTCACACTTTCCACTGACAAAGGGACCGCGCCTGCGCGTCATCACCGATTTCGTTCACATTTATGGTATGTGCAGGGCTTTGCCTGAAATGAGATTGGTAGAAGTGGGAGTCCCAGATGGTCAAGCTTTTAGAAGAAAAATAACATTTACGGGGCGGGTCGGACGGGGCATAAGCCTTGCACTTAGCCGTAGTTTCCAGGCAGCGGAAAGATATCAGGACGGTAATCCGATGGTCATTGGGTGGAGTCCATGTGTAGAAACTTCTTCATTTATTTTCAGTTTCTACATGAATCAACACGGCGAAGAAACCGAAACAATGCTCAAGACATTATTTTTATTAGTACTTTCATAAAATACGTAAAAAGGAAAGACAAAGGAATATTTTGGACTGAGGTTTAAAAAACGGTGGTGATTACGTGCCAAAATATAAAAATGTCATTTCTCATGAAAATCGGTGAAATTTGCAGCAGCCTATACAAAAATTTTTGACTGATGTGATGAAGCTGTCCGTGAAATAAAACAAAGTTATTCTGTTGTCTTGTGGCTAATTCAGACAAATCCAGAGTTACATGAGATTTTTTAAAGATGAAATGGACTGCCAACGTGCAGTATTAAAGCGAGTCCCTCTAAATGCATCCGCTAGTGCAACCCTGCGATATTTATTTTTATCGTTAGGTAAAAAATTTGGTCAAAAAAGTTTGAAAACTGCTCTGGTGTCCTAGAAATACAATTAACCACACCAATATTTGGCGAAATTACTCGTGATTTACTGCCAAACTATACGATGAGAGAGAAAATTTCATGCCTTTTTTATAGAAACATCAAAACATCCATGTAATTGTAAAAATGTGGCGTTTTTTTTAAATAGAAACATGAAAATATTCATGTAATTGTAAAAACGTGGCGTTTATAAAGCTTGGAAAATTCCGTGAAAATTACTGCTTTTCTTTCTTTTACGATAAACATCACTCCATCGTGTTTACATCGTGAAATAATAGCGTCTTTAATTTTTGATAAGAAGTTCTCATCTACGTCTTAAAATCCTTTTCTGGAAATTTATTTTCAGTTCCAAATTTTCCTTTGCATATGATTTTCATGCATTTTATGACAATATTAATGAATATCCTCTATAGAGTTTATTTACGTTTACTTTTAGTGTAACGTGAAAACTGAAAATTGAAAACCAGTCGTCATAGGCTCTCAAGCCAACTACGCTTGGACTACCCTTCTGCACTCTTTCCAGTGTCCCAGCCGTTCCCTGGAAGCTAGGCCAACATAAAGCTCCCATACTTCACCCGTCCCGTGCCAGAAAATGCTTTTTCCCATCTGGAGCTGCCATGTACGTCACTTCTACGTTTAGCATAGTGCTGCATATGTAACAAATTGGGACGAAGTTGGTGATGACGCGTAGACGCGATACAGTTGTGAGAGAATGAATACTGATAGCTGCTTTTACTACCAGCTAATCACACAATTTCTCCGCAAGGTAACAGGTTTTGTTCAGCCGCAGAACGGTTTCAGATCGATAGTAGTTGCAATGCAAGCGCTGAGTCTCAACAGATGTACACAGCAGCCAACTATGCACTAATATGACAAAAACCCGTCGGTTGTCCATGGGGTCTAACGCACGGCTTTCCGGGCGGGAAGGAGCGCCTGGTCCCCGGCACGAATCCACCCGGCAGATCTGTGTCGAGGTCCGGTGAACTGGGCAGTCTGTGAATGATTTTTAGGCGGTTTTCCAGCTGCCTCGGCGAATGCTGGTTGCTTCCCCTTATTCCGTCTCAGTTACACTATGTCGGCGATTGCTGCGCAAACAAGTTCTCCACGTACGCGTACACCACCATTACTCTACCACGCAAACATAGGAGCTACACTCATCTGGTGTGACACGTTTCCTGGGGGGTCCACCGGGAGCCGAACCGCACAATAACAGTGGGTTCGGTGTGGGGTGGCGGAGGGGTGAAGTGGACTGCAGTATTCATCGCGGCGTTGTGTACCATCTACATCCATACTCCGCAAGCCACCTGACGGTGTGTGGCGGAGGGTAACTTGAGTACCTCTATCAGTTCTCCCTTCTATTCCAGTCTCGTATTGTTCGTGGAAAGAAGGATTGTCGGTATGCCTCTGTGTGGGCTCTAATCTCTCTGAATTTATCCTCATGGTCTCTTCGCGAGATATACGTAGGAGGGAGCAATATACTGCTTGACTCTTCGGTGAAGGTATGTTCTCGAAACTTTGACAAAAGCCCGTACTGAGCGTCTCTCCTGCAGAGTCTTCCACTGGAGTTTATCTATCATCTCCGTAACGCTTTCGCGATTACTAAATGATCCTGTAACGAAGCGCGCTGCTCTCCGTTGGATCCTCTCTATATCTTCTATCAACCCTATCTGGTACGGATCCCACACTGCTGAGCAGTATTCAAGCAATGGGCGAACAAGCGTACTGTAACCTACTTCCTTTGTTTTCGGATTGCATTTCCTTAGGATTCTTCCAATGAATCTCTGTCTGGCATCTGCTTTACCGACGATCAAAATTATATGAACATTCCATTTTAAATCACTCCTAATGCGTACTCCCAGATAATTTATGGTATTAAATGCTTCCAGTTGCTGACCTGCTATTTTGTAGCTAAATAATAAAGGATCTATCTTGCTGTGTATTCGCAGCACATTACACTTGTCTACATTGAGATTCAATTGCCATTCCCTGCACCATGCGTCAATTCGCTGCAGATCCTCCTGCATTTCCGTACAATTTTCCATTGTTACAACCTCCCGATACACCACAGCATCATCAGCAAAAAGCCTCAGTTAACTTCCGATGTCATCCACCAGGTCATTTATGTATATTGTGAATAGTAACGGTCTTACGACACTCCCCCTGCGGCACACCTGAAATCACTCTTACTTCGAAAGACTTCTCTCCATTGAGAATGACATGCTGCGTCCTGTTATCTAGGAACTCCTCAATCCAATCACACAATTGGTCTGATAGTCCATATGCTCTTACTTTGTTCATTAAACGGCTGTGGGGAACTGTATCGAACGCCTTGCGGAAGTCAAGAAACACGGCATCTACCTTGGAACCCGTGTCTATGGCCCTCTGACTCTCGTGGACGAATAGCGCGAGCTGGGTTTCACGCGATCGTCTTTTTCGAAACCCATGCTGATTCCTACAGAGTAGATTTCTAGTCTCCAGAAAAGTCATTATACTCGAACACAATACGTGTTCCAAAATTCTACAACTGATCGACGTTAGAGATATAGGTCTATAGTTCTGCACATCTGTTCGACGTCCCTTCTTGAAAACGGGGATGACCTGTGCCCTTTTCCAATCCTTTGGAACGCTACGCTCTTCTAGAGACGTACGGTACACCGCTGCAAGAAGGGGGGCAAGTTCCTTCGCGTACTCTGTGTAAAATTGAACTGGTATCCCATCAGGTCGAGAGGCCTTTCCTCTTTTGAGCGATTTTAATTGTTTCTCTATCCCTCTGTCGTCTATTTCGATATCTACCATTTTGTTATCTGTGCGACAATCTAGAGAAGGAACTACAGTGCAATCTTCCTCTGTGAAACAACTTTGGAAAAAGACATTTAGTATTCCGGCCTTTAGTCTGTCATCCTCTGATTCAGTACCACTGCGGCTGCGGCGGGGACGGAGCATCTCCGTCGTTTCTAGGTTCCCGGTTAACATACGATACAACACAATATGATAGAAGTCATGTTCTGACGATATGCATGTATAGAGATGGCGGAAGTAACGCGTACACGAAGTATAAAAGGACAGAGCATTGGGGAGCTGTCATGTGTACGCACGTGATTCACGCGAAAGGGTCTCCGATGTTATTATGGTAGCACGACGGAAATCAGCAGGCTTTTAACAGCGAATGATAGTGGGACATTCCATTTTGAGAATCGTTAAGGAATTCAATATTCCGAGGTCCACAGTTTCAATCGTATGCAGAGAATATCAAATACGAGACATTACCTCCCATCACAGACAACGCAGTGGCCGACGTCCTTCACTTAACTATCGAGAGCAGCGGCAATTGCACAGAGTAGTCAGTGCTTACGTTGCGACACAGCGTGAAAAAACCGCAGGAGTGTTATGAGTGGAACAGGGAATTGTATCTATGCTCTATAGATCTAGAAAAGGCATATGACCGGGTTCCTAGGAGGAAGTTATTGTCTGTTCTACAAGATTATGGAATAGGAGGCAAACTTTTGCAAGCAATTATAGGTCTTTACATGGATAGTCAGGCGGCAGTTAGAGTTGACGGTAAATTGAGTTCATGGTTCAGAGTAGTTTCAGGGGTAAGACAAGGCTGCAACCTGTCTCCACTGTTGTTCATATTATTTATGGATCATATGTTGAAAACAATAGACTGGCTGGGTGAGATTAAGATATGTGAACACAAAATAAGCAGTCTTGCATATGCGGATGACTTATTTGTGATGGCAGATTCGATTGAAAGTTTGCAAAGTAATATTTCAGAGCTAGATCAGAAATGTAAGGACTATGGTATGAAGATTAGCATCTCCAAAACGAAAGTAATGTCAGTGGGAAAGAAATATAAACGGATTGAGTGCCAAATAGGAGGAACAAAGTTAGAACAGATGGACGGTTTCAAGTACTTAGGATGCATATTCTCACAGGATGGCAACATAGTGAAAGAACTGGAAGCGAGGTGTAGCAAAGCTAATGCAGTGAGCGCTCAGCTACGTTCTACTCTCTTCTGCAAGAAGGAAGTCAGTACCAAGACTAAGTTATCTGTGCACCGTTCAATCTTTCGACCAACTTTGTTGTATGGGAGCGAAAGCTGGGTGGATTCAGGTTACCTTATCAACAAGGTTGAGGTTACGGATATGAAAGTAGCTAGGATGATTGCAGGTACTAGTAGATGGGAACAATGGCAGGAGGGTGTCCACAATGAGGAAATCAAAGAAAAACTGGGAATGAACTCTATAGATGTAGCAGTCAGGGCGAACAGGCTTAGATGGTGGGGTCATGTTACACGCATGGGAGAAGCAAGGTTACCCAAGAGACTCATGGATTCATCAGTAGAGGGTAGGCGGAGTCGGGGCAGACCGAGGAGAAGGTACCTGGATTCGGTTAAGAATGATTTTGAAGTAATAGGTTTAACATCAGAAGAGGCACCAATGTAGCACTGAATAGGGGATCATGGAAGAACTGTATAAGGGGGGCTATGCTCCAGACTAAACGCTGAAAGGCATAGTCTTAAATGATGATGATGATGATGATCAATATGGGACGTCTGACGAATGTACCAGCTAGGACAGTTCAGGGAAATTTGGCGTTTATGGGCCATGCCAGCAGACGAGTGAAGGGAGCGTATTTGCTAATGACTCGACATCACCTGCAGCGACTCTCCTGGGCTCATGACCATATCGTTTGGACGCTGCTAGAAAAATCGTGGCCTGGTCAGTTGGGAAGAGTTGATGGTATGGTTCGAGTGGGGGGCAGATCCCACTGAGCCATGGACCGAAGTTGTCAACAAAGCACTATGCAAGCTGTTGGTGGCTTCATAACAGTGGAGGCTGTGTTTCCAAGGAATGGGTTGGGTCCTCTGGTCTATCTGAACCGATCATTGACTGGAAATGGTTATGTTCGTACATCCATATTTAAACTGGATGACGGTGGGACATCAACTGGTATACACTACTGGCCATTAAAATTGCTACACCAGTAAGATGACGTGCTACAGACGCGAAATTTAACCGACAAGAAGAAGATGCTGTGATATGCAAATGATTAGCTTTTCAGAGCAGTCACACAAGGTTGGCGCCGGTGGCGACACCTACAACGTGCTGACATGACAAAAGTTTTCTCATAGACAAACAGCAGTTGACCGGCGTTGCCTGGTGAAACGTTGTTGTGATGCCTCGTGTAAGGAGGAGAAATGCGTACCATCACGTTTCTGACTTTGATAAAGGTCGGATTGTAGCCTATCGCGATTTTGGTTTATCGTATCGCGACATTGCTGCACGCCTTGGTCGAGATCCGATGACTGTAAGCAGAATATGGAATCGGTGGGTTCAGGAGGGTAATACGGAACGCCATGTTGGATCTCAACGATCTCGTATCACTATCAGTCGAGATGACAGGCATCTTATCCGCATGGCTGAAACGGATCGTGCAGCCACGTCTCGATCCCTGGGTCAACAGATGGGGACGTTTGCAAGACAACAACGATCTGCACGAACAGTTCGACGACGTTTGCAGCAGCATGGACTATCAGCTCGGAGACCATGGCTGCGGTTACCCTTGACGCTGCATCACAGACAGGAGCGCCTGCGATGGTGTACTCAACAACGAACCTGGGTGCTCGAATGGCAGAACGTCATTTTTTCGGATGAATCCAGGTTCTGTTTACAGCATCATGATGGTCGCATCCGTGTTTCGCGACATCGCGGTGAACGCACATTGGAAACACTGGACTCGCATTCGGGAGGACGACGGTTCTATCCCGTCTCCGGCCACCCTGATTTAGGTTTTCCGTGATTTCCCTAAATCGATTCAGGCAAATGCCGGGATGGTTCCTTTGAAAGGGCACGGCCGATTTCCTTCCCAATCCTTCCCTAACCCGAGCTTGCGCTCCGCCTCTAATGACCCCGTTGTCGACGGGACGTTAAACACTAACCACCACCACCACCACCACCACATTGGAAGCGTGTGGTATGGGGTGATGGTATGGGGTGCCATTGGTTACACGTCTCGGTCACCTCTTGTTCACATTGACGGCACTTTGAACAGTGGACGTTACATTTCACATGTGTTACGACCCGTGGCTCTACCCTTCATTCGATTCCTGCGAAACCCTACATTTCAGCAGGATAATGCACGATCGCATGTTGCAGGTCGTGTACAGGCCTTTCTGGATACACAAAATGTTCGAATGCTGCCCTGGTTAGCACATTCTCCAGATCTCTCACCAATTGAAAACGTCTGGTTCGTCACAATACGCCACTCAGTACTCTTGATGAATTGTGGTATCGTGTTGAAGCTGCATGGGCAGCTGTACCTGTACTCGTCATCCAAGCTCTGTTAATGCCCAGGCGTATCAAGGCGTTATTACGGCCAGAGGTGGTTGTTCTGGATACTGATTTCTCAGGATCTATGCACCCAAATTGCGTGAAAATGTAATGACAAGTCAGTTCTAGTATAATATATTTGTCCAATGAATACCCGTTGATCATCTTTCTTCTTAGTGTAGCAATTTTAATGGCTAGTAGTGTAATTTAACCCCTTAATTTCTAAATAAATGTCTACTTGAAAAACAATTTAAGGTCATATTTTGTAATCTGTAATGAAGTGTTTTAGAGAGTATAAGGTCAAATCTTAGACTTATTTTACTTGGCAGATATAATGAGGCATGTCGCACATTTGTGGAAACAGACGCTTGAGAAATTGAGTACTTAAAACACTTTATTTAACAAAAGAATTTTATTTAATATTTTGATAGGATTTACAAGGTCGCGTGTATTTTAAACAGTTATGTACAGGAAGTTTGTCTTAACTTGAGACAGCAAAATATTTCGAAACTGAAGCATCGTACAAAAAAAGTGTTCTAGCTGAAAATTTAATATTACTAAAGGGGACATCTGTGTTTGCTACAACTAGCCAACTCCTATCCACCCCTCCTGTGTGGGCGACGTCAGCTTTCTGGTTTGAAATGGGAACTCCCCATTTTTTTTGCGTATTCTGACTCTAAGTCAGTTTACACAAACCATCGCTTTCGAGCAGTGGTAGAAGGTGTTGTTATCGAAAAATAACAAGTGTGCCTGTTTTTGCAATCAAGAACTGATGCCTTTGATTCTACATTTCATTTATGATGTGTGGTATTGATAGTTCAGATTCCACAGAATAGCTGCTCACTACGAGGGCGGACGAACAACGCCGACCACAGCGTCCTCTAGCCGACGCTGTGGAGCTCAAAGAGCGCCGCTCTGCTTTTTCCCCAGTTGATCAAGAGCAGACGACGCAGCAACGTAGCTTCTACTAGCCATTACAGCCTTTGCCTTTGTAACTTCTAGTAACTGTTAGCTTTGATACATGAACGGCTTCGCACGTACACCAGTAAAGGTACTTTAAGTTTCCTTGCAGTACCGAAGTGCTTTTCTTCACCTTCTCTTACTCACTTCCTTCAATTCGGCCTATTTTACAGATCTCAGGGGCAGACCCGCCGTATCGCCTCTCCTGGACTCCCCATCTCCGGACAATCCAAGCCAAGGCACACTCCCGACTCCGTCTCCTCAAGCTCCTTTCCGGCCGTACATGGGGTCTGGACCCCTACACCATCCTCCACACCTATAAATCCCTCATCCGCCCTATCCTTTGTTACGCCCATCCGGCCTGGATTTCTGTCCCCCCTTCCTTCTATAAATCCCTCCAAATCCTTGAACGCCATGCTCTCCGCCTCGCCTATCGGATCCGTCTCCCCTCCCCCACGCGGATCCTGTATGATCTCATCCCCTTCCCCCACCTCCTCCTTTTCCTTGAAAGGATACGGATCCTGTACACCTCCCGCAAACTCGATCCTCCTCATCCGCTCATCTCACCTACCCTCTCCCACCCCGGCCCGCTGCCGCGCCTGTATTCCCACGTCCCACCCGGTCTCCATCTCTCCACCCTCCTTACCCTCTCCTAAAGTGGCTTCCGCCAGCTCCCCCTCCCTGACGATGTCCTCCTCCCCTCCATCTACCCCTCCTATCAACTTTGATCCTCCCCCCACATTCTGTGTCCTTTCCATTAGGCACCCTCCCTCCCTTCTCTTCCCTTTTCTTTCCTTTTCCCCATCCCCTCCCTCCTTCCCTCTTCCCCCACGTTCCCCTCCCCCTTCCTCCCTTCCCCCTATCTCCCCTGCTCATGGCATCTGCTCTCCCCTCTCCCTCTCCCAGCCCCCCTCCTCCTCTCTTGGCAGGTCCCCGGACTCGTACACGGATAGTGAACATTCGCGCGCCGGAGATCAACGCCTCGTGTTCTGTGTGTGCCGTCGTTTTGTGCTTAAGTGATTCAGTGTTATTCGTTTTGTGCTCCTACGTTCACGTGTGACAATTTTCGTCTCTGTCTGTGTCGAAATGTCTGCACAATTTTATCTTGGACTCTACGCCCGTGACCGGCACCTTGTATTTTAAAAAGTGTTTGTCTCCGTTTATATGTCCACCATGTTTTTTCTTTAAATGTCTTCATTTGTAAATTTGTGTTCTCTGCGGCTAAAGAGCGGCGTCGTATGCTGCTTGAGGCCTGCCTGTAATACAGGTTTCAAAATAACAATAAAGAAAAAAAAACAAAAAAAACAGACCCACGCGCCGCCTTACAGGCTGGATAGAAAACGATGTAAATGTAAACCTTTGTGTTCGAAATTTACCTTAGCGCAAATTTGATTTTACAGTACAGTACAGTATGGTTAGCTGTTTCACTGTCTGATTAGACAGACGTTTAGCGTGATCCAGTAACAAAGATGTGGAAGTTATCTGCCATCGTTTTGCTTTATTTCGGCGAACTCCCCTGTCTCACACTATTAGGGTGGTCGATATCGGTGACTGTCCGTAGCAGGTGCACCTGTCACTATCACTTTGCGAAGAGTCTGCCTTATTACAATTGTGGTTTATAGTCCGCCAGCTTAGAGGACAGCGTGAGAGTTACGGCGGTTGGATGGAAACACGTACCGACGTCAGCCACCCTGTCGGCGGGGTTCGAGGTCTAATCATAATGGCTGAAGGCCATATACTAAACATAAAACAGACAAATTAATACACGGCTGCGACCAAATAAAATGACAATCAGAAACAACAAACAGTGGCGCTCAGAAGTGTTCCAAGGCTCGGCCTAGGGAGGAAACTCTAACCACAGTTTAGGTGACATAGACAGCCAAGCGTAACACTAAACAATCGGGTGGCAACACGGCCTAGGGAGGGCTGAAGAACCAGCCAATAGCCTAATGAATTCCCTTCCACCCGACCATCAGCGCGACAACCAAAAGTATCAGTGAAGACGAGGATCGCAGCAGGATTATGTCTTAATAACTGGCGTATAAACACAGTCAAGGCACAATAAACCTCAAAGAAAAAAAAAAAAAAAAAGAGAACAACACCAAGCTGTCAAACTACACGCCGTGAAGGGTGGGATAAAGGGCTAGGAAGGCGGTGTCATCAGCGAACTGGAGAAGATGAACAAGAGGGGGAGGTTTGGGCATATCGGCAGTGTACAGAAGATAGAGGAGAGGGGAAAGGACAGAACCTTGGGGCACGCCGGCAGAGGGGTAGAAAGTACGGGAGTTGGAATTGTGGATAGACACATAGGGGGGACGATGGGAGAGGAAGGAAGCAACGAGACGGACGAAGTTGATGGGGAGAGCATAGGCCTGGAGTTTGAAAAGGAGCCCGGGATGCCAGACACGGTCATAGGCGTTCTGGAGATCAAGGGAAACAAAGATAGCAGAGCGACGGGAGTTAAGTTGGAGGGAAAGGAGATTGGTAAGGTTAAGGAGCTGGTCGTCGGCCGAGAAGGAAGGCCGGAAGCCACATTGGGTAAGAGGAAGGAGGTGGTGCTGGTTAAGGTGGCGGTGGATACGGCGAGAGAGGATGGCCTCAAAGACGTTACTGAACACGGAGGTGAGGCAGATGGGACGATAGGAAGAGGTAGCAGAGGGGGGTTTGTTAGGCTTAGGGAACAGCAGGACACGGGAAGTCTTCCACAGGTCAGGGTAAAATCCAGTGGAGAGGAGGACATTGTACAGGGTAGCAAGGACAGACAGGAAGGATGGAGGGGATTCCTTGAGGTGACGGTAGGTGACGCCATCATGACCAGGGGCGGTGTTGCGTTTGGAGCGGAGGACGAGTGTGATGTCTTGCGTGGTGATGGGAGTGTTGATGTCTGAGGGGGGTAACCGATCCAAGTACTGGAAGCTAGGGGCGAGCGGGGGGACAGAGGTGTCAGTGCGGTGGGGAAGAGGGAGTAATCAAAATGGGGATCGTCAGGAATGGAGAAGACCTCGGATAGGTGGGAAGCAAAATGCATCAAGACGGCGAGGAAAATACGCTGACGACCAGGGCAGGTAACCGGAACGTTAACAATCCACCAGGCAGAACATACCGCTGGGTGCACTTCACTGATAAATTATAATCATTTCAAAGGTTAAACACCATACAAGGAGACAGCTGCAAAATTTTGCCGACTCCAGCACCCCATCGCGTTGCTGCTTGCAGGGACAGCCCAGGATGCAACAACCAGCAACGAAGAGATGTCACAGCGGTTGAACTTTCATGACAGGTCCACCGACTACTCCAGTATGCAGGTGCGGTGGGCGACCAACTTAGCAGTTCTCGCAGCTGGTGCCACACAACTCGGACCGCGCGTGAACGCCGCCAGCGGCGCCGGCCTGATCACACGCGGCAGAGACTTCCTCGCTGCTCCGCCGCAACCGACCAACTTCCACACACACCATGACACGGAAACATAACAGCCACACCAAAGAAGTTGCGGCAGTGCTAGTATCGATAAACGCTGCTGCTGCCACTGACGGAGGAAAGTGAGCAACTCGTTCAGATAGTAACTGAGGGAGAAACAAGACGCCACTCGATGGTGACAAAATTCCCAAAAGGAAAAACGGCATTAGCGCGAGCCGACCATGGCTCATTTACTGTACAGTCATATTTGTAACGTTCAGGTAACGTTTGGGCATCAGTATGAACCGACAGCACACAAAGGTTTACATTTATGTTGATGAGCCGAAAAATTATGACCACCTACTTAATAGCTTGAATGAGGTTTTCACTCTGCAGCGGAGTGTGCGCTGATATGAAACTTCCTGGCAGATTAAAACTGTGTGCCCGACCGAGGCTCGAACTCGGGACCTTTGCCTTTCGCGGGCAAGTGCTCTACCAACTGAGCTACCGAAGCACGACTCACGGCCCGGTACCCACAGCTTTACTCCTGCCAGTATCTCGTCTCCTACCTTCCAAACTTTACAGAAGTTCTCCTGCGAACCTTGCAGAACTAGCACTCCTGAAAGAAAGGATATAGCGAAGACATGGCTTAGCCACAGCCTGGGGGATGTTTCCAGAATGAGGTTCTCACTCTGCAGCGGAGTGTGCGCTGATATGGCTAAGCCATGTCTTCGGTATATCCTTTCTTTCAGGAGTGCTAGTTCTGCAAGGTTCGCAGGAGAACTTCTGTAAAGTTTGGAAGGTAGGAGACGAGATACTGGCAGAAGTAAAGCTGTGGGTACCGGGCGTGAGTCGTGCTTCGGTAGCTCAGTTGGTAGAGCATTTGCCCGCGAAAGGCAAAGGTCCCGAGTTCGAGTCTCGGTCGGGCACACAGTTTTAATCTGCTTAATAGCTTGTTTATCTGCCTTTGGAACGAAGTGCCTCATTGATTCTGAGTATCAGGGGATCCGACAGTTTGTTGGTAGCTTTATGGATGTATGTGGCATTAGATGTCTACGCACAGTTCATGTTCAAATGGTTCAAATGTCTCTAAGCACTATGGACTTAACATCTGAGGTCATCAGTGCCCCATACTTTTATTTATTTTTTATTTATTTATTGTTCCGTGGGACCAAATTAAGGAGAAGTCTCCATGGTCATGGAACGAGTCAATACATGAAATTATAACACGATATTAGAAACAGATAAAATGAAATATAAAAAAACATATTCAGGTGACAAGTCGTAAGTTTAAATAAAGAAAATCAACAATGTAACACTGGAATTTGCTTAATTTTTTAGCTCCTCCAGGAGCTCCTCGACAGAATAGAAGGAGTGAGCCATGAGGAAACTCTTCAGTTTAAACTTAAAAGTGTTTTCGGTACTGCTAAGATGTTTGAGTTCTTGTGGTAGCTTATTGAAAATGGATGCAGCAGAATACTGCACTCCTTTCTGTACAAGAGTCAAGGAAGTGCATTCCACATGCAGATTGGATTTCTGCCTAGTATTAACTGAGTGAAAGCTGCTAACTCTTGGAATAGGCTAATATTGCTAACAACAAACGACATTAAAGAAAATATATACTGTGAGGGCAATGTCAGAATGCCCAGACTATTGAATAGGGGTCGACAAGAGGTTCTCGAACTTACATCACATATAGCTCGAACAGCGTTTTTGAGCCAAAAATACCCTTTTCGAATCAGAAGAATTACCCCAAACAATAATACCATACGACATAAGCGTATGGAAATATGCGAAGTAGACTACTTTTCGTGTTGAAGTGTCACTTATTTCAGATACTGTTCTAATGGTAAATAAAGCGGCATTTAGTTTCTGAACAAGATCCTGAACATGGGCTTTCCACAACAGCTAACTATCTATCCGAACTCCTAGGAACTTGAACTGTTCCGTCTCGCTTATAATATGCCCATTCTGTCTGATCAAAATATCGGTTCTTGTTGAATTGTGTGTTAGAAACTGTAAAAACTGAGTCTTACTGTGATTTAGCATCAAATTATTTTCCACAAGCCACGAACTTATTTCATGAACTACGTTATTTGATACTGTTTCAATATTACACACAAGATCCTTCACTATCAAGCTGGTGTCATCAGCAAACCGAAATATTTTGGAATCACCTGTAATACTAGAAGGCATATCATTTATATAAATAAGAAACAGCAGTGGCCCCAGCACCGACCCTTGGGGAACGCCCCACTTAACAGTGCCCCATTGGGACTGAACATCACTACCACTCTCAATATTCCGGAGAATTACCTTCTGCTTTCTGTTCTTAAGGTAAGAGGCGAACCAATTGTAAGCTACTCCCCTTACTCCATAATGGTCCAACTTCTGCAGTAACATTTTGTGGTCAACACAGTCAAAAGCCTTCGTTAAATCAAAGAAAACACCTAGCGTTCGCAACCTTTTATTTAATCCGTCCAAAACCTCACAGAGAAAAGAGAATATAGCATTTTCAGTCGTTAAACCATTTCTAAAACCAAACTGAACATTTGACAACAAATTATGTGAATTTAAATGCTCCAGTAACCTTGCATATACAACCTTCTCGATAACTTTAGCAAACACCGATGGCATAGAAATAGCTCTATAATTGTCAACATTATCCCTGTCTCCCTTTTTATAAAGTGGCTATACTTTAATCGGTCAGGAAACCGACCACTCCTAAAGGAAAAGTTACATATATGGCTAAGTACTGGGCTAACATACATAGAACAATACTTCAGTATTCTGCTAGATACTTAAATGTTAAGATGTTTACTTAAATCTAAGTAACCTAAAGACATCACACACATCCATGCCCGAGGCAGGATTCAAACCTGCGACCGTAGCAGCAGCGCGGTTCCGGACTGAAGCTCCTAGAACCGCTCGGCCACAACGGCCGGCACAGTTCATGTAATTCGCGTAAATAACGGGCCGCTGATTTGCGTACGCGGTGATGGCGACCGGTAGTGACCCAGACGAATTCCACACGATTTACATCAAGCGAATTTGTTTGCCGAGACATCAACGTGAGTTCACTATAATGTTGCTCTAACCACTGTAGCACTGTTCTGGCTCCAAGACACGGATAGTTACGATGCTGACAGATGACATCACTGGCGGGGAAGACATCAACCGTGATGGAACGGTGGTGGTTCGCAGCTGTCAGCGTGTCTTCGATTACTACCACAGGTCCCATGCAAGCGCAGAAGAATGTCTTCCATGGCATAATAAGCTATAGGGGTAAGCCATAGGGAGAGACGGGTCACATACAATATGTACAACAACCAAGAGGGAATGATAAGAGTGGACGATCAAGAACGAAGTGCTCGTATTAAGAAGGGTGTAAGACAAGGCTGTAGCCTTTCGCCCCTACTCTTCAATCTGTACATCGAGGAAGCAATGTTGGAAATAAAAGAAAGGTTCAGGAGTGGAATTAAAATACAAGGTGAAAGGATATCAATTATACGATTCGCTGATGACATTGCTATCCTGAGTGAAAGTGAAGAAGAATTAAATGATCTGCTGAACGGAATGAACAGTCTAATGAGTACACAGTATGGAGAAAGACGAAGGTAATGAGAAGTAGTAGAAATGAGAACAGCGAGAAACTTAACATCAGGATTGATGGTCACGAAGTCAATGAAGTTAAGGAATTCTGCTACTTAGGCAGTAAAATAACCAATGACGGACGGAGCAAGGAGGATATCAAAAGTAGACTCGCTATGGCAAAAAAGGCATTTCTGGCCAAGAGAAGTCTATAATATCAAATACCGGCCTTAATTTGAGGAAGAAATTTCTGAGGATGTACGTCTGGAGTACAGCATTGTATGGTAGCGAAACATGGACTGTGGGAAAACCGGAACAGAAGAGAAGCGAAGCATTTGAGATGTGGTGCTATAGAGGAACGTTGAAAATTAGGTGCACTGATAAGGTAGGGAATGAGGAGGTTCTACGCAGAATCGGAGAGGAAAGGAATATGTGGAAAAACACTGATAAGGAGAAGGGACAGGATGATAGCACATCTGCTAAGACATGAGGGAATGACTTCCATGGTACTAGAGGGAGCTGTAGAGGGCAAAAACTGTAGAGGAAGACAGAGATTGGAATACGTCAAGCAAATAATTGAGGACGTAGGTTGCAAGTACTACTCTAAGATGAAGAGGTTAGCACAGGAAAGGAATTCGTGGTGGGCCGCATCAAACCAGTCAGTAGACTGATGACCAAAAATAAAAAAAATAAAAAAAAAAGAAAGTCAAATAATCCATAGTCTAGGTCACATTTTAGTTTATTTGAACAGATAACCGGTTTTGGATTTACACCCATCATTAGATATTTCAAAAAAAAAAAATAAAAGAGCATTATACTGCTCCCAACAGCCTGCGTCCGTGGCGCGCTGCTCGTTTCGAGCCACCGTTCACCTCGATGACGCCGTCTGTGGAGCCGACCATCCACCTTGTGTAGCAAAAATGTGATTCACCCGCCAAGTCGACACGTTTCCATTGACCGACAGTCGAATCTCGATGGTCCCGCGCCCACTGAAATTGTAATTGATAATGTCGTTGGGTCAACATGTGAACACGTAGGGAAGGTCTGCTGCGGAGCTCCACGTTCAATAGTGTGCAATAAACGGTGAGCTCCAGAACAGCTGCGCTCCTTCGGCAGAGATACCACGGATCTCCATCTATCCTACTTCACAATCATTTAGCGCCACGTGGTAGTAACACGCGAAAATTCGACCAATTTCGCCGTTTCCGAGACACTCGGTCATAGGCTCTGCATAATAATAATCTGTTCTTTATCAAAGTCGCTTGTCTCATTTGATTCCCCATTCGCAGCTCATATCTTCGCCAGGGTGATCCTCCGTGCGTGTATTCTCCGCTTACAAACTATTCTTACCACGTCATATGCCCGCAACGCCGCCATGCGATATCCAGTTGAAACGTCCCCTCAGAAAAATTTATGAATTACTGTGCTGGTAAACCCCTTACGTTATTTGATTTTCAAACAGCTGAGCAAAACTGAACGTACTCAGACATTTCTCTCTTTACTTATTCTGATCATCACTAAACTGACACACAATATTTTTAGCGCAACGCAATCTTACTTTCAATAATCCCTACAAAAGAATGGCCCTGACTAACAATAACCTATACCTTTCACGAATCACTTGCCTCACAAAAATCTTCGTTACTCGAACTACTGCAATACAGCGAGCGCCAATACTGCCAGCTAAATAAAAGATTCTAACTACTGAAGGCACTAACTACTGATCGGCATAGTTAGCAAATGAAAGATTTTGATAGAGACAAACAATGTATTTACCTTAATAATGTTCAAAAGTCGTAATATATATATGTTCATGACATCCAGTCTTACAAATTTACTCTTTCTGATGGACACACGTCGAGATCATCCGCTCTCGAAACTGCCATCTCTCTTCCCACATCCACCACTGCTGGCGGCTCACCTCCAACTGCGCAACGCTACGCGTTGTTCACCTCCAACTGCCCAACACTGCAATAGCGAATATTCCAACAATAAGTCCAACCAGCCACAGACTGCCCACAGCACAGCCAGTGATTTTCAGACAGAGCGCTACGTGGCATTACCAATTTAGAAACCTAAACAGCCTACTTACACAGTGTCGCAGTGGTCAGTAGGCATGTTTTGTCTCACCAGTGTACACCGTAAATGAAATGCAACATCAAATGCCTCAGTTCTTAGTTGCAAAAATAAGCACAGTTGATTTCGATTACAGCACCATCTGTCACTAATGGGAAACAATGAGTAACTCGTAAGTGTTTTCCGTCATAGCCGGCCGTGTTGGCCAAGCGGTTAAAGGCGCTACAGTCTGGAACCGCGCGACCGCTACGGTCGCAAGTTCGAATCCTGCCTCGGGCATGGATGTGTGTGATGTCCTTAGGTTAGTTAGGTTTAAGTAGTTCTAAGTTCTAGGGGACTGATGACCTTAGAAGTTAAGTCCCATAGTGCTCAGAGCCATTTGAACCATTTTTCCGTCACACAATTCTAAATAGGAATATGCAATAAAACTGGGGGGAGCGCCATTTGAAAATCTGAAAATGATGCCGCTCACGCAGGATGGGTGTTTCGGAGATGGCCCAGCTTATATAAGTCTGGAGGCTTTCGTGGCCGTTGTCACTGATGTTAAAATCTTCTGGGTTACTAGGCCACGTTATGTTTCTTCTAAAATGTTCGACGTTTCGACCCCTCTGCTGGGATCTTCCTCAGGAACTTTTGGTGTACAATACTGATAGAACCCAGAAGATTTTAACTTCGTGCGATGCGTCTTTTTTGAGATATTTAGCTGTCTCAATTCAAAGATCCTGTAGAATACAATGTAGCCTTATTTGTGAAATTCTCGGGAACAGTTTACTCTCTTGTTCAGACACAGGAGAGAGTTACACTTACTACACACGAACACTGACCACCTTTTGTAACTTGTATTTTTTTAACATGCCTGGTGTCTGTAACCTGACACTAATGACGTAATGCAATAGTTCCTGAAGACTTAGCTGGAACCGGTTTTATTGGACCTTGATGTTTCTCGCGTAGCTTTTCTGCCTCTTTACTGGTTGAAAGCCTATCTCTCTTTTTATGTTTCATGTCTTTTCTATGCTTTTAGAGTACGGTATCTCTGCTGTCTCGGATTTGAGTTCTAGTAGATCAAAGAATAACAATGAAATGAATACCCGTAGCTGTATACAGACGTTGATATAAGTCAACAGGGACAGTTCAAAATCTCCTGCTGACATGGCAGACACTCTGTCCATCTAAGCCACCGAGCACACAGAGGATAGTGTGACTGCAGGGACTTATCTCTGGCACGCCTCCCGTGAAACTCCAACTTATTGTCGCGCACTATTTTCATAGTGCCCCTGCCCATTACACTCATTACTTGCGGCTTTTTTGCCGATTCCCATGAGAGTTCGGGCATTGTTTGTGCATCCGCACAGAAGTAGATGGTCAAATGGCTGGTGATCCTTAATTATATATAAAGAACAGATACCATCTTCATATATCTAGTAGATCATTCAGTTTATAAAGGAGAATTTCGAAATTCCCACAATCCACCTACGCTGGTGGTGTACGAGCATTTACCTGTACATTAGCATTTACTGGAGCACAAAACCTCGGGGATCCATCGCTAATAAATTAAAAGCTTCCGAACGTTAGCAGTCCATTAATTTTTTTACATCGTAATGAAAGGGAAATGTGATCAGTTGAAACAGTGTTGAAGTCCGATGTTCATATCAACCATGGGAAACTTGAAATGAAATAAAGTACATGTACGTAAATAATGAATACAACATGACACGGGAAGTATTCCGGTTCTACATGGTGGTCCATTGATACTGACCGGGCCAAATATCTCATGAAATAAGCATCAAACGAAAAAACTACAAAGAACGAAACTCGTCTAGCTTGAAGGAGGAAACCAGATGGCGCTATAGTTCGCCCGCCAGATGGCGCTGCCATAGGTCAAACGGATATCAACTGCGTTTTTCGAAATAGAAACTCCATTTTTATTACATATTCGTGTAGTACGTAAAAAAATATGAATGTTTTAGTTGGACCACTTTTTTCGGTTTGTGATAGATGGCGTTGTAATAGTGACAAACGTATAAGTACGTGGTATCACGTAACATTTCGCCAGTGCGGACGGTATTTGCTTCGTGATACATTAACCGCGTTAAAATGGACCGTTTACCAATTGCAGAAAAGGTAGATATCGTGTTCATGTATGGCTATTGTGATCAAAAGGCCCAACGGGCGTGTGCTATGTATGCTGCTTGGTATCCTGTACATCATGCAAGTGTCCGGACAGTTCTCCGGATAGTTACGTTATTTAAGGAAACAGGAAGTGCTGAGTCACATGTGAAACATCAACCACGACCTGCAACAAATGATGATGCCCAAATAGGTGTTTCAGCCGCTGTCGCGGCTGATACGCACATCAGTAGCAGACAAATTGCGCGAGAATCGGGAATCTCAAAAACGTCGATGTTGAGAATGCAACATCAACATCGATTGCACCCGTACCATATTTCTGTGCACCAGCAATTGCATGGCGATGACTTTGAACGTCATGAACAGTTCTGCCACTTAGCACAAGAGAAATTACGGGACGATGACAGATTTTTTGCACGCGTTCTATTTAGCGACCAAGGGTCATTCACCAACAGCGGTAACGTAAACCGGCATATTATGCACTATCGGGCAACGGAAAATCCACGATGTCTGCGACAAGTGGAACATCAGCGGTCTTGGCGGGTTCATGTATGGTGCGACATAGTGGGTGGAAGGATAATTGGCCCCCATTTTATCGATGGCAATCTAAATGGTGCAATGTATGCTGATTTCGTACGTAATGTTCTACCGATGTTACTACAAGATGTTTCACTGCATGACACAATGGCGATGTACTTCCAACATGATGGGTGTCCGGCACATAGCTCGCGTGCGGTTGAAGCGGTATTGAATAGCATATTTCATGACAGGTGGACTGGTCGTCGATGCACCATACAATGGCCCGCACGTTCACCGGATCTGACGTCCTCGGATTTCTTTTTGTGGGGAAAGCTGAAGGATATTTGCTATCGTGGTCCACCGATAACGCCTGACAACATGCGTCAGCGCATTGTCAGTGCATGTGCGAACATTACGGAAGGCGAACTACTCGCTGTTGAGAGGAACGTCGTTACACGTATTGCCAAATGCACTGAGGTTGACGGACATCATTTTGATCATTTATTACATTAATGTGGTACTTTAAGATAAGGATGCTGTAACAGGATTCGTTGTCAGAAATGATAAGTTCACGAAGGTACATGTATCACATTGGAACAACCGATATAAAATGTTCAAACGTACCTACGTTCTGTATTTTAATTTAAAAAACCTACCTGTTACCAACTGTTCGTCTAAAATTGTGAGCCATATGTTTGTGACTATTACAGCGCCATCTATCACAAAGCGAAAAAAGTGGTCGAACTAAAACATTCATATTTATTTACGTACTACACGAATATGTAATAAAAAATGGGGGTTCCTATTTAAAAAAACGCAGTTGATATCCGTTTGACCTATAGGAGCGCCATCTAGCGGGCCAACCATAGTGCAATCTGGTTTCCCCCTTCAAGCTAGACAAGTTTCGTTCCTTGTAGTTTTTTCGTTTACCGCTTATTTCGTGAGATATTTGGCCCGGTCACGATCAATGGAGAACATGATTTCATCTCCAACATGCGCCCACAAAGGTGCACAAAACGCCTAATTACTTTTACATAAACGGTAGTTTCGAATTCAGTTGATCGTTCAACTGGACTATTACATCAAAATTTGATTTACGTCATACCACAGATATACCTCTGTATCTAGCTGAAATTCTCTAAACAATCACGATAATTTGTTGTTTGTGTGTAGTGAACCAATGCGACAACAGTAAGCCGCCCCAGATACTCGGAACGCTCAGGAAATGGCAGCACAAGTCAGAAGTGTTGGTAGCTTCGTGTAGAACCCGCACCTACCGTCCGTGGTGATCGAAAAGTATTAACTTTTCATTTACTGGCTTCGCTTGATTATGATGCCAATTCGCGACACTCGGCATTCAGGTCTTAAAAATTTAAAATGCTGTAGCTGTAGGCTTACGTTAAAGGTATAAAACAATAAGACAAGTACTGAAGACAGAATGTGTGTATGTGTTTTGAGGTAGCTTAAATCACGACGTGCTAATTATCCAGAGTATATTTATCGAGTATTTGAGAAATGAGAGCACCTGCTGATTTCCAACAGTTTACACATAATTTCAAATCTTTCCGAAAGTTTTTCTCGCTGACAACCCTCACAAAATGATGAAAGGAATAGAGATGAATGTTTACAACATTTTCCAACGTTCAAGCAGAAAAACTTCGGTATAAGTGATTACGTTTTAATTTACTATTTATTGACTACTAATTCTAGTCGCAATACATTTCGCAGACTTTATCCAAATATACTGTTTGATGTACCGACGAAACTATATTATTCTACGAAACAAAGGTCAGAAGATATGACATCATAAACATTAATATGCGCGGAAAACAACGTTTTCTTCTGGATCGATTGCTTTACATCAGCTACGCTGCCCCAAAGAAAATAGTTTCTAAATTTTTACTGAACTTGTTGTGGTAAACTTTTTAATAGAAAGTCGTAATGACTAGAGTACGAAACCATTTTAATTTTTTTAATATTATCGGTAACTACATGAAATACTGGAAAACAAGTTTTTGTTGCTCCTGGAAGCCTTTAGATAGGCAGCCTGCAGTTGTGACTGACAGTGAGAGATCGCGTGATCGCTTTAGATGTTTACAAATATAGACGTAAGAATGGCTCTGAGTACTATGGGCTTAACATCTATGGTCATCAGTCCCCTAGAACTTAGAACTACTTAAACCTAACTAACCTAAGGACAGCACACAACACCCAGTCATCACGAGGCAGAGAAAATCCCTGACCCCGCCGGGAATCGAACCCGGGAACCCGGGCGTGGCAAGCGAAAACGCTGCTGCACGACCACGAGTTGCGGGCTATAGACATAAGAAATAAGTGTGGCAAGGACTCCCTCAGCATACTTTTTGCCTTCTTTGACGCAGCCCCCCCCCCCCCCCCCCGGATACTTCACCTGTGACGTTTCGATTTCAGAGTAGAAATTACAACAGTCGTCCCCAATTATTTGCTGAATGTATTCCAATCTCCGTCTTTCTCTACAGTTTTTGCCCTTTACAGCTCCCTACAGTACCACATAATTTATTCTCTGATGTTGTAACAGACGTCCTATCATAAAGACCCTTCTTCTCGTGGGTGTTTTCCATACACTGCTTTCTTTGCAAATTTTGAGCAGAACCTCTCTATTCCTGATTTTCAAGGGTCATCTGTAGTACCAATCTCAAAGTAGTCCGGTTTTCCCACAGTCAGTGTTTCACTACCATACTGTGCTGTGCTCCAAACATACTTTCTCAGAATTTCTTTCTCAGACTGAGGCTTATGTTTTACTCTAGTGACTTCTCTTGGACGGAAACGCCCTTCTTGTCCGTGCTAGTCTGCTTTTTACACTTGAGCGCCGAAGAAACTGGTTTAGGCATGCATATTCAGAGGTATGTAAACAGGCAGAGGCGCTGCAGTCGACAACGCCTATATAAGACAATTGTCTGGCGCAGTTGTTAGATCGGTTACTTCTGCTGCAATGGCAGGTTATCAAAATTTAAGTGAGTTCGAACTTGGTGTTATCGTCGGCGCACGAGCGATGGCACACAGCATCTCCACAGTAGCGATGACGAGGGGATTTCCCCGTATGAAAAGTTCAATAGTGTGCCGTGGCTATCAGGAATACAGTAAAACATCAAAGATTCGAAATCGCTGCGGTCGGAAAAATAATCTGCAAGCACCGGACCAACGACGACTGAGAAGAATCGTTCAACGTGACAGAAGTGAACCCTTCAGCAAATACGAGGGCAGTTCAATAAGTAATGCAACACATTTTTTTTTTCTGAAACAGGGGCTGTTTTATTCAGCATTGAAATACACCAGGTTATTCCCCAATCTTTTAGCTACACAACACTATTTTTCAACGTAATCTCCATTCAATGCTACGGCCTTACGCCACCTTGAAACGAGGGCCTGTATGCCTGCACGGCACCATTCCACTGGTCGATGTCGGAGCCAACGTCGTACTGCATCAATAACTTCTTCATCATCCACGTAGTGCCTCCCACGCATTGCGTCCTTCATTGGGCCAAACATATGGAAATCCGACGGTGCGAGATCGGGGCTGTAGGGTTCATGAGGAAGAACAGTCCACTGAAGTTTTGTGAGCTCCTCTCGGGTGCGAAGACTTGTGTGAGGTCTTGCGTTGTCATGAAGAAGGAGAAGTTCGTTCAGATTTTTGTGCCTACGAACACGCTGAAGTCGTTTCTTCAATTTCTGAAGAGTAGCACAATACACTTCAGAGTTGATCGTTTGACCGTGGGGAAGGACATCGAACAGAATAACCCCTTCAGCGTCCCAGAAGACTGTAACCGTGACTTTACCAGCTGAGGGTATGGCCTTAAACTTTTTCTTGGTAGGGGAGTGGGTGTGGCGCCACTCCATTGATTGCCGTTTTGTTTCAGGTTCGAAGTGATGAACCCATGTTTCATCGCCTGTAACAATCTTTGACAAGAAATTGTCACCCTCAGCCACATGACGAGCAAGCAATTCCACACAGATGGTTCTCCTTTGCTCTTTATGGTGTTCGGTTAGACAACGAGGGACCCCCAGCGGGAACAAACCTTTGAATATCCCAACTGGTGAACAATTGTGACAGCACTACCAACAGAGATGTCAAGTTGAGCACTGAGTTGTTTGATGGTGATCCGTCGATCATCTCGAACGAGTGTGTTCGCACGCTCCGCCATTGCAGGAGTCACAGCTGTGCACGGCCGGCCCGCACGCGGGAGATCAGACAGTCTTGCTTGACCTTGCGGCGATGATGACACACGCTTTGCCCAACGACTCACCGTGCTTTTGTCCACTGCCAGATCACCGTAGACATTCTGCAAGCGCCTATGAATATATGAGATGCCCTGGTTTTCCGCCAAAAGAAACTCGATCACTGCCCGTTGTTTGCAACGCACATCCGTACAGCGCTGCCACCTGTCGGAAGTCAATGAAACTATACGAGACGAAGCGGGAATGTTTGAAAATATTCCACAAGAAATTTCCGGGTTTTTCAACCAAAATTGGCCGAGAAAAAAAAAGTGTTGCATTACTTATTGAATTGCCCTCGTATCTGCAGATTTCAATGCTGGGCCATCAATAAATGTCAGCGTGCGAACCATTCAATGAAACATCATCGATATGGGTTTCGGAGCCGAAGGCGCACTCGTCTACTCTTGATGACTGCAAGACACAAGGCTTTACCCCTCGCCTGGGCCCGTCAACACCGATATTGGACTGTTGATGACTGGAATCATGTTGCCTGGTCGGACTAGTGTCGTTTCAAATTGTATCGAGCGGATAGATGTGTACGGGTATGGAGACGACCTCTTCAATGCTGCATGTCAGCAGGAGACTGTTGAAGCTGGTGGAGGCTCTGTAATGATGTGGGGCGTGTACAGATGGAGTGATATGGGACCCATGATACGTCTAAATATGACTCTGACAGGAAAAACATACGAAAGCATCTGTCTGACCACCTGCGTCCATTCATGTCCATTGTGCATTCCGAAGGACTTGGGTAATTCCTGCAGGACAATGAGACACTCCACACGTCCAGAATTTCTACAGAGTGGCTGCAGGAACACTCTTCTGAGTTAAATACTTCCGATGGCCACCAGATTCCCCATACATGAACATTATTAGGCATATATGGGATGCCTTGCAACGTGCTATTCAGAAGAGACCTTCACTTCCTCGTACTCTTACGGATCTATGCACAGCCCTGCAGGATTCATGGTGTCTGTATTCCTTCAGCACTACTTCAGACATTAGTCCATGCCACGTCAAGTTGCGGCACATATCCGTGCTCACGAGGGCCCTACACGATTAGGCAGCTGTACCAGTTTCTTTCGCTCTTCAGTGTATGTACTCCTTGCTTCTTCCGTTATGGGTTGTTGTCGTGTGTAGGTGGCTTAATTCTCAACTCCTCTACTCCATCATCAATTCTGACGTTAAGTTCCTCGCTGGTCTCATTTCTGATACTTCTCACTACTTTCTTCTTCGATTTAGTCTCAATCCACGTTCTGTACTCATTAGACTATTCATTCCGCTCAATAGATACTGTAATTCGACTTCAATTTCGCTGAATGTAGTCACCTAATCGTACCATTGATATCCTTTGACCCCGAATTTTAATTCCACTCTTGAATATTTCTTTTACTTCCATCATTGCTTCTTCGATGTGTAAATTGTACAGTAGGGTATTCCAGTTTTCTTGTTCCCTCTCGCTTCGTGCACATATTCTATATTAGGACTCTTTCCCTATAGCTAACCCCTATTTTTCTCAGAATTTCGAACGTTTTGCACCATTTTAGATTGTCGAACGCTATTTATTTATTTTTCAGGACAACAGATTGTGTGAACGTGCTTTGATTTTTCTTCAGTCTTGCTTCCATTATCAACTGCAACATAACAACTTCCTACCTGGTGCTTTTACCTTTCCTATAGCCAAACTTACCGTCATCTAACAGATCCCCCATTTCCTTTTCCATTCTTGTGTATATTAGTCTCGTCAGCGACTTGCATGCTGAGGTGTTCAGCTGATTGTGCGATGATTTCTCATTTGTCGGCGCTTGCTATTTTCGGAATTGTGTGGATGATATTTTTCCGAAAGTCAGTTGTTACGTCGCCAGACTCATACCAATGTGAATAGTCGTTTTGTTGCCACTTCCCCCAGTCATTTCAGAAATTCAGATGGAATTTTATTTATTCCTACTGCCTTATTTGATTTCAAGTCTGATTGTAATACTGCAAGACCAATCTCTTCTATACTCTTCTGTTTTTTCTTTTAACACGTCATCAGGCAGGTCCTCCCCTTCATAGAGCCACTCAGTATACTCTCTCCACATATCTGCTCTCTCCTCTCCATTTGACAGTGCAATTCCCATTGCATTCTTAACGATACAGCCCTGGTTTATATTTCACCGATGGTTGTTTCGACTTTTCTACATGCTGAGTCAGTCGTTTCGACAATTATTTCTGTTGCTATTTCTTCACATTATCATGTGGTCACCTTTGCCTCCTTGTGCTTCATGTTGATTTTATTTCTAAGTTACCTTTATCCCTGAATTCCTCTGAAAATTTCTGTACATCCTTCTTTCGTCGATCAAATGAAGTATTTTTTCTGGTACCCATGGTTTCTTCGCATTTACCTTCTTTGTACTTAAGTCTTTCTTTCCAACTTCTGTGATTGCACATTTTAGAGTTGTTCATTCCTCTTCAACTGAACTACCAACGGAGCTATTCCTTGTCGCAGTACCTCTAGCCTCAGAGAGCTTCAAGGATGACTATTCATTCGTTTGTACTTCCGTACCCCATTTCTTTGCGTACTGATTCTTCCTGGCTAGACTCTTAAATTTCAGCCTGTTCTTCGTCATTACTAAATTGTGAACTGAGCCTGTATCCTTTTCTGGGTACTCCTTACAATTCAACATCTGGTTTCAGAGTCAGTCTCTCCCTGTCCATGATGTAATTTAACTGAAATATTCCCGTATCTCCCGTCCTTTTTCAAGTATACTTCCCCTCTTGTGACTCTTGAACAGAGTATTCTCTATTACTAACTGACATTTATTGTAAAATTCAATTAGACATTTTCCTGTCTCATTCCCACTACAAAGCTCATAGGCTTCCGTAACCCTTTCTTCTACTCCCTCCCGTAAATTTTTGTTGATTCTGACAAGAATAACTGTATCACTGAAGTGTTCAGAGTAAGACACTTACTATTAGTAACGAATCCTACTCCCGTTACACCATTTTCCGGTTCTGTTGATATTATTCTCCATTCGTTTGACCAGAAACCCTTTTCGTCTTACAATTTCACTTCAGTGAACCCCACTATATGTAGACTGAGCCTTAGACACCCCTTTTCAGGTTTCATAGCTTCCCTACCATGTTCAAAGTTCCGATATTCCATGCCTCGACTCCCAGAGCATTACCCTTTTGTTGATAATTCAATCCTTTTTACATGGTCACCTCCCGCTTATCAGTACCCTCCTGGAAATCCGAATGGGGACTGGTCCGGAATCTTTTGCCAATGGAGACATCATCAATATGCTTTTTGAGTTACACGCTACATGTCCTGCGGATAAGCATTGTGTCTTTAATACCTTCTGCATCCTCATGCCGTGGGTCATTGCTATTTATTCCATCTTTTAGAGGCAGTATTGCACCCAAGAGGCAAGAGAGTGCCCTGAATCTCTGTCCGCTCCTTCTCCATCTTTGACATTGCCATTGCTGATGATTTTTATTCAAAATTTATACAGTGGCGAAGGTCGAACTCGCGACCGAGAACGTTTCGATTAATAGTCACAGACGCTACACCTAGGTCCTGGGTTCAGGTCGTCGATTTGTAGGAAAGTCAAAGCAGCCTTCAGTGAAATTAAATGCAAGGGTGGTGGTAATGTTTGGAGTGCAACGGGAGAGGAACGAGCGGGTAGATGGAACGAGTACGTTTAAGGTTGATGACGCTATGATACAGGAGTCGACAGGGAAGCCATAGGGGATCCGCTATTAGAATCAGCATTTAAAAGAGCTTTGTAAGACCTAAGATCAAATAAGGCAGAAGGGATACATAGCATTCCATTCGAATTTCTGGCATCATTGGCGGAAATGACAATAACATGACTACTCGGGGTGGTGTGCAGAATGTATGTGACAGGCGACATACCATCAAGCTTCCGGAAAAATATTATCCACACAACTCCGATGACAGCAATAGCCGACAACTGCGAGAATTAGCGCACAATAACGGCTTACGAATCCAAGTTGCTGACTAGAATAATGTACAGAAGAATGGAAAAAAAACATTAAGAATCTGTTAGACGGCGATCAGTTTGGCTTTAGCAAAGGTAAAGTTACCAGTAATCAACATATAAAAGTATGTGCACAGATAAAAACAGTTTATAAGATTACGTAGAAGAGAAAAGAAAGCGAGGAAGGAAGAGATTTCAGATACTGGGTGACATTATGGACGGTACAACATACAGCAGCCATAAGAAGGAAGCAATGGATCGCAGAAAATGGAGAGGCAAAGAACCTTCTAATACAGAAGAAAACTGATGATGATGATGATGACAATGTGCGTGCTGCTAAAACTCAGGAACGAGTCCCGTTACGGTCAGTGGAGTTATATGGTGTGGTAGCCCTCTATCCCCCATCCATAATGAAGGCTCCCGTTTTTACCTGAAGGGCAGGGTTTTGAAGATATAAGGGCTGAGGTGCTTCGCCCTCTAGAAATTTCTAGAACATTCCAGAACATTGGAGGGCATTCGAGGACATTCCAGAACACTCGAGAGTACTCGAGAGCATACCACTACATTCCTGAATACTCCGGAATGTTCCAGAATGATTGCGAATGTTCTGGAATGTTCGGTAATAGTGTGGAACATCCGGGAAAATTCCAGTATGTTCGTGAACATCCGGAAACGTCCCACGTCACTGTAGAACATTACAAAACACTAGCGAATGCTGTGGAACGTTCTGTAACATCGAGGATCATTCCAACCCTTTTTAGTATGTTCTTCCCACTGATCGGGGTGTATCAAGCAAGACCAGTCGTTGGTTCGAACTTCAGTTTCTTATCAGTTCCCAGACTTCATTTATCCAATATTTGAGAATGAGAGCACTTAGCGACTTGTATAATTTCAAATCTTTACGAAAAATTTTTTTCGCTTTCAAACTGTATAAACTGATAAAAGGAAAAATGTTCATCACTTACTACTTTTCCACTGTCCATTCAGCAAGAGTACCGCATGAAGCATGGGGTTACAATTTATTAATCCTTTACGACTAACTGTATGCACGACACAGTCGAATTAAGTCGGGTGATGTTGAGGGTATTAGAATAGGAAATGAGACACTTAAAGTAGTAAAGGAGTTTTGCTATTTGGGGATCAAAATAACTGATGATGGTCGAAGTAGAGAGGATATAAAATGTAGACTGGCAATGGCTAGGAAAGCGTTTCTGAAGAAGAGGAATTTGTTAACATCGAGTATAGATTTAAGTGTCAGGAAGTCATTTCTGAAAGTATTTGTATGGAGTGTAGCCATGTATGGAAGTGAAACATGGACGGTAAATAGTTTGGACAAGAAGAGAATAGAAGCTTTCGAAATGTGGTGCTACAGAAGAATGCTGAAGATTAGATGGGTAGATCACATAACTAATGAGGAAGTATTGAATAGGATTGGGGAGAAGAGAAGTTTGTGGCACAATTTCACCATAAGAAGGGATCGGTTGGTAGGACATGTTCTGAGGCATCAAGGGATCACCAATTTAGTATTGGAGGGCAGCGTGGAGGGTAAAAATCGTAGAGGGAGACCAAGAGATGAATATACTAAGCAGATTCAGAAGGATGTAGGTTGCAGTAGGTACTGGGAGATGAAGAAACTTGCACAGGATAGGGTAGCATGGAGAGCTGCAGCAAACCAGTCTCGGGACTGAAGACCACAACAATAACATGCACAGATACCACTGAATGTAAGTGAAAGAATATTTCATTGTAATATAGGTAATTCAGGAGACATGATGTCATAAACAACGAGATGCGTGAAAAAATTCCGCCTCATGTATGACGTTTGAATTTATTACTTCTCTGTCACTAACGTTTTTAGCAATAAATTTTGCAGACGTTGTCCACATATGCTAATGTATGTACCTACAATATTATACCGTTTATGACACATGGTTCAGGAGAAATAATGCCATAAATATTAAGATGTGTGAAAAACTGCCGCGTTGTGCATGACGTTTAAATTTATTTATTTCTTACTACTAACTCCATTCGCAGCATATTTTGCAGATAGTATCCTTATATTCCAGTGGTTATTCCTGTAAAATTATATCATTGCACAAACATAGTTCAGGATATACATAATAAATATTAAAGACAAGCAAGACGCCTTGTGGTAACGGCGTGGGTACTCAGCTGTAAATAAATACCTGGGCAACGACATGTTTCTCTGGTAGTTTGAGGAATAAATTTATGAGAGTGTATGTTTGGAGCATAGCATTGAATGGCTGCGGAACTTGAATTGTTCCCCCTGTCGGAGGATCGAATTCTCCCTGGGGCATGGGTGTGTGTGTTGTTCATAGTGTAACTTAGTTTAAGCTAAATTAGGGATTGGGTAGGCTTAGGGACCGATGACCTCTGCAGTTTGGTCCCATAAAACCTTACCATACATTTTGTTTTCCTTGAATTGTGGAAAAACCGGAACAGAAGAGAATCGAAGCATTTGAGACGTGGTGCTGCAGACAATGTTGAACATTAAATTGACTGATAAGGTATGGAATGAGGCAGTTCTCCGTAGAATCGGCAGGGAAGGGAATATGTGGAAAACATTGACAAGAAGGAGTGACTGGATCGTAGGACATCTGTTAAGACATCAGTGAGTAACTTCCACGGTACTATAGGGAGCTGTAGATGGTAAAAACAGTGTAGAAGACAGAGATTGGAGTAAGACCAGCAAATAATTGAGGACTTAGTTTGCAATAACTACTCTGGGATGAAAAGGTCGGCACAGCAGAGGAATTTGTGGCGGGCAGCGTCAGGTCTGTCAGAAGGGCGGTGACAAAAAGAAAAAAAAAGAGCAACAGAGAAAGAACAGGAGGGAGGAAGAGAGAGACAGAGAGAGAGAGAGAGAGAGAGACAGAGAGAGAGAGAATGGACCACGTCCTCCACCCTCTGTCACGAGTAATGTATGTATTGCAGGGCTGGAAAATAAAAACTCGGATACTAGTATAAAGGACGAACCAGAACTTCACCGACAGAGTTTCAGATGTTGTTCAGGGTACGTCCAGAGTATTCTGGTAGAGTGCCCATGGTAATAACGTAATTGTGATTTATTCGGTCTCTTACCGCAACCACCCTTGTTTCCACTGTGCAGGCCGGCCGGAGTGGCCTTGCGGTTCTAGGCGCTATATTCTGGAGCCGGGCGACCGCTACGGTCGCAGGCTCGAATCCTGCATCGGGCATTGATATGTGCGATGCCCTTAGGTTAGTTAGGTTTAAGTAGTTCTAAGTTTTAGGGGACTGATGACCTCATATGTTAAGTCCCATAGCGCTTAGAGCCATTTGAACCATGTTTTGATTCAGGCTATAAATATCGATAAAACCTCTCATTTTTAATGGTGTACAGCAGTAACCAACCATAAATTTGCTTTTTTTACACTACTGACAAAGTATCATTACCATTTTTGAGCTGATAACATTCAGCATCAGATGACATGCATACTTTCATCAAAACATATACTTCGTTTGTCATATACTTCGTGGGTTTACAGGTGAACCTCCCAAGGATAAACAATAATGGACAGTTACCAAAGTGTAATAATGATTGTTGTTATACAGACTTGTGTTACACATGAAATATCTGTCTGAAACTTCTGTTTTCACAGTTTTTCTTCAACGAATCTTATTCATGTTGGTCTTCGTATTTTCACACACACACACACTCATACACACACACATTTGTTTTGACTATTATACACTTTCGCTGGTATTCAAAACAAATTAGCATTGCACACCACATGATTTGACTCACTTGTAACACGTAGAAACAATTACTGAATGTTTATAAAGCACGTAAGGAAGATACCGTAGTGCAGTGGCTCTGGCTCTGAGCACTATGGGACTAAACATCTGTGGTCATCAGTCCCCTAGAACTTAGAACTACTTAAACCTAACTAACCTAAGGACATCACACACATCCATGCCCGAGGCAGGATTCGAACCTGCGACCGTAGCAGTAGCGCGGTTCCGGACTGGGCGCCTAGAACCGCTAGACCACCGCGGCCGGCGTAGTGCAGTGGTATGTTAAAAAGATATAGCGTACTAGGAGAAGGAGGCATATATTACTGTCAGAATAAATTGAAAACCTATTTTCCATAAATTATAAAGAATTAAACATAGAAAGCGAGGTGACCTTTCTTAGTTTTCTCCTTTGCTCCTCCTCTTTCGTTTCTGTTTCGTGTCATGCCCGTAGCTTCAGTGGGCCTTGTGCCGTTGGGGAAGTCTACCCATAGTGAGCAAACTGGAGCCAGAAAATTAAAACAAAAAAGAAATTTAAAAATTAAAAAATTGAAGGAAAAAATTGATGGTTCTCATTGTGGACTGCTTCTATACATTTCCTAACATGATGCAGCGGTCCCCACCGTTGATGTGGATATCGTACACCTGCCCAATTCGCACCCCTACCCCTGATAGCCGTTGCCAAACTTCTTTATTAAATTAAAAATAGTCAACCCTTGGCGTGGAAACACAAAGGAAATAGGAGGGGAGGTGGGTAGCATCTTTGACTACCAATCCAAAAGTAGTTGGTCCCACGCTTGAACCTCGCCGTTGCTTAAATTTTGAATAAAAATTATCAGCAAGACTTCCGGCATAAGAAATCACCTTCGTTCTGTCAACAGCCTTGTCAAAAGAGAATGCAGGTAACAGACAGAGGTTCTGGCACTCTCTCCAACTTTTGGTGGAAAAGTACGCCTAAAAGGCGAAAGAATTTGCAATGACCAACGGCACGAGGATGGAGAAGGCAATGAAAACCACTGCATTAAAGACATATAATGTGTATCCACAGGACATGTGGCCTGTAATTGAAAAATTGTCGTGATGGTCTCTCCATTGGCAGAAGATTCTGGACTAGTCACTCGTACGGATTTCTGGGAAAGTATTACCAAGGAGGAGGTGACCATGTGAAAGAGACTGAATAACCAACGAAAGGGTAATATTCTGGGAGTCGGGGCATGGAATGTCAGAATTTTGAACATGGTAGGGAAGCTAGAAAACCTGAAAAGGGAAATCTAAGGCTCAATCGAGATATAGTGGGGATCAGTGAAGTGAATGGAAAAAAAAAGACAAGGATTTCTGGTCAGAGCGGCAGAAAATCGTGTAACGGGGGTAGGGTTGGAAATTAATAAGAAGGTAGCGCAGAGATTGAGTTACTGTGACTAGTCGGGAATAGGCCAGGAGATACCAGAAGATTGCAGTTAGATTACATCATGATCCAGCAAACATTCCGAAATCAGGTCAGGAATTAAGATGTTCCACTGAAGTTCTCTGAGGACATAAGACACTGCAGTAAAGACGATCTCAGTAGGCATTTCAGATTGGGAGGGATGGACATCTCTAAAAAGGAGGATCACATAACCTGGAAAGAAAAACATAGCTATAAACAAGGTAGCTGCGAAGAAACCATGGATAACAGAAGAAATACTATAAGTAGGCTGTTTAGGTTTTTATATTGGTAACGCCACGTAGAGCTCTGTATGAAAATCACTGGCTGTGCTGTGTGCAGTCTGTGGCTGGTTTGCATTGTTGTTGGATATTGTAGTGTTGGGCTGTTGGCTGTTAACAGCGCGTAGCGTTGCGCAGTTGGAGGTGAGCCGCCAGCAGTGGTGGATGTGGGGAAGTGAGATGGCGCATTTTTGAGAGCGGATGATCTGGACGTGTGTCCATCAGAAACAGTACATTTGTAAGAATGGATGTCTTGAACTGCTGTATATATATATATTATCATTTTTTAACACTATTGAGGTAAATACATTGTTTGTTCTCTATCAAAATCTTTCATTTGCTAACTATGCCTATCAGTAGTTAATGCCTTCAGTAGTTTCAATCTTTTATTTAACTGGCAGTAGTGGCGCTCGCTGTATTGCAGTAGTTCGAGTAACGAAGATTTTTGTGAGGTAAGTGATTTGTGAAACGTATAGGTTAATGTTAGTCAGGGCCATTGTTTTGTAGGGATTACTGAAAGTCAGATTGCGTTGCGCCAAAAATATTGTGTGTCAGTTTAAGCACAGTCTTGTACAATTTTTCTAAGGGGGCGTTTCATATGTCGACCCTTAGCCGAGGATACATCACTGGAATCTTCTGATTTTTTCTTGTAGTTCGTGTAATTAGTGTAGCTATTGTTTATTGTTAGCGCGTAATTATAGAGAGAATTTCCTTTGTAGTTGCAGTATTTCACTGTTGTACAGTAAAACAGTTGTGGCATGCATGTAGATCTGCACCAAGTATTTCGCAGCTGCGCTTGCAATTAACCAGATATTATTTTCAGTGCTATGTTAATGTGTTCTCTTATTTTTTCTCTTCAAGTTGTGTTTTTCTGTGTTGTCGTGTGATATATTGTGACAATAATGGCGCGTGAAAAACGTAATACTAGGCTCCAAAGTAAACTGAGAAATGACAGTGAAGACGAAAGCAGTGTGTTAGCGCCACCATGTAATGAATTAACTAATGTTCAAAGTAGTAATTTGGTAATTGTGCATAGGGAAATGGAGCGGGCTGCAAATAATGGTGTAGGCAGTGAAACAATTAGTGAACAGGGAAGCATTATCGATCGATTGGTCGGCAACAGTTCGCCTCAGGAATCCGAAATGACAGAACACAATATTGCAAATACTGTAGACTCAGGTTTGGATCCTCACCGTTTTCTCAAATAAGTCAAGACACATTTTCTGCTCGTCAAAATGTTAATGTTGCCGGTGCAAATGCACTGCCGAAAAGCATAGAGGAACAGATTCCAGACACTAATACATTATTATCGCAATTAATGCAGAAAATGAAACAAAATCAGAGACAAACACAGTAACAGTTACACACAATGGAACAAAATCTTCAAAAGTTAGACACAATGGAACAAAATCAGAGACAAACACAGAAAAGCTTCAAAAGTTAGACACAATGGAACAAAATCAGAGACAAACACAGCAAAAGCTTCAAAAGTTAGACACAATGGAACAAAATCTTCGGAAGTTAGACACCACGCTTGAAGAAACACGTGAAAATTTAACTACTGAGTAACATAAAATCGAAGCGAAATGTCAAAAAGTCTGTAATGACGTAAAAACACAAATTTGTGAGCATTTCAACCTATTTTTTCGCGTCATGAAAATGCATTACAGAATCACGAAGCAACCATAAAGGAACTGCAAACTATTGTTCATGAAAATCACGACACCTTGCAAGCTAAAATTGACTCAGTTGCATCTACTGATTCGGTTACGCAACTTGCAAAAACTCAAGACAACTTAAAGGACACAGTAGATACCCTGAAAATTGGTTCAGAAAGACACATGGAGGAAATTAGTTCATTATCAGAGAAAGTAGTTGAACTTTCGGATCAGCTAAATAATTTATCTACGAAGGTAGATGATAATCTGAATGACTCAAAACTGGTAGTCTTTAATGACACAGAAGAGTGCGAACAAATTAGGAAATTCAAACAAAATCAGAATCAAATTAATACGCAACATCAAAGAGAAATCCGCTAAGTACAAGATCAGCTGACATAGGTAATACAAGAATTACATATTTCAGAGGACACTCGCGCTCCAATACGGGAAGAGGGACATAGAAATATGGAACAGCCACAAAATAATAACACGGGGTACTTCGGAAATTATGAAATAAACTGGCAAAGTACACCGAATTTTGAGATGGAACCGCCGAAACGAAGTAACAATGACCGATATGCGACTCGCCGACATGATGATTTTGACTATAAGCTGTTTATTACTACACGTAAATTCAAAACATTTAAGAATTTCCGCAACGACATTCATCCACAAGCGTGGCTTCATCAATTCTCTCATTGTTTTCCTCCCAACTGGTCATTAGAGCACAGATTAGAATTTATGTGTGGCTATTTAGAGAATGAACCAGCTGTAAGAATGCGATCAGTCATTCACGATTGCCACAGTGAAGGAGAATTTTATCGTGCCTTCCTCTCAGCATATTGGTCTCAAGCTACACAAGACCGAGTAAAACATAGCATCATAATGACGAAACATTTCGAACAATCTGAATTTTCCAGTCTTGTGAAATATTTTGAAAACATGTTGCACAAGAATCAGTACCTGTCAAACCCATACAGCGCATCAGAACTCATCCGCATTTGCTTAATCAAATTACCTGAACATTTACGACATATTATTTTGGCAGGTCGTTGCAAAGGTGACATTGAAGCTTTTCAGGGACTCTTACAAGAATTAGAAATTGACACTGACAATCGCGGAACGCGAAAACAGGAACACAACAATTACAGGTCACATCCGTCGCAATTCTGCGATCAAAGAAATAATAACTGGACACGACAAGGTTATTCTCATAACACAAATCGTGACCAAAACAGACACCACCCATATGACAACCGTTAGCAGAGTAGTCATAGTTACAGAGAAAGATCGCATTTCCATAGTAATAAATATGACAGAGATAACCATAGAAACAGACAATATGGGAACCAAAACAATTATTATCAAGGGGGACAGAATAACTTCAGATGCAACAGTTCAGTGCGCAGTTACGATTCAGGGAGAAATTCTCCACCACATGACCAACAAGAAAGAAAATCTGGAATCTACCGACATGACAACAGACGTTATAATCACAACGACAGACCTGAATTTCATCAGAACTGGCGGGATTCAAACAGGGCAGGGCCCTCTCAACAAGGTGAATTTGTAGAAGTTAGGTCTCCTAATCGTAATAACGACGTGCGCCAACAAAGAAACAGACAATGACTCGCACCGCAGGCAGCCATGTGCGCCGGCTGGCTCAGAGAAAAATAACATAGACACTAACCTTGAGAAAAACTCCAGTATTCTTTATCGACGTGTACCACATGATAATTGCGTTGAAGTTGAAACTCTGCTTACTAGGAAAAGTAAAGGATTGCACCACATTTCACATGTAAAAACGTTTATTGAAAGATAATCTACTTTTTAACTTTGTCTTTGCCATAAAACTTTTCACTTCACGTTACTAGTACGCTTCGTCAGACTTAGAAACTGTTAACATGCCACTATGTTTTAAAGTTAACTATCCAGTCTAGAACATAGGGAACATATTTAGACAGTAATTACGAATGCATTGTTATAGTGAACAGATGACACAGTGTTGTTATTTGTACATTCTTGCTTGTTAGTTGTATGATTATGTAATGACTATAAGGCTCACATACTTAGAGCATATACCAGTACTGCTGACGAGATTTTAATGCAACATTTGGGTTTACTTGAAAATACATTCTGGATTTAAAGTACTTTCTGAGAGATATCAGATGACACGCTGGTTAGTTTATGTGACAGCTACACGATTTTATCACGACACTACTAATGAGAGACAATTTACAATGTTGCTTTTGCGGTGTTTCTGTTTTATATCTGCACAGTTTTTCTGTATTATTCTGGAAAGTAAAACATGTTTTAGTAGTAATTTTTGTGGTATAGCTACAATGAGACACCCTTTTTTGTAGCACAACAATACATTACATTATAGTACTTTCTTGATCACGGTAAGGTACGTAATAACTACGATATCTATACGCAAAGCATTTCACTTTCGTTTGTGATGAGGTAAGTACATTGACTTCAGAAGAATTTTGCTTACAAAGGACGATAACTACAACACTTCCACAGAATTATCTAACAGCAAGACGCACATTTAGCGCTACAGGACAAGCATTTAAGTGATTAATTTTGTACTTAAACCATTTATTTTTCAAGATTTTTGAATTACAAAGAAAGTTTTCTGTGGTACATTTCATTCCATTGCTGTAATCTGTAACACCTGAGGGTATAATTACATTAATCCTCAGGGGGGTACACGCTTACTTTGTGTACCGTGTGTTTGGCAAGCACAAGGAGCCCTAGCTAATATGGTATTTGCTTATACAACTTTACACATTGGTACCATATTTCTCTAATACAGAATTACACAGCTATCTGATCATTTAACTGAGAGAGACAAACTTTTTTTTTAGGTTTTGAAATTATTGCAGAAAGCTACGACGTTTTTGAGATTTGACTGAGGTGTTATGATGTTAGTGTTACAATGACGATGTGTATTATGCTGTTGAGGAATGTTTATTATGATATGTATTTATTATGATGAAATACTGAAGAAGTGTCGACGAATATGTATATGTGTAATAAGGTAAGGAATAATGAGTAGTGGTTAGGGACTCTGACTTGTGAAAAAGGATGTTGGAAACCAAGAATCGTACTTTAAGAGTTATGAAATGTGTGTAATTGCGTGAATGTATCACAATGCTGACGAAAATTTTTTGGACACTGTTATATTTATAGGATTTTGTTTCTACACATATGTAACGCAATTTCTCAACCTGTGAAATATTATTATATGAGACTGCCACTGTAGCAGAAATTGCTGTCGCAAATATTTCGGTAAGAAAGGTAAGTGACCTTGATGTAATGCGTTTTGGGCGCACAGCTGAGACATAGTCATCTGACAAAAGAAAGCCATTAGGTGGAGAAAAAAAGAAGCCATTATCCTCGCTATTGACATTCCTTTGTAGAAAGCATTGCAAATACGACACGCTCATTACTTGGAAAGATATTTAAATCTGCACACCTGATTATGACAGGCGTCTTTCTACGGGAGTTGAGAGGATTTCTACTAACTTATGAAATGACACATGATTATTGAATGATATTTTTATGCTTTGCTTTTCATAGTTGCATATTTCATTTGATATCTGGTTTCCAGCTGTGTTGTAGCATTGGGTTTATAAAATAAAATTAAATGCATTTGCTAATGTGAACACTTTCTGTCAACAAATCTATTAAATAATAATTTTATGATCCACGTTCTTTGAAAAAGGAGCACTTGGAGAAGAAAGAACAATAAGAAGGTACTAATAACAGTAACTGCATACATAATTTTCTTTTCAACTACCTTTTAATTTGTTTTGGTAGAATAACTTCTTGTGGTGCACCACTTTAATTATATAGAAATTAAGATGTGAATATACATTTCCCTTATCTGCATTGTTGTCTTTAGTGCTTGTGGGTTTGTCATGTTTAGATATAAGTTATTACATTTACTGCTGCTTGCTTTGCCAATTTGCATTTCTTTGTCATTGCTGTTGGTGTTAATTGTTATATGCTGCTGCATTGCATCGTCCCTTAGTTTAGTATCTAAGCTCAGTAGATTTAAGTTAGCTTAAGAGGGGGTAGACTATATAAGAAACTATCTATGGTGGATTGGAGGAAATGCATTGAGAAGCTATAAGAAAATGGTTTGGCTAAAAAGTAGTGTACAGTGGAGAAAAACTATTTTTGAAAGAGGATGTGAACAGAAGACAGAAAGCATGCTTGGATAGGATTTTTTTTGGCTGGAGCAAATGTCGAAATAAGAGGGACGATCTATGGAATGAAGTTTTGGGTTGGACTGCAGTACCAAATGTTACACTGAAAACTAACCCTGTCCTTTCCTTTAGTGTTATCCCACTATGTGTTTGTGTACCCTTGTGTATTTGTTTTCTTCCTGTCTCTGTGTACTGTTTCATAGAATTTTTTTTTCTTCTAATACTAAGCTACATTCACTATGATGAGGAATACTGTTATCCTCAAATATAATTGGCATTAATAATATGTTATTTACTTTGTAAAGCTGTTTAGACATTATTTATTTTGTTTTGTTTTAATGCTCATGTGTGAAGTTGATGTTTCAAAAGTTATTCTGATCTTTCATGTATTTACTTATGTCATAATTCCTGTAACACTAATGTATATGTTTATTCGATTCTTTTGTAAAGCCCATATTACTACAAATGTTATCTGTACTATTATGTTCTTTAATGATGTATTTTGTACCTTTGTTATTGTATTCTTATGTTATAAAATTGTAATTGACACCAGTTCATCAAATTAAGTAACTTGTAAGTTACATTTCACTGCACACGTTTCTGTTGGTCATAGTATATGCACAATATGTGAGAAAAAAAGAGGACTGTTAGTGCTCCCACGTGTGTTGATAATTCAGCAAGGAACTGATTAACAGCATTGCTGGTTCTAAGGACAATTCCAAAAACTTTGTGAGTGCACAAGTGGTGGTTTATGGACTTGCTATATTCTCTGCAAGACTCTTCGATGGTGATTGTGCACCTGCACAGTCGCAACAGATGGCTGCTGGCCGTCTGTACAAGGACTATAGTGGGTCTGCACCTTTGATGACCCACCAATACCATCATTTCTACAAGGAATGTAGTGGGTCTGCACCTTTGATGACCCTCCAATACCATTATTTCTACAAGGACTGCAGTGGGTCTGCACCTCTGGTGGCCCACCAATACCATACTCCCTACCAGGACTACACTGGGTCTGCTCTGTGATGAGCTACCTACCAATATTCTTGAACTTGGACTCACTCTGCTGTGGGTTTGCTCTGTTGTGGCCCATTACCTGTCTGCATGTCAAGAGTCAGCACTGTATTTCCGTTGGAAGGACAACACTACTTGTTCAAGACTGCATGGAAATCCACTACTTCCGTGTGCATATTCTTTTACTGCTCATACTTTGAAAAAAAAAACTGCAATTTTACTGTGATGGATGATCATGACTGTCTTTATGGACTGTGAGAAAATTTTAGCTTTTGACCAACGTTGTATCAATAAGTGTGTGCATTTGATTTCTTTGTTATTGTAATTATGAAAAATTTTTTGAAATCTGTATTGGCCACTGCCCAAAACAATTTGTAAAATTTTTTGTGGGGAGCATGGGGGCTATGTAAGTAGGCTGTTTAGGTTTTTATATTGGTAACGCCACATAGCGCTCTGTATGAAAATCACTGGCTGTGCTGTGTGCAGTCTGTGGCTGGTTTGCATTGTTGTTGGCTATTGTAGTGTTGGGCTGTTGGCTGTTAACAGCGCGTAGCGTTGCGCAGTTGGAGGTGAGCCGCCAGCAGTGGTGGATGTGGGGAAGTGAGATGGCGCATTTTTGAGAGCGGATGATCTGGACGTGTGTCCATCAGAAACAGTACAATTGTAAGAATGGATGTCTTGAATTGCTGTATATATATATTATCATTTTTTAACACTATTGAGGTAAATACATTGTTTGTTCTCTATCAAAATCTTTCATTTGCTAACTATGCCTATCAGTAGTTAGTGCCTTCAGTAGTTTGAATCTTTTATTTAGCTGGCAGTAGTGGCGCTCGCAGTATTGCAATAGTTCGAGTAACGAAGATTTTTGTGAGGTAAGTGATTTGTGAAACGTATAGGTTAATGTTAGTCAGGGGCATTCTTTTGTAGGGATTACTAAAAGTCAGATTGCGTTGCGCCAAAATATTGTGTGTCAGTTTAAGCACAGTCTTGTACAGTTTTTCTAAGGGGACGTTTCAATACTTCAATTGAGAAACGAAAGACGGAAGTAGAAAAATTTTCTGGGAAATTCAGGAAAACGGAAATACAAGTCACTCAGAAATAGAAAATGTCGTGTGGCTAGGACCTCCCCTCAGGTAGACGCCTGGTGCAAGTAATTTTAGTTGACGCCACTTCGGTGCCTTGCGTGTCGATGGGGATGAGATGATGATGAAGACAACACAACACCCAGAAAATCTTCGACCGAGCCAGGAATGGAACCCGGGCCCCTTGGGATAACGGTCTGTCGCACTGGCCACTCAGCTGTCGAGGCGAACACTTAGAAACAAAATAAACAAGAAGTACAAGGGTGTTAAGGCAAAAATGTGAAGAAATCGATGAAGATATGATTGTCATAAGGATTGACTCAGCATATAGAAAAGTGAAAACAACCCTCGGTGAACTTAAAAGCAAGTGTGATAATATTAAGAGTGAAAAGGGATTTTCATTGTTAAATGCAGAGGAGAGAACGAACAAGCGGAAAGAGTACACTGAAGACCTCTGTGAGCGGGAGTGTGTGAAGACGTGAAACAGGAGTCGACAGGGAAGATATAGGGGATCCAGTATTAGAAAGTAGTAAAAGATATTTGGATGACTTCAGATAAACTAAAATAGAAGTGATGGTTAATATTCTATTATAATTTCATAAATCATTGGAGGAAGTGGCAAACAAACGACTTTTAACGCTGGTATGTTGAATGTATGAGACTGGAGCTTATCATTAGCCTTTCGAAGAAACGCCGTCCACATAACTCCGAAGATAGCAAGAGTTGACAAGTGCAAGAACTATCACAAAGTCAGCTTAACAGACTATGGATCCAAGTTGCTGACAATATGGAGAAAAATGGAAAAGAAAATTGAGGATCTGTTGGATGACGATCAATTAGGCTTTAGGAGAGGTAAAGGAACCAGAGACACAACTGATGTTGCAGTTGATAATGGAAACAAGACTGAAGAAAAATCAAGACACGTTCATAGGATGTGTCGATCTGGACAAAGCGATCGACAATGTGAAATTGTGGAAGATATTCTATATTCTGGGAATAATAGGGATAAGGAGTAGGGACAGACTGGTAATATATAATATGGACAAGAGCTAAAAGGGATCCATAAAACTGGAGGTCCAAGAAAAATGTTCTCCCATCGGAAAGGATGAAAAACAGTGATGTAATGTTTCACCCCTACTTTTCAATCTCTGGATCGAAGAAACAACGACGGAAAGGAAAGAAAGGTTCAAGAGTGCGATGAAACTTCAAGGTGAAGGGATATCAACGATAAGATTCGCTAATGAAATAGCTATCCTCAGTGAAAGTGAAGAAGAATTACAACATCTTTTGAATGGAGTGGACAGTCTAATGAGTACGGAATTGGACTGAGAGCAAATCGAAGAAAGACGGTACGCTATTAAATTCGTATAAGGTTATACAAATGTAATTTCCAATAGTGGGTTGTCTCATGGGCTTTTAACTAACTGGTAGTGCATTTAGACTTTCTCTGTAGCCGAAGGATGCCGACTGGAAGTGCCTACAGGAATGCGTACGACCTAAATGGTTCAAATGGCTCTGAGCACTATGGGACTTAACTTCTCAGGTGATCAGTCCCCTAGAACTTAGAACTACTTAAACCTAACTAACCTAAGGACATCACACACATCCATGCCCGAGGCAGGATTCGAACCTGCGACCGTAGCGGTCGAGCGGTTCCAGACTGTAGCGTCTAGAACCGCTCGGCCACTCCAGCCGGCGCGTACGACCTAACTTCCCTTTTTTTTTTTGTTGATGATGACACGAGAGACAGTGTCGACACGAGCAGATCTACTTACAGTGAATTGGTTTCACGTCGCATAAGACAACTTTTTGGAAAGTTGTGAGGAATATTCAGTGAACATCTGGCTGGAAGCATTGCTGGCAGTCAGGCAAAGCTGGACTTCTATTCCATGCTTAAATTTTTTATCATTGGATCAGGTCGTTTTTATTCTGTAATTTTTCTGGGATGTTGGGCACTTGCGAAAAACGTTCAGCTTTACCTAAGAGACGTGTTCTGGCTGCGTGGAATACTCAGATCAGCTGTTTATTTTTGAAAATCAAACGAAGACAAGCTGTAGCCAAACAGTTACCATCCAAACTCTCACAGCTACATAGCGCGAAATTTTCTGTTAGCGATTCCCTCTAAGGAAAGCAGGTTATTAAATACGACAACAAGATTTTAAACAGAGATGAATCTCTTTTGGTATATCTTCAGCTTCATGAAATCAATAGTCTTACAAAATCATGTTCTTACGAAACGTTTTCGGCAAGAAGAATGCAAAAAAATACTTTGAGTACCCCTGCAAGCGAACAATATTTCGGTGGCTGGGGATATATCATGAATGGACTCAGTCTTGGGTCCACTCCAATTCCTTATCAACGTGAACGACCTTGAGTTGTACGGACATCAAGTAAAGTTAGCAATTTTTGCAAAAGACACGAACGTTGTAATTAATCTGCTTAGAAAGGCAGTCAGGAAACTGTAAACAGTGTTTTCCAATAAAATTAACAAGTGGTTCTTCTATAACAACGGAAATCGAAGTACATTTTCTGCCAAACAAAGAGAATAACACCGACAATGCTTCATATATTTTTATGTAAATATGCATGAAAATTTAACCTAGAACAGATATTTTATTGAAATTCCAATATAGTGACGATTAGTACCTTTTGCTTCTTGCATAATTACTACTTTCAGAATTAAAGAAATCACTATATTCATGAATTTTGCTTATTGTTGTTGTTACAGGTAAATATGTTTACCTTATTGTTAAACCCCATAACATGAGTACTGAGACTGACATATACAGTGTGTTTCGAAAATTCCTTTACAAATACTGGGGCAGGTTCCTTACACCAAAAAAAGAACGTGTCCCCAAAGTTTGTAAAAGTACACTACTGGCCATTAAAATTGCTACACCAAGAAGAAATGCAAATGATAAACCGTTATTCATTGGACAAATATATTAACCTAGAACTGACATGTGATTACATTTTCACGCAATTTACGTGCATAGATCCTGAGAAATCAGTACCCAGAACAGCCACCTCTGGCCGTAACAACGGCCTTGATACGCCTGGGCATTGAGTCAAACATAGCTTGGATGGCGTGTACAGGTACAGCTGCCCATGCAGCTTCAACACGATACCATAATTCATCAAGAATAGTGACTGGCGTATTGTGACGAGCCAGTTGCTCGGCCACCATTGACCAGACGTTCTCAGTTGGTGAGAGATCTGGAGAATGTGTTGGCCAGGGCAGCAGTCGAACATTTTCTGTATCCAGAAAGGACCGTGCAGGACATGCAACATGCGGCCGTGCATTATCCTGCCGAAATGTAGGGTTTCGCGGGGATCGAATGAAGGGTAGAGCCATGAGTCGTAACACATCTGAAATGTAACGTCCACTGTTCAAAATGCCGTCAATCCGAAAAAGAGGTGACCGAGACGTGTAACCAGTGGCACCCCATACGATCACGCCGGGTGATACGCCAGTATGGCGATGACGAATACACGCTTCCAATGTGTGTTCACCGCGATGTCGCCAAACACGGATGCGACCATCACGATGCTGTAAACAGAACCTGGATTCTTCCGAAAAAATGACTTTTTTGCCATTCGTGCACCGAGGTTCGTCGTTGAGAACACCATCGCAGGCGCTCCTGTGATGCAACATCAAGGGCAACCGCAGCCATGGTCTCCGAGCTGATAGTCCATGCTGCTGCAAACGTCGTCGAACTGTTCGTGCAGATCGTTGTTGTCTTGCAAACGTCCCCATCTGTTGACTCAGGGATGGAGACGTGACTGCACGATCCGTTACAGCCATGCGGATAAGATGCCTGTCATCTAGACCGCTAGTAATACGAGGCCGTTGGGATCCAGCACGGCGTTCCGTATTACCCTCCTGAACCCACCGACTCCATATGCTGCTAACTGTCATTGGATCTCGACCAACGCGAGCAGCAATGTCGCGATACGATAAACCGCAATCGCGATAGGCTACAATCCGACCTTTATCAAAGTCGGAAACTTGATAGTACGCATTTCTCCTCCTTACACGTGGCATCACAACAACGTTTCACCAGGCAACGCCAGTCAACTGCTGTTTGTGTATGAGAAATCGGTTCGAAACATTCGCCAATTCAGCACTTTTTAGTTCCCTGTGGGAATGCTCTGAAAAGCTAATCATCGGTATATCACAGCATCTTCTTCCTGTCGGCTAAATTTCGCGTCTGTAGCACGTCATCTTCGTGGTGTAGCAATTTTAGTGACCAGTAGTGTATTTCTGAAACAAAGTGTTAATTATTAAATTTAGGCCTCGGTGCTGGTAAATACTTAAGTGGTGACCAGGCAGCCATATACTCAGCAAATCATGTGTGTACAGCTCGTAGGTTGGTCTGCTCCTTATCATTTTGATAGAAATCGTACACATGTTTCGTGGACCATGTTATTAACAGACTACCAGAAACAGCTCGCATGAAATCGTCACTGCAAGAGCCGCCGCATTACAGGAGGAAGCGTTCGTCCTTCTGGTGGTGGAATGGCCCACGATGTCGTTCTCATGAACGACACGCACCGCCTCCTAGAGCGATATGCGAGGAATGGAGACGACACGAATATTCGCCGCACGTGGCTTCCATGCAGGATGCGTTGGGGGCTGGCGGGAGACTCCGGGCGCACACGTCGCTGTACCGTCACAACCTGGAAACTGGTTTGACCGAGAAATGGTCCTACGCAGCCGCTGTACATCTCAGCTGTATAGCGGGTAATGAACTTAACGCTTTAGTTTTATTATAAGTCCCGTCATGGGTCACAGAAATCTTATTTACCAGGTAGTCAATTTCTGCCAGCAGAAAGGGAATTCCTGGCCAATAGAAGTCTGCCAGTATCACATGCAGGCCCTAATCTGAGGAAGAAATTTCTGAGAATGTGTGTGTCACACATTGTCATCGACAATGAAAACGGACAAGTGCAAGTATGATTTGCGCTCTGAGGGTTTTGACAAGTCAATTTTGCGAGCAACAAATTATGTGACTACACTGCTGGCCCTTAAAATTGCTACATCATGAAGATGACGTGCAACAGAGGCGAAATTTAACCGACAGGAAGAAGATGTTGTGATATGCAAATGATTGGCTTTTCAGAGCATTCACACAAGGTTGGCGCCGGTGGCGACACCTACAACGTGCTGACATGAGGTAAGTTTCCCACCGATTTCTCATACAGAAACAGCAGTTGTCCGGCGTTGCCTGGTGAAACGTTGTTGTGATGCCTCGTGTAATCCAATGACTGTTTGTAGAATATACGTTCGGTGGGTTCAGGAGGGTAATACGGAACTCCGTGCTGGATCCCAACGGCCTCGTATCACTAGCAGTCGAGATGACAGGCATCTTATCTGCATGGCTGTAACGCATCGTGCAGCCACGTCTCGATCCCTGAGTCAACAGATGGGGACGTTTGCAAGACAACAACCATCTACACGAACAGTCGACGACGTTTGCAGCAGCATGGATTATCAGCTCGGAGACCATGGCTGGGGTTACCCTTGACGCTGCATCACAGACAGGAGCACCTGTGATGGTGTACTCAACGACTAACCTAGGTGCATGAATGGCAAAACGTCATTTTTTCGGATGAATCCAGGTACTGTTTACAGCATCATGATGGTCGCAATCGTGTTTGGCGACATCGCGGTGAACGCACATTGGAAGCGCGTACTCGTCATCGCCATACTGGCGTATCACCCAGCGTGATCGTATGGGATGCCATTGGTTACACGTCTCGGTCACCTCTTGTTCGCATTGACGGCAATTTGAACAGTGCACGTTACTTTTCAGATGTGTTACGATCCGTGGCTCTACCCTTCATTCGATCCCTGCGAAACCCTACATTTCAGCAGGATAACGCACGACCGCATGTTGCAGGTCCTGTACGGGCCTTTCTGGATACAGAAAACGTTCGACTGCTGCCCTGGCCAGCACATTCTCCAGGTCTCTCACCACCTGAAAACGTCTGGTCAATGGTGGCCGTGCAAATGGCTCGTCACAATACGCCAGTCACTACTCCTGATGAACTGTGGTATCGTGTTGAAGTTGCATGGGCAGCGTCATCCAAGCTCTGTTTGACTCAATGCCCAGGCGTATCAAGGCCGTTATTACGGCCAGAGGTGGTTGTTCTGGGTACTGATATATCAGGATCTATGCACCCAAATTGCGTGAAAATATAATCACATGACAGTTCTACTATAATATATTTGTCCAATGAATACCCGTTTATCATCTGCATTTCTTCTTGTTGCGGCAATTTTAATGGCCAGTAGTGTATTATGGGTGTATCTTTTGACTGGATTGACTAAGAATCTCAGATTATTCACACAGGGACTGTCGAACGTAGTACCTGACGTTCGTTCAGATTATGAGGACAAGGGGTCTTAAGAAACGAACATACAGATGTATAATTTCCGAAACAATTCTTTTATGTAATATAAGTACAAATTAACAAAGTTCGGATTTTTTTATCGTTTCTTGTACCGCAAAACTTTGCTTCTTGCTAAATTTTATGATTCTCGGATGTACCCTACAGGTTTCTGTGAGTGAGGTTGCGAGTGTCAAAATTTGTAACATAATTGGCCATAGCTTTCGACTACATTGATTTAGAAGCCTAAATTTTTCGTACTGCCAATGGACAGTGAACCGTAGTATGTGACAAAAATTTCTGCTTGGAATACCTACCAATCCAGAGAAAAATGGATTTAACTGTGGGACGGAGAAATAGATATACTTTGAGACAGACAGATAAACAAAAAATTGATCCTAGAAGGCTTATGTTACTAGCGATTGAGGTATGGAATCCTAGAAATGAAGTTAGGGCTGAATGTATCCGTGAAAAGACGCCTATGGGAAAGTTGTGATTGACAATAACGTTGACGTGTCCCTGTTCAAATATTTCGAAGTCAGTACACCTATGGAACAACAGAAAGAAATGTCGTGTGACTAGGGCCTCCCGTCGGGTAGACTGTTCGCCGGGTGCAAATCTTTCGTTTTGACGCTACTTCGACGACTTGCGCGTCGATGGGAATGAAATGATGATGATAAGGTCAACACAACACCCAGTCCCTGAGCGGAGAAAATGTCCGACCCAGCCAGGAATCGAACCCGGGCCCTTAGGACTGACTTTCTCTCACGCTGACCACTCAGCTACCGGAGGCGGACTGTGGAACAATATGCATCACTGCAACACAAAAACTTGATCACAGAAACAATCACGTTGGACAGTGTTTCTGGGTGTATTGATTGCCATATGACGGTATGTCCAGTATTCGCTTAAGACTTTTTCTTTAGTACATCAGTGCAATTCATTCACGAAACAAGTGCCATGCAAAACATTCGTCGGCCCTATCTTGTCAGTCATTCTGGAAATGATTCCAAACTGAGTTAAGGGTGATATAGAGAAGATACAATGGAGTATGCCATGTTTGGTCATGGGATCGTTTAGTATGTGCGAGAGCATTATGCAGATGATCCACAAATTCCGTTGCTAAACATTACAAGAGAGGCACAGTTAAATCAATCCTAGGGTCATATGGGTGTTTGAGGACAAACTGCTATGTCGAGGTGCTTCGCCTACTCAGCCAACAACCAGTGACACAGATGGGTTTTGTGGGCACAGATCACACAGGGAACCACTTGTAACGGAACTGAAATGATGGTGGGCTGACAGTAATTTGGAGCCCATGCGTCAGAAACGGGCGCGCTTGTGTGAGACTGCCAGGGAGTGCACCCTGATGCCATCTATTGGCGAAACTGGGAATTAGCGCTACCTGTCAGACAATGCACTAAGCTCTCGGAGTCAAATGTATTCTTTTTCTTGGTAGGTATAAGTTATTACTGTATAATTTAATGTTGTAAAGCGCTAGTAGTAAATCATTATGACTGGTATGAACTCCAGGGTAATAAATATAAATATTCTTAAATACTAAATGATTTCGGTAAAAAGGTGGTAGGGGAACGCCCCCACTCTTGGTGATACGAGTGTAGCTAGGGGTAGCTGGAGACACAGGGACTGAACAATGAAATGGCCTGGGGAGTGTTGACGTGATCGGACGTGCGTAACTGTGCTCACACAAAAGTGATTGTGCAACAGAGAAGAGGCGAATATCGTCGCCGTTTTTGGAGTAAAACGCGACGAATGGTTGTTGAAGTCGCCTCTATGCCACTGGGGCTGATTGTAAGAGTTCCTGCGCCCAGATTTTATGGCGGACGTGCAGTAGCTTATACGAGTGCTACAGCTCGTGGTTCCAGCAGCCATTAAGGGCATGAGGCATGAAGAGCTGCGTTAGCCACATGCATCTCACCACCAGCACCGACACGTCTACCCAAGGCAAGATTGCTTGCAATTGTTAAGTCGAACTTTGTATACATGTAAAAGGAGAATACCAGTTTTCTTTTATGAAAGTGTAGAGGACAGAATATAGTAATGAGTAAAATTACGACGCATGTTGTTCATTGTAAAGTGTAGTAACCTCAAACATAGTATAGTGAAATCAGACTGAGGCCACCATCGCCTCTTTCATTTACAATTCTTTTGGTTGTAGAATACTTTAGCGTATAAGAATGTTGAAAAGAGCAATGGTCACACCAGAATGAGTCGCCTATTTATAGTTACTTAAATTTTTCTGAGTAACCTTTCAAGTAAAGTCACTTAACTAATTCTGTATCAATTGTCCAAAGAGTAATATCCAAAATCATTAAATAAGTTGAAGGATAGAATTTTGTTAACCCAAGTTGCATAAACTGTCTTGGTAGTAATTACCAAGCCAACTCACAGAAATTGAGAGAGTATTTGCTTTGTAGAATCATCTAGAATGATCAGAAATAGTAATATTCGGAATTAAGTTTAAATTCAACTCAAGCCATTTCACTTTGAAACGAGCCAAAAATTGATTTATTCTTTTGCTCCTTCAGAGCTGGCGACCGTAATTATAAGTATTTTCAGGAGGATTCGACGATAAGTCTGCTGCTCTCGTCGTGCTGATAGGATTATCCACTGCTGCTAGCAGTGGTGATTGGATACGTAAGCTCACTACCAAGTTAAGTGGGTCAGGTAGGTAGTGTTACCGTGTGAACTGTAGGGCACTGTAGGCCGTGGATCGAACCCGTTCAATCATCACAGCTCTTAGGGAAATAGTCCGGTTAGGAGTGTACTAATCATTAGGTAAATACTGGCGAGTAACGGTCAAAAATGTATACGCAAGTGAATTTAGCAAGGTCCACGTAGCACCTAGTTAATGTGGTGCAATGGCGAGGGTAGGAGTGGAGTAAAAGTGAGCTGAGCTTGTGGCAGCTGTGCTGTATTCAAATATTAACAACGTGAATTCACTACTACCTCTTACCATTAGGACTGAGCTATTTACAGTTAAAATACGTAGCAGTAGGCGCAAAGGCGTGACAGCTACAAGTCCGTATTGGTTTTATACATACGGAATTAGAAAGCGGGTCATTCCGTCAGTGGAGGGGGTTAAAACAACCGAGTCAGTTGAGAACATACCCCATTTACTGATGGAAAGATTCGGCGGTTCGGTTGCACACTCTTCAGACTATAGACAAAGGATGGGCGCACCCCACCCAGCCACTAGGTGGCAATCCAAGGGGCCTCAGAGGTTACTGGTCTTGTGGACCTTTCTCCTCCATGCGCCATATGGCCAAGAGTAGTACGAGCAGTATCCAGATGTCCGGGCAGTGGTTAGATGATGATGTTTGGTTTGTGGGGCGCTCAACTGAGCAAAATCCCAATTTTTACACAGTCCAATTTTTTTACACAGTCCAATCTAGCCACTGTCACGAATAATGATGATGATGATAAAATGATAAGGACACAACGAACACCCAGTCTCTGGGCAGAGAAAATCCCCAACCCGGCCGGGAATCGAACAAGCCGGAACCCCACGTTGAAGAGGCGGCAGCGTTAGCCACTAGACCACGAGCTGCGGACAGGCAGTGGTTAGGGTGGCTCCCAAGCTACACTCTGGCAGTTGACTCCACGAGAGTTTCCTGGCCCAGACGCCGCTTTGATATCATTCCCTCAATCCGTCTCTCAGTCCGGAGTTACTGCTATGTCGAGCTTCGCCTCCAGGAGCTGCCAGTGACCCACCCCATTCCTGGATTCATCGAAGACTTAGGGATCTGACGCCGTGTCCAGCAAATTGACTTTATAATTTTTGCCGTCGTTTTTCCCTTCAGGACATCAATTGATGTTTGTCCTGATGGGATGTGTGTACGTCGCTTCCGAACTGCGCTTGTGTATGGACATTGGATTTGTAACGTATTACTATGTTTACGATGTTGCTCATCGAACCATATACGTTATCTCGCATTTCTCGCTGCTTCTCTCACACAAATAATGATAAAAATTCAGAAATTCAGGGTCGCCACCAGCCCAAGCCATTCCTAACCATTTAGAAATAAAAACGGAGCTGGAAAATTATTAGTTTAATTACTTTAATAATTCAATTAGAAGTACGTAAATTTCTTTAGGCAGCCAGATAAATAGCACTCCATGTCGTGCACGAAGCAACTTGATTAATTCAGGATTGGAAATCGGAGTAAGGGGGTAAGATCGACACCAAAGAATTTATCTTTCACGTAGATTATTTGTTGTAACTAAATATTTGGTTGCACATCCTAACTACACGTAACTGGTGCCTGACTCCAAATATTTAACTAAGAATTACGTGAGAATGAAACAGAGCACAATTTAACTACAGCAAGAAGAAACACAGAAGACGGGAGTGGGAGACAATTATACTATCATCTCCTTTGCATTAATACCATAAAAATATCTAAGTGAGATTTGCATTATGATTCTACGCATGCACTAATCTGGACAAAGGTTTAACCAATACACGAGGCTGTGCGATAATTATTTAGCATACTGCGTCTGCTGCTTGCAAACGGTCGAACAAGAGCACGTGGTGCATTCAGACTCAAACTGTTGTGCTGCTTTATAGAAGGCGCACGAAAGGACAGATATTATTGCAGAAATTGTAGCTCATTAAACAAGCAAACTGTTAAAACAAAGCCTATTGCGGTGCCGTGGTGAACCAGAAGGGTCATTGATTACCAGACACGTGGCACAAAATCGACACACAAAGACAAAAGTAATTTCCACAAAATATAAGATTAAAAATGATTAAAAAATAACTCGCTTCACACGCTTCATTGAAGCTGAAGTTCTTAAGTATTTCACCAGTTAAACATAACGAAGTCCTAAATCAACCTGATTACTATCACCTGAAACCCCCCTTAAGAGCTACGATACGTACTCACCAAGTGTTCACCGAAGAGTGCCCCTTTCTCTTTCCAGATTGCCTAGCACCCCGTGCAGCGGAAGCTACCAGAGGGGTAGCCCTCCGTCACCAACCTCACACACAAAAACAGCCTTCGACACAGCCCTCGACTAAGATGGGCAAACCTCTCTGTTCAGGTACTGGAAACCTAAGTTGGCAGAGACAGACTGGACAGTGAAGGGGGAGGCTTGTTTATAGCGATAAGAAGTGCAATAGTATCGAAGGAAATTGACGGAGATCCGAAATGTGAAATGATTTGGGTGAAGGTCACGGTTAAAGCAGGCTCAGACATGGTAATTGGATGTCTCTATAGGCCCCCTGGCTCAGCAGCTGTTGTGGCTGAGCACCTGAAGGATAATTTGCAAAATATTTCGAGTAGATTTCCCCACCATGTTATAGTTCTGGGGGAAGATTTTAATTTGCCGGATATAGACTGGGAGACTCAAACGTTCATAACGGGTGGCAGGGACAAAGAATCCAGTGAAATTTTTTTAAGTGCTTTATCTGAAAACTACCGTGAGCAGTTAAACAGAGAACCGACTCGTGGCGATAACATACTAGACCTTCTGGTGACAAAGACCCGAACTATTTGAAAAAGTTAACGCAGAACAGGCAATCAGCGATTATAAAGCGGTTACGGCATTGATGATTTCAGCCGTAAATAGGAATATTAAAAAGGGTAGGAAGATTTTTCTGTTTAGAAAAAGTGACAAAAACAGATTTCAGAGTACCTGTTGGCTCAACACAAAAGTTTTGTCTCAAGTACAGATAGTGTTGAGGATCAGTGGACAAAGTTCAAAACCGTCGTACATTATGCGTTAGATGAGTATGTGCCAAGCAAGATCGTAAGAGATGGAAAAGAGCCACCGTGGTACAACAACCGAGTTAGAAAACTGCTGCGGAAGCAAAGGGAACTTCACAGCAAACATAAACATAGCCGAAGCCTTGTAGACAAACAAAAATTACGCGAAGCGAAATGTAGTGTGAGGAGGGCTATGCGAGAGGCGTTCAATGAATTCGAAAGTAAAGTTCTATGTACTGACTTGGCAGAAAATCCTAAGAAATTTTGGTCTTATGTCAAAGCGGTAGGTGTATCAAAACAAAATGTCCAGACACTCTGTGCCCAAAATGGTACTGAAACAGAGGATGACAGACTAAAGGCCGAAATACTAAATGTCTTTTTCCAAAGTTTGAAACGTCCCCTTTGAACAATTTTACATGTGAAACGTCCACTTAGAACAATTATACAAGCCTGTGCTTAACCTGACACACAATATTATTTAGCGCAACGCAATCTGACTTTCAATAACCCCTACAAAACAATGGCCCTGACTAACTTTAACCTATACCTTTTACAAATCACTTACCTCACAAAAATCTTCGCTACTCAAGCTACTGCAAAACAGCGAGCGCCACTATTGCCAGCTAAATAAAAGATTCAAACCACTGAAGGTACTAACTACTGATAGGGATAGTTAGCAAATGAAAGATATTAATAGAGAACAAACAATGTATTTACCTTAATATTCATAATTGACATTCAGTCTTACAGATTATCAAAACTCCGCCATCTCTCTCCCCACGTCCACCACTGCTGGCGGCTCACCTCCAACTGCCCAACGCTATCTGCTGTTCACATCCAGCTATAGCAGTTCATGACAACAATGGCAGGCAACAATGCAAACTAGCGACATACTGCACACAGCACAGCCAGTGATTTTCATACAGAGAGCGCTACGTAACGTTGCCAATAAGAAAACATAAACAGCAAACTTACATAAAGAAAACATAAACAGCCTACTTACATAGCCCCCATGCTCCCCACAAAAAATTTTACAAAATGTTTTTGGCCAGTGGCCAATACAGATTTGAAAAATTTTTTCATAATTACAGTAAGAAAGATATCAAATGCACACACTTATTGATACAATGTTGGTCAACAGCTAAAATTTTTTCACAGTCAATAAAGACAGTCCAGATTGTTCATCATAATAGTAATTACAGTTTTTGTTTTTCACAAAGTCTCATTAGTAAAAGAAATTGCACATAGAAGTAGTGGATTTCCATGCAGTCTTGAAGAAGTAGTGTTGTCCTTCCAACGGAAAGACAGTGCTGACTCTGGAAATGCTGACAGGTAATGGGCCACAATGGAGCAAACCCACAGCAGAGTCAGTCGACGTTTCGAAGAATATTGGTAGGTAGGTCATCACAGAGTAGACCCACTGTAGTCCTGGTAGAGAGTATTGGTGGGCCACCAGAGATGCAGACCCACTGTAGTCCTTGTAGAGATAATTGTATTGGTGGGCCATCAAAGATGCAGACCCACTGTAGTCCTTGTAGAGATGGCCAGCAGCCATCTGTTGCGACTGTGCAGGTGCACAATCACCATTGAAGAGTCTTGCGGATAATAGAGCAAGTCCATAACCACCACTTGTTTATTCACAAAGTTTTTGGGAATTGTCCTTAGAACCAGCAATGCTGTTATCCAGTCCCTTGCTGAATTATTAACACACGTGCAAACACTATCAGTCCCTACTTCTCACATATTGTCCATATACTATGACCAACAGAATGTGTGCAGTGAAATGAATGCTTACAAGTTACTGAATTTGAGTAACTGGTGTCAATTACAATTATATAACATAAGAATACAATTACAAAGATACAAAATACATCATTAAAAACATAACAATACAGATAATATTTGTAGTGCAGGCTTTACAAAACAATAGAAATAAACATATACATCAGTGTTACAGGAATGATGACATGAGTACATACATAAAAGATCAGAATCACTCTTAAAAATTCAACTTCACACATGAGCATTAAAACAACACAGAATAAATAATGTCTAAGCATCTTTACAAAGAAAATAACAGAGTATTAGAAAAATTCTACAACATAGCTCTCATCAGCTAAACACATAAAGACAGGAAAAACACAAATACACAAGGGTACACAAACACATAGCGGAATAACACCAAAAAGAAAGGACAACACACAATTACATATTGGGAAAAAGCAGCAAAGAGGAAAGGACAGGGTTTGTTTTACTGCAGTATTTTGCTTGGAGATCTCCCTTCATTCCATAGATCGTTCGTCTTATTTCAACCTTTGCTTCCACCAAAAAATCCTATCTAAGCATGCTTTCTGTATTTATATGTTCACACATTGCTTACCTCATCATTTATTTCCAAGAAAATCCTACCTATACCTCGTTCCTGTATTCTATTCATATTTCTTTCAAAATAATTATTTCTGATTGTACAATACTCATTGGGGCCCAAATCTTTCTTCGCAATGCATTCTTTACCTATTCTCCATAGTCAGTTTCTTATATAGTCTACCCCCTCTTAAGCTAACTTAAATCTACTGAGTTCAGATATATATACCAAGGGACGAGGCAATGCAGCAAAAAAAATAATTAACACAAACATCAATGACAAAATATAGAAATGGCAAAGCAAGCAGCATAAATTAGCAAAGCAAGTGCAATATTACAACTAATATAAGGCAATGCAGGAAACAAGAAAAACTAGCTTAGAAGAGTAACACAAAGTCAAATTCAGTAACACTATGCCTGACAAACAGCAGCAACTTATACCTAAACATGACATAGCGCAAGCAGAAAAAATATTACAGGAAAAACAACAATGCAGACAAGGGAAATGCATATTCACATCTTAATGTCTATGTAATTAAAGTGGTGCACCATAACAACTGATTGTAAAAAAAATATTACCATGTACTAGAAAAGAAAATTATGTGTTACTGTTGCTAGTTTCTTCTTATTGTTCTTTCCTTTCCAAGTGCTCCTTTTTTAAAGAATGTGGATCATAAAATAATTATTTAATAGATCTGTTGACAGAAAGAGTTCACATTAGCAAATGCATCTTATTTTATGAGAGCAATGCTGCAACACAGCTGGAAACCAGACATCAAATGAAATAAGCAACTACGAAAAGCAAAGCATAAAAATATCATTCAATAGTCATGTGACATTTCATAAGTCAGTAGCTCTCAACTCTCGTACAAAGACACTTGTCATAATCAGGTGTGCAGATGTACGAATATTTCCCATCAATTCATAAGCATTTCGATAATTAGCACAAAGTGCGAGTAATCATATGTTTTTAAGTAACGAGGGTGATGCATTAGCGATGAAAGGCACGCCCTAATGGCTTGTTCTCCAGGTGTTTGACACAGCTGTGTGCCCACAACGCATTACAAAAATCATATGTTTTCAAGTAACGAGCATGTCGCATTAGCGATGCCCTTTACAAAGGAATGTCATAAACAGGGGTATAGGCCTCTCTTTGTCCTTCTCTTCCACCTGTGCCTCTGGCACACCCTAATGGCTTTCTTTTCTACCTGAGCGTCTGAAAAGACTTGTTCTCCAGGTGTCTGACACACCTGGGTGCCCACGTCGCATTATGTGCAGGTGGTCACTTAACTTTCTTACGGAAATATTTACGACAGTAGTTTCCGCTACAGTGACAGTCTCATATAAAAATATTTCACAGGTCAAGAATTTGCGTTACAAATCTGTAGAAACAAAATGCTATTGATATGACAGTGTCCAAAAAATTTTCGCTTGCATTGTGATACATTCACGCATTTACACACACATCTCATAACTCTTAAAGTACAATTCTTGGTTTCCAACATCCTTTTTCACAAGTCAAGAGTCCCTAACCACTATTCATTACTCCTTACCTTATTCGTCGACACTTTTTCCATATTTCATCATAACAGATACATAGCATAATCAAATAACTCATATAGCATCAGCTTATGGATCATAAACTTACGGCAACAGCATAATACACATCGTCGTCGTAAAAATAACATCATAAAACCTCAGTCAAATCTCAAAATCGTCGTAGCTTCCTCCAATAATTTCAAAACCTAACAAAATTCTCTGCTCATGTCAAAAGTGTCATCTGCCTCCAACGTACTTTAAAATCATACTCCCTTACCAAATACATCATTCAAAGTTCTCATAGTATCACAATGGTTCCAAAAAAATATGAACAGTGCACAAAGTACAGACAAAGTACAATTTCTTAAGTGTGAAGTAATCCAACTCTGTAATTGCGTAAACATGTGTCACTGACGTAGAAAAGGATGTTTGTTTCTCTGTTAAATGATCAGATAGGTGTGTAATTTATGTGTTAGAGAAATATGGTACCGATGTGTAAAGTTGTATAAGCAAATACCATATTAGCTAGGGCTCCTTGTGCTTGCCAAACACATGGTACACAAAGTAGGCGTGTACCCCCCTGAGGTTTATTGTAATTATACCCTCAGGTGTTACAGATTACAGCAATGGAATGAAATGTATCACGAAAAACTTTCTTTGTAATTCAAAAATCTTTAAAAATAAATGTTTTAAGTACAAAATTAATCACTCAAATACGTGTCCTGCAGCGCTAAATATGCGTCTTGCTGTAAGATAATCTCTGGGAAGTGTCGTAGTTATTGTCCTCCGAAAGCTAAGTTCTGCAGAAGTCAATGTACTTACCTCATGATACACAAAAGTGAAATGCTTTGCGTATAGATAACTTAGTTATTACGCTTATTGCCGTGATGAAGAAAGTACTGTGCTGTAACGTATTGTTGTCCTACGGAAAAGGCTGTCTCCTTGTAGCAATAGCACAAAAGTCACCACTAAAACATGTTTTACTTTACAGAAGAATTCAGAAAAAACTGTGCAGATATAAAACAGATACACCGCAAAAGCAACATTGTAAATTGTCACTCATTAGTAGTGTCGTGATAAAATCGTGTAGCTGTCACATAAACTAACCACTGTCTCATCTGGTATTTCACAGAAAGCACCTCAAATCCAGAATCCACTCTCAAGCAAACCAAAATGTTGCATGTTAACAGTTTCTTAAGTCTGACAAAGCATACTAGAAATGTGAAGTGAAAAGTTTTATGGCAAAGACAAAGTTAAAAAGCAGATTATCTGTCAATAAATGGTTTTACATGAGAAATGTGGTGTAGCCCTTTACTCTTCCTAGCACGCAGAGTTTCAACTTGAATGCAATTATCATGCGGTATTCGTCCGTAAAGAATACGGGAATTTTGCTCAAGGTTAGCGTCAATGTTATTTTTCCCTGAGCCAGCGGGCGCACGCGGGTGCCTGCGGTGCGAGTCATTGTCTGCTACCTCTTTGTTGGCGTGCGCCGTTATTGGGATTAGGAGGCCTAACTTCCACAAATTCGCCTTGCCGAGAGGGCCCAGCTCTGTTTAAAGCTCGCCAGTTCTGATGCAATTCAGGTCTGTCGTTACGATCATATCGTCTGTCGTCATGTCGGTAGGTTCGATAGTTTCTTTCTTGTCGGTCATGTGGTGGAGAATTTCTGCCTGAGTCGTAACTGCGTGCTGGACCGTTGCGTCTAAAGTTATTCTGTCTCCCTTGATAATAGTTATTTTGGTTCCCATATTGTCTGTTTCTCTGATTGTCTCTGTGATAGTCATTACCGCGGAAAGGTGATCTTTCCCTGTAACTATTACTCTGCCAGTGGTTGTCATATGGGTGGTGTCTGTTTTGGTCACGATTTACGTTGTAAGAATAGGTTTGTCGTGGCCATTTATTGTTTCTGTCGTCACGGAATTGAGACGGATGTGACCTGTAGTGATTGTTTTCCTGTTTTCGCATTCCCGCGACTGTCTGTGTCAATTTCCAGTTCTTGTAACAATCCCTGAAAAGCTTCAATGTCATCTTTGCAACGTCCTGCTAAAATAATATGTCTCAAATGTTCGGGCAGTTTGATTAAGCAAATGCGGATGAGTTCTGAGGGGCTGTATGGGTTTGATAGGTACTGATTCTTGTGCAACATGTCTTCAAAATATTTGACAAGACTGGAAAATTCAGATTGTTCAAAGTGTTTCATCAACATGATGCTATGTTTTACGCGGTCTTGTGTGGCTTGAGACCAATATGCTGAGAGGAAGGCATGGTAAAATTCTCCTTCACTGTGGCAATCGTGAATGACCGATCGCATTCTTACAGCTGGTTCATTCTCTAAGTAGCCACACATAAATTCTAACCTGTGCTCCAATGACCAGTTGGGAGGGAAACAATGAGAGAATTGATGGAGCCATGCTTGTGGATGAATGTCGTTGCCAGAATTCTTAAATGTTTTGAATTTACGTGTAGTAATGAACAGCTTATAGTCAAAATCATCGTGTCGGCGAGTAGCATGTCGGTCATTGTCACGTCGTTTCGGCGGTTCCATCTCAAAATTCGGTGTACCTTGCCAATTTCTTTCATAATTACCGAAATGCCCTGTGCTATTATTTTGTGGCTTTTCCGTATTTCTAAGTTCCTCTTCCCGTGTTGGAGCGCGAGTATCCTCTGAAATATGTAATTCTTGTATTACCTGTGTCAGCTGATCTTGTAATTCCCGCATTTCTCTTTTGTACTGTGTGTTGATTTGATTTTGATTTTGTTTGAATTTTCTAATTTGTTCATACTCTTCTGTGTCAGTGAAGGCTACGGGTCTTGTGTCATTCAGATCATCATCTACCTTTGTAGATAAGTTAGTGACCTGATCCGAAAGTTCGGCTACTTTCTCTGATAATGAACTAATTTCCCCCATGTGTCTTTCTACTGTGTCCTTTAAGTTTTCCTGAGTTTTTGCAAGTTGCGTAACCGAATCGGTAGATGCAACTGAGTCCATTTTAGCTTGCAAGGTCTCATGATTTTCATGAACAATAGTTTGCAGCTCTTTTATGGCTGCTTCGTGATTCTGTAATGCATTTTCATGCCGCGAAAAAATAGGCTGAAAATGCTCACAAATTTGTGTTTTTACGTCATTACAGACTTTTTGGCATTTCGATTCAATGTTATGTAACTCAGTAGTTAGATCTTCACGTGTTTGTTCAAGTGTGGTGTCTAACTTCCGAAGATTTTGTTCCATTGTGTCTAACTTTTGAAGATTTTGTTCCACTGTGTCTAACTTTTTAAGATTTTGTTCCACTGTATCTAACTTTTTAAGATTTTGTTCCACTGTGTCTAACTTTTTAAGATTTTGTTCCACTGTGTCTAACTTTTGAAGATTTTGTCCCATCTGTCTCTGATTTTGTTCCATTTGTTGCATTAGTTGTAATAACAATGCATTAGTGTCTGGAATCTGTTCCTCTACTCTTTTCGGCAGTGCATTTGCGCCGGCAACATTCACATTTTGACAAGCTGAAAATGTGTCTTGACTTATTTGAGAAAACGGTGAGGACGCAAAACCTGAATCTACAGTATTTGCAATATTGTGTCCTATCATTTCGGATTCCTGAGGCGAGCTGTTGCCGACCGACCGATCGATAATGCTTCCCTGTTCACTACCTGTTTGACTGTCTACGCCATTGTTTGACGTCCGCTCCATTTCCCTATGCACAGTTACCAAATTACTACTTTGAACATTAGTTAACTCATTACACAGTGGCGCTAACACATTGCTTTCGTCTTCACTGTCGTTTCTCAGTTTACTTTGGAGCCGAGTGTTACGTTTTTCACACGCCATTATTGTGACAATATTTCACACGATAACACAGAAAAACACAATTTGAAGAGCAAAAATAGGAGAACACATTAACATAGCACTGAAAATAATATCTAGTTAATTGCAGCTGCGAAATACTTGGTGCAAATCTACATGCATACCACAACTGTTTTACAGTACAACAATGAAAGACTGCAACTACAAAGGAGATTCTCTCTACAATTACGCGCTAGCTATAAACAAAAGCTACACTAAATACACAAACTACAAGAAAAAATCAGAAGATTCCAGTGAGGTATCCTAGGCTAAGGGTCGACATATGAAACGTCCCCTTTGAACAATTTTACATGTGAAACGTCCACTTAGAACAATTATACAAGCCTGTGCTTAACCTGACACACAATATTATTTAGCGCAACGCAATCTGACTTTCAATAACCCCTACAAAACAATGGCCCTGACTAACTTTAACCTATACCTTTTACAAATCACTTACCTCACAAAAATCTTCGCTACTCAAGCTACTGCAAAACAGCGAGCGCCACTATTGCCAGCTAAATAAAAGATTCAAACCACTGAAGGTACTAACTACTGATAGGGATAGTTAGCAAATGAAAGATATTAATAGAGAACAAACAATGTATTTACCTTAATATTCATAATTGACATTCAGTCTTACAGATTATCAAAACTCCGCCATCTCTCTCCCCACGTCCACCACTGCTGGCGGCTCACCTCCAACTGCCCAACGCTATCTGCTGTTCACATCCAGCTATAGCAGTTCATGACAACAATGGCAGGCAACAATGCAAACTAGCGACATACTGCACACAGCACAGCCAGTGATTTTCATACAGAGAGCGCTACGTAACGTTGCCAATAAGAAAACATAAACAGCAAACTTACATAAAGAAAACATAAACAGCCTACTTACAAGTTGTTTCACAGAGGAAGATTGCACTGTAGTTCCTTCTCTAGATTGTCGCACACATGACAGAATAGTAGATATCGAAATAGACGACAGAGGGATGGAGAAACAAAATCGCTGAAGTGAGGAAAGGCCGCTGGACCTGATGGGATACCAGTTCAATTTTACACAGAGTACGCGAAGGAACTTGCCCCCCTTCTTGCAGCGGTGTACCGTAGGTCTCTAGAAGAGCGTATCGTTCCAAAGGATTGGAAAAGGGCACAGGTCATCCCCGTTTTCAAGAAGGGACGTCGAACAGATGTGCAGAACTATAGACCTATATCTCTAACGTCGATCAGTTGTAGAATTTTGGAACACGTATTACGTTCGAGTATAATCACTTTTCTGTAGACTAGAAATCTACTCTGTAGGAATCAGCACGGGTTTCGAAAAAGACGGTCATGTGAAACCCAGCTCGCGCTATTCGTCCACGAGACTCAGAGGGCCATAGACACGGGTTCCCAGGTAGATGCCGTGTTTCTTGACTTCCGCAAGGCGTTCGATAAAGTTCCCCACAATCGTTTAATGAACAAAGTAAGAGCATATGGACTATCAGACCAATTGTGTGATTGAATTGAGGAGTTCCTAGATAACAGAACGCAGCATGTCATTCTCAATGGAGAGAAGTCTTCCGAAGTAAGAGTGATTTCAGGTGTGCCGCAGGGGAGTGTCATAGGACCGTTGCTATTCACAATATACATAAATGACCTGGTGGATGACATCGGAAGTTCACTGAGGCTTTTTGCAGATGATGCTGTAGTATATCGAGAGGTTGTAACAATGGAAAATTGTACTGAAATGCAGGAGGATCTGCAGCGAATTGACACATGGTGCAGGGAATGGCATTTGAATCTCAATGTAGACAAGTGTAATGTGCTGCGAATACACAGAAAGATAGATCCTTTATCATTTAGCTACAAAATAGCAGGTCAGCAACTGGAGGCAGTTAATACCATAAATTATCTGGGAGTATGCATTAGGAGTGATTTTAAATTGAATGATCATATAATGTTGATCGTCGGTAAAGCAGATGCCAGACTGAGATTCATTGGAAGAACCCTAAGGAAATGCAATCCGAAAACAAAGGAAGTTGGTTACAGTACGCTTGTTCGCCCACTGCTTGAATACTGCTCAGCAGTGTGGGATCCGTACCAGATAGGGTTGATAGAAGAGATAGAGAAGATCCAACGGAGAGCAGCGCGCTTCGTTACTGGATCGTATAGTAATCGCGAAAGCGTTACGGAGATGATAGATAAACTCCAGTGGAAGACTGTGCAGGAGAGACGCTCAGTAGCTCGGTACGGGCTTTTGTCAAAGTTTCGAGAACATACCTTCACCGAAGAGTCAAGCAGTATATTGCTCCCTCCTACGTATATCTCGCGAAGAGACCATGGGGATAAAATCAGAGAGATTAGAGCCCACACATAGGCATACCGACAATCCTTCTTTCCACGAACAATACGAGACTGGAATAGAAGGGAGAACCGATAGAGGTACTCAAGGTACCCTCCGCCACACACCGTCAGGTGGCTTGCGGAGTATGGATGTAGATGTAGATGTAGATCCTGTGCTCTCCTTCGAACGAGAAGCAACATCGTCTGCTCCCAGCAGACGATGACCAACTCAGCGTTTCCCACAAAACAAAACCGAAACCCCACATTAAATAACACATATAATATTCAGTAGGCCTTATTTGAGTGCTCAGTCTTTCTGGAAGAGCTCATGAATTGAGCTAAAATCAGATATTAAAGAGAATAAGATGTACTGAATTCGACAAACGTCTTATGAAACGACTTCGCAGAGACGTTTCAGATTTTTGAACTTTCAGTTTACTGTGACTTTTTCAGGGTTTAAGCCTTCAGATGTTACTGTTGTTCTTTCATTACTCAAAAAGTGACCTCCTTTCAGTTACTGTGTTCTAAACTAACTCCTATCGCAGCAGATGCGTGTTACGACATTCATGTTCATTTTATATCTGCCTGTACCATGTTTGGCAGACACATCACGAAGATTCTTCCCATGCGTCAGTTGCATCTGGAAAAGGAAAGGGCGGAATAGAACTTCTGTCGGCCAGACGCCAAAAGATGGCTAGAGGAGTATCTGCGTAATGTTCGTGTTTTATCTGTGATATATAGCAGTAATAAACAGAGTCTCAGCGTTTATTTGCTGGAATGTAAGCCACTTTCAGGCCAACCGCACTCTTGTAACGGCGTTCCTGTGTCCCATTTTTCTAGTCCAGCAGTGTACTTTAAAGCTAGTGATGTTTTCCTCTCAGCTCTCTTGCATCCTCTGAAGGTATTCAGACGCAGAGATGGAAGTCAAATTGCTGGCCCCTTTCTGAGACCGGGATTTCTCAGTGCCGGCCACTTTGGGCGGCAGGACAGAAGCTCTGCTCGCTCAGCGGAGACGGCGCGCACAGTAATTACGGAGACAATACCGCGGCCCGGTAGTAAGTCCCGACGTCGCCGTTAACTGCCGCGAGTTGCGCCCCCGTCACAGGGTCCAGCGGCGTTGTTTATAACGCGGAATAAATTGCTGGAAAGCCGGGGACACCGTAGATGGCGCCACGCGTAAATAACTGTACGGGCTTACCGGGCACTGCGCGGAGTGAGATACAGTAGCAATAACTTACTTTGCGAACCCACCTGCACATCCATATCTACATCTAAACTACGGCTAACGAGGCTACGCCTGCAGTGGTATGCCCTCAAGTATTCCAGAGGACTGCAGCATGCATAGAATGGGGGCCTCATATTATGGCACAAACGTTCATGACATACAATCCGTCTGCAATAGTACGAGGTGCATTGAAGTTCTAAGGCCTCCGATTTTTTTTCTAATTAAATTCTCACCCAAAATCGATGAAACTGGCGTTTCTTCTCGACGTAATCGCCCTGCAGACGTCCACATTTTTCACAACGCTGACGCCATGATTACATGGCAGCGGCGAAGGCTTCTTTAGGAGTCAGTTTTGACCACTGGAAAATCGCTGAGGCAATAGCAGCACGGCTGGTGAATGTGCGGCCACGGAGAGTGTCTTTCATTGTTGGAAAAAGCCAAAAGTCACTAGGAGCCAGGTCAGGTGAGTAGGGAGCATGAAGAATCACTTCAAAGTTGTTATCACGAAGAAACTGTTGCGTAACGTTAGCTCGATGTGCGGGTGCGTTGTCTTGGTGAAACAGCACACGCGCAGCCCTTTCCGGACGTTTTTGTTGCAGTGCAGGAAGAACCGTAGTGCCCTTTGGAACGCAGTGGGTAAGGATTACGCCCTCGCTGTCCCAGAACATGGACACCATCATTTTTTCAGCACTGGCGGTTACCCGAAATTTTTTTGGTGGCGGTGAATCTGGGTGCTTTCATTGAGCTGACTGGCGCTTTGTTTCTGGATTGAAAAATGGCATCCACGTCTCATCCATTGTCACAACCGACGAAAAGAAAGTCCCATTCGTGCTGTAGTTGCGCGTCAACATTGCTCGGTAACATGCCACACGGGCAGCCGTGTGGTCGTCCGTCAGCATTCGTGGCACCCACATGGATGACACTTTTCGCATTTTCAGGTCGTCATGCACGATTGTGTGCACAGAATCCACAGAAATGCCAACTCGGGAGGCGATCTGTTCAACAGTCATTCGGCGATCCCCCAAAACAATTCTCTCCACTTTCTCGATCATGTCGTCAGACCGGCTTGTGCGAGCCCGAGGTTGTTTCGGTTTGTTGTCACACGATGTTCTGCCTCCATTAAACTGTCGCACCCACGAACGCACTTTCGACACATCCATAACTCCATCACCACATGTCTCCTTCAACTGTCGATGAATTTCAATTGGTTTCACACCACGCAAATTCAGAAAACGAATGATTGTACGCTGTTCAAGTAAGGAAAACATCGTCATTTTAAGTATTTAAAACTGTTCTCATTCTCGCCGCTGGTGGTAAAATTCCATCTACCGTACGGTGCTGCCATCTCTGGGACGTATTGACAATGGACACGGCCTCATTTTAAAAGAATGCACATGTGTCTATCTCTTTCCAGCCCGGAGAAAAAAAAATTGGAGGCCTTAGAACTTGAATGCACCTCGTACAGTGTTTCGCATTAAGTGGTCACTGTCAAGAGATAGTGCGTGGTCATATCATGTCAGACATATCACATAATTAATGTTTGAGATTAAGATCTGGTGAGATAACATTATAACCCGCTGCTTAATAAAATGTTTGTCCATCTTTGAAGCGCATTACAACAGTGACATCAAAGATATACACGATAATGTATGCTGATGACATTACTATCCTTTATGAAACTGGAGAAATACTACAGGGTGAGCCGTGGTAAAAATTGCTGTTTTGAAGAGCGCGCCTCATTAGGTAGTGCGAAGCAGTCGCCCTCCGTTTCTGGCGGTGGAGCCGCTGTGACAATCGCACCTTTCGTGTCTCCCTCTGGTGGGAAACGGGGAAAGGTTGCCTGTTCACGTGCATTTAAGGGGCGCTGTGAGCTCGGCAGTCAGCCTCCCACCCTTAAGTACCTTGGCGTCACCCTCGACCGTCGCCTCTCCTGGACTCCCCATCTCCGGACAATCCAAGCCAAGGCACGTTCCCGCCTCCGTCTCCTCAAGCTCCTAACCGGCCGTACGTGGGGTCTGGACCCCTCCACAATCCTCCACACCTATAAATCCCTCATCCGCCCTATCCTTTGTTACGCCCATCCAGCCTGGATCTTCGCCCCCCCTACCTTTTATAAATCCCTCCAAATCCTTGAACGCCATGCTCTCCGCCTTGCCTATCGCATCCGTCTCCCCTCCCCCACGCGGCTCCTGTATGATCTCATCCCCTTCCCCCACCTCCTCCGTTTCCTTGAAAGGATACGAATCCTGTACACCTCCCGTAAACTCGATCCTCCTCACCCGCTCGTGTCCCCGATCCTCTCCCACCGCCGCCCGCTGCCGCGCCTGTATTCCCATGTCCCACCCGGTCTCCATCTCTCAACCCTCCTTACCCTCTCCCAAGGTGGCTTCCGCCAGCTCCCCCTCCCTGATGATGTCCTCGTCCCCTCCATCTACCCCTCCTGTCAACTTTGACCCTGCCCCACCCCCCACTTCCGGTGTCCTTTCCTTTAGGCACCCTCCCTCCCTTCTCTTCCCTTCTTTTTCCTTTCCCCCATCCCCTCCCTCCACCCCTCTTCCCCCGGGCTTCCCCTCCCCCTTCCTGCCTCCCCCCTATCTCCCCTGCCCGTGGCATCTCTGCTCTCCCCTCTCGCTCTCCCACTCCCCTTCCTCCTCCTCCTCTCTTGGCAGGTCCCCGGACTCGTACACGCTCAGTGGACTTTCGCCCGCCGGAGATCATCGCCATCTGTATGTCGTGTGTGTGCCTCGATTTGTGTTTAGTGTTCTGTCACCGTCACGCATCAACTGTTCACGTGTGCCGTCGCCGTCATCCGTGTTCTGTGCGCCGTGTCACCAAGTGTTTCCTGTTTTTTTGAGTCCAGCGTGAACGGCTTCATGTTTATTGTTTTTTAAATCTCCTTTTTTGCCCGCCGTTTTTACTGTAGTGTCTGTATCACCTATATGTCTTGTTATTGTACCACTTATGGCTGAAGAGCAGCGTACTATGCTGCTGACAGCCCGCCTGTATCAGGTGATGAAAATTACAATAAAGGAAAAAAAAAACTCGGCAGTCAGTCAGTTTGGGTCAGTCTCTTGCCCCCAGCTTGCTAGTCTCTCTCTCGTCCGCATTTGTTAGGCAGTTAGTGTCTGTCTGTCTGTCGTTCGAAGCTGCCTCTGTCATGTTTGTCCGATTTGCGTGTTAACGAATTCATTGCTTGGAGTGTAACGGCCCAATACCTTAAATATGTTTTGATCTTGCCTATGCTCTTGAGAGACTGTATCTGTGTACTGTAGAGCATCTTAACTTGTTTCGCCAACCTTGTAGAATTTTATATAATATTGCGACTTTTATTTAAATGATCATTTTAGTATATAAAGTTGCCACCCTTTCACCGTAAGACTTTTCTTAGAAGTTAAAATCAAGTTGCACCTTCGGTGCCAAAGTTAATAGTATAATTCTTAGTTTTTTGTACCATTTCCATCCCTCCCACAGGGGTGCATAGTTGGTGTGCTTTTGTAAATTGTTAAAACTTTTAGTTTAAAGTAATCTGGTGTGTTGCAGATTTGCACCAGTGTAGTCGTTCAGAGGCTGTTGTGAGCGGTCGTAACAATGGCCGTGTCAAAAGGGTTCTCTGCCCGAAAACTCATACAGTTAAAACTTGTTTCCTTCTACCTCTGAATAAATTGTAACTTGATATTTAGAGGGTGCTTTCTGATTATAATTTTAAATCTGTTTCTTTTTTTAAAAAAATTCTTTTAGGCACTATTAAAGTGAATAAAATTCCCATTAGTTAAAAGGAATTTGATTATGATTTCATCAGTTACTCCCTGGAAACTACTTCCATGATCACATAGTGTGATTAAATGTGTTAATGTTCTTGATGAATCGCTAGTAAATAAAAAGTATATTCTTTGAAAATAAATCACGGTTCGCAGGGACTGTTGAATGGGATGAACACTCTAACGGATCGAGAGTAAACCGAGAAAGACGAAAGCAAAAAGACGTAACAGAAATAAGAATTGCGAGAAAATATCAGAAATGGTGATCACGAAGTAGCCGAAGTAAAGGAATTCTGCTACCTAGGCAGCAAAAAGCCCATGATGGACGGAGCAAGAAGAACATCAACAACAGACTAACGCAGGACACAGGGGATGACAGGAGAAGTGTGCTGTTATCAAATATTGGGCTCAATTTGAGGAAGCAAATTCGGAGAATGTACCTTTTGAGCACAGCATTGTATGGTGGTGAATCATGGATGGTAGCAAATAGGAACAGATAAGAATGGAAGAGTTTGAGATGCGATGGCAAAGAAGAAATTAGAAAATTGATTGCTAAGATATGGAATGAAGAGGTTCTCCGCAGATGGTGGGAGAGAGAAATTTGTGCGGAGGGTTTACGGCCGTTGATCTGGTACACAGGCCACCAAAGAAATTGTGTTAGTTGGTTTACCATTCTTGCGGATGGAAATGTAGGGTTGGTTCCCAATCTTTCACCTCAGAAACTACGATGAACAGATACTTAAAATATGATTACACACAGAATAAAGGGCGGAGTAAGATACAATGACAACAATTTACTTTTTAAACTGAAATGTTCGTATGCAACATGATTCCGTGATCATGTTACAGACTTTCAGGTATGACGGAGAAGGATTGAATGTCTCAATCTGCAGTGAGGTACTCTGGTCCGTAAAAGACCGAGTCGAAAGTTATAAGTGAAAATCACTCTGATATCCCCTAAACTGGACCTCTTCCACTGCAAGCTCTTTGCTTTCCATACTTCGGGAAGAGGTAGTATCGGCCAAAACAAGGAAAAAAAGTCCAGTAAACATGGGCTGTAAAGCGCATACATTAAGAGCTAAGTAAACAGTTAAGTAAAACAAGGTTAACGGAGTGCAGTCGAATTAGGTGATTCTGAAGGAATTACAACAGTAATGGCTCAATTTCCCTACATGGGCAGATAAATAATTTATGATGGCTGAAGTAGTGAGGATATAAAACGCAGAGTGACTATAGCTAGAAAAGAATTTATGAAAAAAAGCAATTTGATAACATCTGATATAAAATTAGGTATCAGGAGATCTTTTCTGAGTGTAAGAAGAGAAAAGGAGCTTCTGAAATGAGGTGCTACAGAATGACGCTGAAGATTAGAGGGATAGATCAAGTAACTAATGAGGAGGTATTCAGTGGAATTGGAGGGAAACGTAATGTATGCCACAACTCGACTAAAAGAAGTGACACATTCTGAGGAGTCAATAATTTGTGAATTTGTTGATGGGGGAAATATAGGAGGGTAAAAATTGTAGAGGGACACCAAGGGATGAATTCATCAGTCAAGGTGAAACTGACGTGGGTTGCACTAGCCATTCGAAGATGAAGAGGTTTGCGCGGTATGGAATAGAGTGGAGTGTAATCAAACACTGTCTTTGGACTGAAAATCAAGGGGAAGAAAACAAAAATTTTTAAAGTTTAATTTATGTTCAACATTTATTTCTGACTGAGAGTTAACCAGTAACGAACCTCACACGCAACGTAAGTATTTTGATGCGTTCTCTCGCACAAGCAGCTACTAGCATAGGGGGACACCACAACTACAACCAATACTTCAACGGGAAAACATTCTACCTGGATTACCACAGCCATTCGCAAACTAATCTCCCAATAGATATTATCCTGTTTGCTGTACAAAACTGAATGTAGTGTCCTTTTCGAAAAATTAGATATATTTATGTGTAAGGAGTGATCCACAACCCTTCGCTATAGAAAATGTATTTTTTATTCCGTTTATCGATCGCTGTTTATTTTCTCAAGATTAACGGTCTCATATTTGTAGTTACAAAGTAACCTGCATACAGAAATACAGTTAAACTGATAGATATTTCATAAGACAGGTTACGGTGTAACTATAAACATGGTCTGAAGATGGGCGACAGTGGCCGAAACCAATAATCTTAAAGTACAAAAAATGACTGACAGACTGAAAAAATTGTTATTTTTTTCAGTACACCTTTAGAAATTAAAGGATAATCCGTTTGCAGTCAAAGATGTTTTAATTTTTAACCACTTAATTAATAACTTCTCTCTCTCCCTCTCTTTAACTTGGTTAATTGTACACTATTGGCCATTAAAATTGCTACACCACGAAGATGACGTGCTACAGACGCGAAATTTAACCGACAGGACGAAGATGCTGTGATTTGCAAATGATTAGCTTTTCAGAGCAATCACACAAGGTTGGCGCCGGTGTCGACACCTACAACGTGCTGACATGAGGAAAGTTTCGAACCGATTTCTCATACAGAAACAGCAGTTGACAGGCGTTGCCTGGTGAAACGTTGTTGTGATGCCTCGTGTAAGGAGAAGAAATGCTTACCATCAAGTTTCCGACTTTGATAAAGGTCGGATTGTAGCATATCCCGATTGCGGTTTATCGTATCGCGACATTGCTGCTCGCGTTGGTCGAGATCCAATAAATGTTAGTAGAATATGGACTCTGTGGGTTCAGGAGGGTAATACGGAACGCCGTGCTAGATCCCAACGGCCTCGTATCACTAGCAGTCGAGATGACAGACATCTTATCCGCATGGCTGTAACGGATCGTGCAGCCACGTCTCCATCCCCGAGTCAACAAATGGGGACGTGTGCAAGACAACAACCATCTGCACGAACAGTCCGACGACGTTTGCAGCAGCATGGACTATCAGCTCGGAGACCATGGCTGCGGTTATCCTTGACGCTACATCACAGACAGGAGCGCCTGCAATGGTGTACTCAACGACGAACCTGGATGCACGAATGGCAAGACGTCATTTTTTCGGATGAATCCAGGTTCTGTTTACACCATCATGATGGTCACATCCGTGTTTGGCGACATCGCGGTGAACGCACATTGGAACCGTGTATTCGTCATCGCCATACTGGCGTATCACCCGGCGTGATGGTATGGGGTGCCACTGGTTACACGTGTCAGTCACCTCTTGTTCGCGTTGACGGCACATTCAACAGTGGACGATACATTTCACATGTGTTACGACTCGTGGCTCCGCCCTTCATTAGATCCCTGCGAAACCATACATTTCAGCAGGATAATGCACGACTGCATGTTGCAGGTCCTGTACGGGCCTTTCTGGATACAGAAAATGTTCGACTGCTGCCCTGGCCAGCACATTCTCCACATCTCTCACCAATTCAAAACGTCTGGTCAACGGTGGGAAAGCAACTGGCTCGTAACAATACGCCAGTCACTACTCTTGATGAACTGTGGTATCGTGTTGAAGCTGCATGGGCAGTTGTACCTGTACACGCCATCCAAGCTCTGTTTGACTCAATGCCCAGGCGTATCAAGGCCATTATTACGGCCAGAGGAGGTTGTTTTGGGTACCGATTTCTCAGGATCTGTGCACCCATATTGCGTGAAAATGTAATCCCATGTCAGTTCTAGTAAAATATATTTGTCCAAACAATACCTGTTTATCATGTGCATTTCTTCTTGGTGTAGGCAATTTAATGGCTAGTAGTGTAACATTTGCATTGGTTGAAAGTAAGCACGCCGCTTGATGCATGAAAAATGGGACGTAATTGCGAAATTGAAATACTAGGACTGTACCTAAAATAAAACCTCATGGGACATCATTTGCTAGTTAGCCACAAGACACTAATCTCCCTTTCAATATTCATAGTAATTTTTTTGCTTTGTTTTTGTTAATGACGACTCTAAACCAGTTGTCAGTAACATGGTTAATTCACCCAGACCTCAGATTTCCTCAAGCTGTTCCATTTCTGGTGAGACAGCGCAGTGGGGCGCTCGATGTTGCTGTTAAAGCGGAAGACCTTTTGGGGTAGAGGGAAGCGTCTCGCCTCCGTGAATACTGTCCACCCCCAGTTCGCCTCGCCCACTCGCGGGGCAACGATCGATAGCCAGCTGTGTGAGTCGCCGCGTGACATAATCGATTATTCCGGTCGGCGAGCCCACAGGTGGGTGGCGTGCGGGTGTCGGCTTGTAGCGGCGGCCCGGCGTACACGCCGGCACGGGGCTCTCGCCAATAGTGGGCGACGAGTGATTAGAGCACGTGTGCCGGACTGTCTGTGGTTCGTGGTGGAGGGTGCTTCCTACCGATATAAGAGCAACCGGAAAATTACCCAATCTGTCACAGAGACTATAAGGGGTGCTTCGGTTGGAAAGAGTAAATACACTGACGGAAAAGAAGATCGCGACATCAAGAAGTAGTTGAGCAACGTAAACAAAAGTTGGTAGGCGTGTTTCTACACCTGAAACGTGATGCCTATTCCAATTTTGCACCTTTCGAATTGCAGTGGTGCTAGTAGCGCCACAGTGAGGATGCAAATCAGATTTGCATTAAATACACGACGCAACGGTTGTGAGCGGCAGTTATCTTTATGATTGGACCTGGTTTGTTTATGTGAGTCAAGAGTAAAGTGACAAAGACGCCATTATCAATGACCCGTGAATTTACGTTCAAAAACTTTTCTTAAGAATTTACTTCATTTACTAGCGATTCATCAAGAACATTCAAGGATACTCAGTAATGTAGAACACTGAGTATAATGTCGTTTATCGAAAATTGAACTACTCTTCTCGAACAATCACTATACACACACACAAAAATAAATAACTTGTAGACGACCATTCATCAGGAGCGTCGGTGAGGTCCGTCGGAGCTGGTCCTAGCTCGGCAATGAACTGGCTGTACTGCTGCTGCGCTGGCCATATAAAGCCGGCGGAGTACTCCAATTTTCCCTGTATCTGTGAGGCTACCTTTGCAGAAAAAGGTTCGCATTAATCTCTAGCAAGTTCTGTTTGTTTTGAAGAATTGGTTTCCTCTTGGTTGCGCCTGCAAGTGCTTCCGTATGTTATATGGTACACAGGGGTGTCTTGAGTGTAGTCTGCCGGGCAGGGGTCGTCTGTGTTAGACGTAACAAACATTAACACATTTAATCACACTATGTGAGCGTGGAAGTAGTTGCCAGTGGGTAACTGATGAAAACAAATACAATTCCTTTCAACAAATGGAAATTTTATTCCTAAAAGCCTTTTTCCAAATCTGCAACACACAAGATTACTTTAAACTAAAAAAATTTTTTAACAAAAACACTAACATTAAAAGATTATCTTGCCGCCGAAGCTGCAACTTGATTAAAAAAAAAAAAAACTCTCACGGTGGAAGGGTGCCAAATTTATATACTAAAATGACCATTTAAATAAAAACCCATGAAATGCAGTCTTACCGCCGGCCGGAGTGGCCGTGCGGTTCTAGGCGCTACAGTCTGGAACCGCGTGACCGCTACGGTCGCAGGTTCGAATCCTGCCTCGGGCATGGATGTGTGTTATGTCCTTAGCTTAGTTAGGTTTAAGTAGTTCTAAGTTCTAGGGGACTGATGACCACAGCAGTTAAGTCCCATAGTGCTCAGAACCATTTGAACCATTTTTTTTTTTTTTTGCAGTCTTACGTAAAATATGCAAGGTAGGCCAAACATGCTCTACATTACACACATACCGCCTCTCAAGATGATAGGCAAGATAAAAACATATTTCAGGAATTCGGCCGTTACAATTCAAGCAATACATTCGTTAACACACCGAATCCTACAAACATGACAGAGGCAGCTACTAACGTACGGCAGATTGACAGGGAGATTACCGAACAACCCGAACCGCAGGTTGCTCTAACCCACCCCTACACCACAAGGGAAAAACGGACCAATTCATAAATAACCACCTTCCCGCGGGTGGGCAAACGGAGTGGTGGGACGACCCCAAAACAAAGCGGCTGGTGACCTCACCAGGAAAACAAGTAGAATCTAACAAGTAAATGAAACAACATATCTCCAGTCGCTTAACTTCTAATAAACTGCGATTTCTGGCGAAGACCTGGCGCAGCACCCCCAAAAACTCTCCCGAACCGTCCGCTGCCAGCCGCTTCAACGGACGCAGGAAGGTGCGCCGATCTCCCGTTTCACGGCGTCGCAGCTCGCGCCGGCCAGACCGATGTCGTGGGTTGACTCCCGTTGCTCACGTGTCTGCCGCGAGGCGACCACCCCTCGCTATATGGAACGGCCCACCGGACAGACGTGGCGGGTCCGTACGTCAAGCCATTATTAGCGACGGTTTCATAAGGCAACATCGCAGCAGTGCGGGCCCAGTCCCAGGAAGCGCTCCCGTTTATTATCGACCCATGCGCCGACGCTCAACACGGACAAGTCATCTTGTGTCCCAGTGCGCGACCGGCCAACCGATTGATCCAACCGCCAATGACCACTGCCTGAACAAACTCGAGCAGACTGGCGGCCTAACACATACTAGCACTCCGGACGAGAGACTGCCCCACACTGACCCGGCCGACCAACTCACCGACTGGCGAGCTCATAGAGCCCCTTAAATGCACATGAACAGGCAATCTTTCCCCTTTCCTATTAGAGGGAACACCAAATGTGCGATTGCCACAGCGGCGCCACCGCCAGAAACGGCGACTGCTTCACACAACGCGCTGCGGCGAGCTGTTCAAAACAGCAATTTTTTTTCCACGGCTCAATCAATATCTCACTGAGTTTCAACAAGATCGTGTAATAGCGCTAAGGGAAGCCGGATGTTCCTTCTGTGATACTTGACAGGAGTGTAGCCACTGTACATGGCTGCCTGCAGCGGTGGCCACGAGGACATACGGTCGTAAGAAGACCGGACTCCGGAAGGCCATGTGACACTACCGAGAAGGAAGGCCACCGTGTTGGGCGTATGGCTCTGCTACATCGCACTGCAGCTGCAGCAGCAATTTGACCAGCAGTTGGCACCACCCTAACACAACGAACAAATCTGTTACTTCAAGGACAACTCCGAACCAGACGCCGTGTAGCGTGAATTCCACTATGATTTTAGACTTGGTGCTGAACAAGATACATTCCTGGAAATTGAAATAAGAACACCGTGAATTCAATGTCCCAGGAAGGGGAAACTTTATTGACACATTCCTGGGGTCAGATACATCACATGATCACACTGACAGAACCACAGGCACATAGACACAGGCAACAGAGCATGCACAATGTCGGCACTAGTACAGTGTATATCCACCTTTCGCAGCAATGCAGGCTGCTATTCTCCCATGGAGACGATCGTAGAGATGCTGGATGTAGTCCTGTGGAACGGCTTGCCATGCCATTTCCACCTGGCGCCTCAGTTGGACCAGCGCTCGTGCTGGACGCGCAGACCGCGTGAGACGACGCTTCATCCAGTCCCAAACATGCTCAATGGGGGACAGATCCGGAGATCTTGCTGGCCAGGGTAGTTGACTTACACCTTCTAGAGCACGTTGGGTGGCACGGGATACATGCGGACGTGCATTGTCCTGTTGGAACAGCAAGTTCCCTTGCCGGTCTAGGAATGGTAGAACGATGGGTTCGATGACGGTTTGGATGTACCGTGCACTATTCAGTGTCCCCTCGACGATCACCAGTGGAGTACGGCCAGTGTAGGAGATCGCTCCCCACACCATGATGCCGGGTGTTGGCCCTGTGTGTCTCGGTCGTATGCAGTCCTGATTGTGGCGCTCACCTGCACGGCGCCAAACACGCATACGACCATCATTGGCACCAAGGCAGAAGCGACTCTCATCGCTGAAGACGACACGTCTCCATTCGTCCCTCCATTCACGCCTGTCGCGACACCACTGGAGGCGGGCTGCACGATGTTGGGGCGTGAGCGGAAGACGGCCTAACGGTGTGCGGGACCGTATCCCAGCTTCATGGAGACGGTTGCGAATGGTCCTCGCCGATACCCCAGGAGCAACAGTGTCCCTAATTTGCTGGGAAGTGGCGGTGCGGTCCCCTACGGCACTGCGTAGGATCCTACGGTCTTGGCGTGCATCCGTGCGTCGCTGCGGTCCGGTCCCAGGTCGACGGGCACGTGCACCTTCCGCCGACCACTGGCGACAACATCGATGTACTGTGGAGACCTCACGCCCCACGTGTTGAGCAATTCGGCGGTACGTCCACCCGGCCTCCCGCATGCCCACTATACGCCCTCGCTCAAAGTCCGTCAACTGCACATACGGTTCACATCCACGCTGTCGCGGCATGCTACCAGTGTTAAAGACTGCGATGGAGCTCCGTATACCACGGCAAACTGGCTGACAGTGTCGGCGGCGGTGCACAAATGCTGCGCAGCTAGCGCCATTCGACGGCCAACACCGCGGTTCCTGGTGTGTCCGCTGTGCCGTGCGTGTGATCATTGCTTGTACAGCCCTCTCGCAGTGTCCGGAGCAAGTATGGTGGGTCTGACACACCGGTGTCAATGTGTTCTTTTTTCCATTTCCAGGAGTGTAGATTGCACTCCAGCCACCGTTTTTAATGCAACATTTTCTGCCGTTTTATCGAGCACCAAGACTATGTAGCTGTTTTTACGGATGGGTCGAAACAGGAGGATTCTGTTGGTTGCTCTGCTGTTTTTCCAGATCGTGTCCTAAAGGTCCGACTGCCTCAAGCATTTTCTGTCTTTGGTGCAGAGTTGTCTGCGATCTTGGAATCACTGGAGCAGATGAGATGCTCTTCCCGTCCTAAATTTCTTGTCTGCTCCTATTCACTAAGTGCCCTTCACTCACTGCACCGTTTGTATCCAGCAGGTAAAATAGTCCAGAACATCCAGGATATCCTCCTCCAACTACAACGACTGGGGAAGGAGGTGGTTTGCTGCTGGGTTCCAGGGTACGTCGGCGTTGCTGGGAACGAAAGGGCAGATCTCGCAGCCGAGGAGGCGTGTCTCGATCCGCAAGTATTTCAGTGTGCCATCCCCCTGCACGCACTCACCTCGCTATTGAGCTCATGCGTCGGTGGGAGGATGAGTGGCTGGAAATGACTGACAATAAGCTCCGTTCAGTCAAGCCCACTACGCGTGTGTGGTGTACCGGGTGATCAAAAAGTCAGTATAAATTTGAAAACTGAATAATCACGGAATAATGTAGATACATAGGTACATATTGAAACACATACTTGGAATGTCATGGGGTTTTATAAGAACCAAAAAAATACAGAAGTTCAAAAAATGTCCGACAGATGGCGCTTCATCTGATCAGAATAGCAATAATTACCATAACAAAGTAAGACAAAGCAAAGATGGTGTTTTTTACAGTAAATGCTCAGTATGTCCACCATCATTCTTCAACAATAGCTGTAGTCGAGGAATAATATTGTGAACAGCACTGTAAAACATGTCCGGAGTTTATGGTGAGGCTTTGGCGTCGGATGTTGTCTTTCAGCATCCCTAGAGATGTCGGTCGATCACGATACACTTGCGACTTCAGGTAACCCCAAAGCCAATAATCGCACGGACTAAGGTCTGGGGACCTAGGAGGCCAAGCATGACGAAAGTGGCGGCTGAGTACACGATCATCACCAAACGACGAGCGCAAGAGATCTTTCACGCGTCAAGCAATATGGGGTGGAGCGCCATCCTGCATAAACATCGTACGTTCCAGCAGGTGTTTATCAGCCAGGCTGGGGATGATGCGATTCTGTATCATATCGGCGTACCTCTCACCCGTCGCGGTAGCAGTTACAAAACCAGAATCACGCATTTCCTCGAAGATAAAAGGCCCGATAACGGTAGATGTGGTAAATCCGAGTCATACCGTGACTTTCTCGTCGTGCAATGGAGTTTCCACGACAGTTCTAGGATTTTCGGTAGCCCAAATTCTGCAGTTGTGGGCGTTGACAGACCCCCGGAGCGTGAAGTGAGTTTCGTCGGTCCACAACACGTTACTCAACCAATCGTCGTCTTCCGCCATCTTCTGAAACGCCCACACCGCAAATGCCCTCCGCTTCACTAAATAGCCAGGTAACAGTTCATGAAGCCGATGGAGTTTGTACGGATAGCATCGGAGAGTACGCCTAAGTGCCAACCAAACAATAGTGTATGGAATGCCGGTGCGACGTGCGACTGCACGAGCGCTGACTTCCCCGTGCATAGACGAACCCGCTACAGTCTCCATTTCTTCTTGAACTGTCTCAGCGGCCGGCCGAAGTGGCCGAGCGGTTAAAGGCGCTACAGTGTGGAACCGCACGACCACTACGGTCGCAGGTTCGAATCCTGCCTCGGGCATGGATGTGTGTGATGTCCTTAGGTTAGTTACGTTTAAGTAGTTCTAAGCTCTAGGGGAGTTATGACCACAGCAGTTGAGTGCCATAGTGCTCCGAGCCATTTTTGAACTGTCTCAGCAGCATTACGCCTTGTGCTCGGTCGGCCACTACGGGGTGTATCGTCTAAGCAACCCGTGGTTACGAACTTCGAAATCATTCTCGTCACAGCTGCATGTGTCAACGGACCTTTACCCGTTCGAACCCCCTTCCTATGGCGATAGGATCGTGACGCTGAACTAGCACATTCCCCGTTCTGATAATACAGCTCCACTAAAAGATCCTTTTCAGGTAACGTCAACATGCTGCGACTGCTGCCGCATCTTATTCTCTCATTACAGCTCCTTTTATACACGATTGTCATGCGCAGTCACTGTCGTTTTGCTGTCCAGCGCCATCTGTCGGACATTTTGTGAACTTCGTTATTGTTTGGTTCTAATAAAACCCCATGTCATTCCAAGCATGTGAGTCAATTTTTAGCTCTCTATCTACATTACTTCGTGGTTTATTAATTTTTCAAATTTATACTGACTTTTTGATCACCCGGTACTTCTTTCCAGCCCCGTAGACGAGACGATGTTCTCCTCACTCGTCTTCCGACAGGCCACAGTCCTATGACGCATGGCTTCCCGCTCGGGCGAGAGGACCCTCCACTGTGTAGTGTTTGTGGCGTCCAGGTCACACTGTGTGCTACATTTATTGGATTGCGTTTTATTTTCTGACCAGCGGGCCGCGGCTGACTTGCCAATGGATCTGCCATCTCTTTTAGGAAATATTCAAACGCATGTGGTTAAAGTTCAAAAGTTCAGTGAATTTTCTAATGTTTTTACAAAGATTTTAGGGAAAGAGTCTTAATTTGTTCACAAGTTGACTAGCTCGCCCATATTTTACGTTAAGTGGACATCACGTGAAAATTTCCTGCGGCATTTTCTTATACAGCATTTTGCATCTTTTCCCGCTTTCTTTGCGTGTATGCTTCCATTTTACTAAATTTGTCCACATTCGTTTCTTTTAGTGTGTGTCAGGGCGCTGATGACCTCGACGTTGAGCGCACGTAAACCCCAACACACACACACACACACACACACACACACACACACACACACACACAAACCACGGCCATTTTGACGTCAGTGGTGTCAAGCGAGATCTCAGTGGACGGCAAAGCGGAGGTCTGTTGTACACTCCTGGAAATGGAAAAAAGAACACATTGACACCGGTGTGTCAGACCCACCATACTTGCTCCGGACACTGCGAGAGGGCTGTACAAGCAATGATCACACGCACGGCACAGCGGACACACCAGGAACCGCGGTGTTGGCCGTCGAATGGCGCTAGCTGCGCAGCATTTGTGCACCGCCGCCGTCAGTGTCAGCCAGTTTGCCGTGGCATACGGAGCTCCATCGCAGTCTTTAACACTGGTAGCATGCCGCGACAGCGTGGACGTGAACTATATGTGCAGTTGACGGACTTTGAGCGAGGGCGTATAGTGGGCATGCGGGAGGCCGGGTGGACGTACCGCCGAATTGCTCAACACGTGGGGCGTGAGGTCTCCACAGTACATCGATGTTGTCGCCAGTGGTCGGCGGAAGGTGCACGTGCCCGTCGACCTGGGACCGGACCGCAGCGACGCACGGATGCACGCCAAGACCGTAGGATCCTACGCAGTGCCGTAGGGGACCGCACCGCCACTTCCCAGCAAATTAGGGACACTGTTGCTCCTGGGGTATCGGCGAGGACCATTCGCAACCGTCTCCATGAAGCTGGGCTACGGTCCCGCACACCGTTAGGCCGTCTTCCGCTCACGCCCCAACATCGTGCAGCCCGCCTCCAGTGGTGTCGCGACAGGCGTGAATGGTGGGACGAGTGGAGACGTGTCGTCTTCAGCGATGAGAGTCGCTTCTGCCTTGGTGCCAATGATGGTCGTATGCGTGTTTGGCGCCGTGCAGGTGAGCGCCACAATCAGGACTGCATACGACCGAGGCACACAGGGCCAACACCCGGCATCATGGTGTGGGGAGCGATCTCCTACACTGGCCGTACTCCACTGGTGATCGTCGAGGGGACACTGAATAGTGCACGGTACATCCAAACCGTCATCGAACCCATCGTTCTACCATTCCTAGACCGGCAAGGGAACTTGCTGTTCCAACAGGACAATGCACGTCCGCATGTATCCCGTGCCACCCAACGTGCTCTAGAAGGTGTAGGTCAATTACCCTGGCCAGCAAGATCTCCGGATCTGTCCCCCATTGAGCATGTTTGGGACTGGATGAAGCGTCGTCTCACGCGGTCTGCACGTCCAGCACGAACGCTGGTCCAACTGAGGCGCCAGGTGGAAATGGCATGGCAAGCCGTTCCACAGGACTACATCCAGCATCTCTACGATCGTCTCCATGGGAGAATAGCAGCCTGCATTGCTGCGAAAGGTGGATATACACTGTACTAGTGCCGACATTGTGCATGCTCTGTTGCCTGTGTCTATGTGCCTGTGGTTCTGTCAGTGTGATCATGTGATGTATCTGACCCCAGGAATGTGTCAATAAAGTTTCCCCTTCCTGGGACAATGAATTCACGGTGTTCTTATTTCAATTTCCAGGAGTGTATGTAAGGACCTGATAGATGATGGAAGGTATGAAACAAGGACTAGACTCATTTCAAAATGTCCTAACACCGTGTACGAGAAGTAATATAAATACATTGAAGAGCCAATGAAACTGGACATCTGCTTACGATGGCGTAGGACCCTAGCGAGCATGCAGAAGTGCCGCAACAGGACGTGGCATTGACACTATTAATGTCTGAAGTAGTGCTGGTGGGAACTGACACTATGAATCCTGCAGAGCTGTCCATAAATCCGTAAGTTTATGAGGGGATGGAGATCTCTTCTGAACACCACGTTGCAAGACATCCCAGATATGCTCAATAATGTTCATGTCTGGGGAAGTTGGTGGCCAGCGGAAGTGTTTAAACGCAGAAGAGTGTTCCTGGAACCAATCTGTAGCAATCCTGGACGTGTGGGGTGTCGCATTGTCCAGCTGGAATTGCCCAAGTTCGTCGACATATACAATGGATGCAAGTGGTCAGACAGGATCCTTACGTACGTGTCACCTGTCAGACTCGTATCTAGACGTATCAGGGGTCCCATATCTCTCCACGACCCACACCATTACAGAGCCTCCATCAGCTTGAACAGTCCATGAATTCACGAGGCTAACTCCATATCCGTACACGTCCATCCGCTCGATACAATCTGAAACAAGATTTGTCCGACCAGGCACATGTTTCCAGACAACAACAATCCAATGTCGGTGTTGGTGGGCCCAGGCGAGGCGCAAAGCTTTCTGTCATGCAATCATCAAGGGTACACGAGTCGGCCTTCGCCTCCAAAAGTCCATATCGACGATGTTTCGTTGAATGGTTCGCACGCTGAGACTTGTTGATGGCCTAGCATTGTCATATGCAGCAATTTGCGGAAGGGTTGCACTTCAGTCTCGTTGAACGATCCTCTTCAGTCGTCGTTGATCTCGTTCTTGGAGGATTTCTTTCCGGCCGCAGCAGTGTCGGAGATATGATGTTTTACTGGATTCCTGATATTCACGGTACACTCGTGAAATGGTCAAACGGGAAAATCCCCACTTCATCGCTACCTCGAAGATGCTGTGTCCCATCACTCGTGCGCCGGCTGTACCGCCACGTTCACCTTGATAAACAGCCATTTTAGCAGCAGTTACCGATCTAACGATTGCGCCTGACACTTGTTATCTTATACAAGCGTTGCCGACCGCAGCGCCGTATGTTAAGGGCAACTGACCCTTAACATGGACAAATGTAATGTATTGCGAATACATAGAAAGAAGGATCCTTTATTGTATGATTATATGATAGCAGAACGAACACTGGTAGCAGTTACTTCTGTAAAATATCTTGGAGTATGCGTGCGGAACGATTTGAAGTGGAATGATCATATAAAATTAATTGTTGGTAAGGCGGGTACCAGGTTGTGATTCATTGGGAGAGTCCTTGGAAAATGTAGTCCATCAACAAAGGAGGTGGCTTACAAAACACTCGTTCGACCTATACTTGAGTATTGCGCATCAGTGTGGGATCCGTACCAGATCGGGTTGACGGAGGAGATAGAGAAGATCCGAAGAAGAGCGGCGCGTTTCGTCACAGGGTTATTTGGTAACCGTGATAGCGTTACGGAGATGTTTAACAAACTCCGGTGGCAGACTCTGCAAGAGAGGCGCTCTGCATCGCGGTATAGCTTGCTCGCCAGGTTTCGAGAGGGTGCGTTTCTGGATGAGGTATCGAATATATTGCTTCCCCCTACTTATACCTCCCGAGCAGATCACGAATGTAAAATTAGAGAGATTAGAGCGCGCACAGAGGCTTTCAGACAGTCGCTCTTCCCGCGAACCATACGCGACTGGAACAGGAAAGGGAGGTAATGACAGTGGCACGTAAAGTGCCCACCGCCACACACCGTTGGGTAGCTTGCGGAGTATAAATGTAGATGTAGATGTAGATTCTGCCTGTTTAAATATCTCTGTAATTAAATACGCTTGCCAGTACCGGTTTATTTGGCACTTTGATGTAAATTTCAGGGAGTAACGAATTACTCAGCTTGAACAAACCGTAGCATCACAAATAATTTCAGCCGGCCGCGGTGGTCTAGCGGTTCTGGCGCTGCAGTCCGGAACCGCGGGACTGCTACGGTCACAGGTTCGAATCCTGCCTCGGGCATGGGTGTGTGTGATGTCCTTAGGTTAGTTAGGTTTAAGTAGTTCTAAGTTCTAGGGGACTTATGACCTAAGATGTTGAGTCCCATAGTGCTCAGAGCCATTTGAACCATTTCACAAATAATTTCCGCAACAATCTGGATTTCTGAGTACACGTTTCAAACTGTCTTAGAAAATTCTGAAGAGCACAGTTCAGAATTAATACTGCTTACAGACAACAAGTAGTGAAAAGCCGAGACTACAATTAATCATCTAGAGCACATCAGAGGAGTAGCAACATGCACGTTCTCAGCAGTCGCAAATATTGCCATTTTCTGGCTAATGGGCGTTCATTAACGCAGGAAGTGTGTGGGGCAGATGGAGGGGATAACACGGATCCGCTTCCCTGGCCGGAACGAGGTAATTAAATGAAACGGCTGTTCTGTTCGCACCACACACGAGTTCGGTTAGCTGTCTCACTCTGGCAGCTCCGCATATCGACAACGTCAAACGGTGCACACATCGCCACTATGCAGCGCTGCACACGTGCCGCAAATTGAATTAGACAGTTTAGTGCTCAGCCAGATTAAACATCATGTAGAGCAGGGATAGTCAAGCTGGGCCCTACAGTGCGTTCTGGCTTTCTTGCCGGGTGGTAGGCAGTAGCGGCTTTAAAAATACACTACCGCCCAAAAAATTGCTACACCTCGAAGATGACGTGCTACAGACGCGAAATTTAACCTACAGGAAGAGGATGCTGTGATATGCAAACGATTAGCTTTCCAGAGCATTCACACAAGGTTGGCGCCAGCGGCGACACCTACAGCGTGCTGACATGAAGAAAGTTTCGAACCGATTTCTCACACACAAACAGCAGTTGACCGACGTTGCCTTGTTGTCATGCCTTGGCCGGCCGGTGTGGCCGTGCGGTTCTAGGCGCTTCAGTCTGGAACCGCGTGACCGCTACTGTCACAGGTTCGAATCGTGCCTCCGGCATGGATGTTAGTGATGTCCTTAGGTTAGTTAGGTTTAAGTAGTTCTAAGGGGCCATAGATGTTAAGTCCCATAGTGCTCAGAGCCATTTGAACCATTTCTCATGCCTTGTGTAAGGAGGAGAAATGCGTACAATCACGTTTCCGACTCTAATAAAGGTCGGATTGTAGCTTATCGCGTTTGTGTTTATCGTATCGCGACATTGCTGCTCGCGTGGGTCGAGATCCAATGACTGTTAGCAGAATATGGAATCGGTGGGTTCTGGAGAGGGGGGGGGGGGGGTAATACGGAACGCCGTGCTGGATCCCAATGACCTCGTATCGCTAGCAGTCGAGATGACAGGCATCTTATCCGCATGGCTGTAACGGATCGTGCAGCAACGTCTCGATCCCTGAGTCAACAGATGGGGACGTTTCCAAGACAACAACCATCTGCACGAACAGTTCGACGACGTTTGCAGCAGCATGGACTATCACCTCGGAGACCATGGCTGCGGTTACCCTTCACGCTGCATCACAGACAGGAGCGCCTGCAATGGTGTACTCAACGACGAACCTGAGTGCACGAATGGCAAAGCGTCATTTGTTTCGGATGAATTCAGGTTCTGTTTACAGCCTCATAATGGTCGCATCTGTGTTTGGCGACATCGCGGTGAACGCATATTGGAAGCGCGTATTCGTCATCGCCATAGTGGCGTTATCACCCGGCGTGATGGTATGAGGTGCCATTGGTTACACGTCTCGGTCACCTCTTGTTCGCATTGATGGCACTTTGAACAGTGCACGTAACATTTGAGATGTGTTACGACCCATGGCTCTAACCTTCTTTAGAAGCTTGCGAAACACTACATTTCAGCAGGATAATGCACGACCGCATGTTGCAAGTCCTGTATGGGCCTTTCTGGATACAGAAAATGTTCGGCTGCTGTCCTGGCCAGCACATTCTCCAGATCTCTCACCAACTGAAAACGTCTTGTCAATGGTGGCCGACTAACTGGCTCGTCACAACACGCCAGTCACTACTCTTGATGAACTGTGGTATTGTGTTGAAGCTGTATGGGCAGCTGTACCTGTACACGCCATTCAAGCTCTGTTTGACTCAATGCCCAGGCGTATCAAGGCCGTTATTACGGGCATAGGTGGTTGTTCTGGGTACTGATTTCTCAGGATCTATGCACCCAAATTGCGTGAAAATGTAATCACATGTCAGTTCTAGTGTAATATATTTGTCCAATGAATACCCCATTATCATCTGCATTTCTTCTTGGTGCAGCACTTTTAAATTTGACATAATGTATTTGGAACCTAATTGTTACTATTATTTGCTTTAACTTGTTGCATTTCTGATTCATAAACTGTGTAAGTTATAATTACTTTCCTACTTTAAAAATCAACATTTTAAGTTTAACTTGCTTTTATACTTCACAAATCGAGTGTGTTGAAATGGCTCTGAGGACTACGGGACTTATCTTCTGAGGTCATCTGTCCCCTGAACTTAGAACTACTTAAACCTAACTAAGCTAAGGACAACACATACATCCATGCCTGAGGCAGGATTAGAACCTGCGACCGTAGCGGTCGCGCGGTTCCAGACTGTAGCGGCTAGAACCGCTCGGCCACTCTGGCCTGCAAATCGAGTTTGAAAGGTACTTTTCTACTTTGTAAATGAACGTTATTGAGAAAGGAATGGATGGCTAGAAAATTTTAGTAACCGATGAAAAAGAAGCGGTTGGTAAAAAGTGGTTGACTGCCCCTTACGTAGAGGCTACACATAACAACTGTGTCACATAATTAATCAGGGCTATCTATGTAAGTAAAACAAACCGTTAACAGAGAAAATACCACAGTAGCCTTCTGGATGCAGTTGCAGGAATAAGCCTGACAATTGTGAACATCCACACACAGACCATGCCAACGGCCTTTGCGCAGTGGTAACACCGGTTCCTGTCAGATCACCAAAGTTAAGCGCTGTCGGGCTTGGCTAATACTTGGATGGGTGACCGTCCGGTTCAGTCGAGTGCTGTTGGCAAGCGGGGTGAGGCCAATTGAGGAGCTACTCGACTGAGAAGTACCGGCATCGGTCACGAAAGCTAAGAACGGTCGGGAGAGCGGTGTGCTGACCACATGCCCCTCTGTATCCACATCCGGTGACGCCTTTCGACAGAGGACACGGCGGCCGGTCGGTAACCTTGGGCCTTCAAGGCCTCTTCGGAGACTGCATGTTTATTTATGTCATACTTGATTACAAGTTAGTGTAATATTAAGTAATATTAAACAAATAAATTACTATTTAACAAGTGGTATACTTTCCATAGCAAATACAAGTTCCAGTTACATTAAGAGGAGCAGGAGGTGCCTATGCTGCCCATGTTAAAATCACTAAGTTTGAGGAACATTTATGAATAAACTACCAAATAGAAAAATTTGAATTTTTTTTTACATATAGAGTGGTTTAGTATTGCAGTTATGACAGAGGGATTTTGGAGTATCTTTTCTAGTTTCCTTACAATTATTTTTTTTTAATGACCCAATTTTTTTTACAAATAATTGCTTTATAATTGAACTGAAATGAAATTACTGAACATATTGCCAAATGGCTGTGTTACAATGTAAGTTTGACCACTAGGAGTGCTGTTTATAAATTTCATATGTCTAACTTGAGTGGATTTTGAGAAAATGTTCCTTATATTCGAAAAATTCTAGTTTACGGGAAATGGCTATCAAAGTTTCTCAATACATTCCTGCACTATAGGATGGATTATCAGTGTCTTCTTCTTCATCCTCCAAAAGCTTCCTCTTCTGTCTTCTTTTCTGGCCTGTCGTTCCATCATACTTCATATGCCTTTCTCTTCTTTCTGCTCCTCTTATCCTTTCTCTGTCAATATTTCTTAGTGCTCGTACAGTGTTCATCCCAGCTGTAAATCCTAATGCCATCAGAACTTCACACTTCACACTGTTCCCTTGGTTGTAGGTTGCTATTGCATCATAAATGCCAAAGTGCAGTGTTTTTATGCTTACAAACACCATTTTAGGATTCTGCATCTTTCCGTGTAGACATCTGTGTAACAATTCTGGCTGTACTAAGTCATGAAAATTATCATCACTGTCACTAACATATTCACGAAATCTGTCACTTCCTCCAGTCAGCTTCTTGCTAGAAGATGTTACAGGGCTATGGCCGGCCATGTGTTGCTTAGCAGAAGAAAGCACTGTTTCAGTAATTGTAGTATCGCAACTTGGTATTAGTGTTAATTTTCTTTTCCATACGTTCTTCCTCTTCTTATATACACGGTTACTAAAACGTGGCATCGTAACCAGAACAACGCTTTACACAAGAAGTATAATACTACCAACAACAGATGCAACACTGAACTAATTCGAAACGGTAAACAACAAAGAGACGATGTTCCGCGCTCTTAGCGCTTCATTTGTCACAGAAAACAATGTAGCCAACCCTTGCACACTCGCTGTATGCGTAACATAAGGCGCTGTATGCGTAACAGGCCGAGAAAATCCCAAGCAATTCGCCAGGAAGTCACGAGAGGGTGTTAGATGCATTCAGCGCCCGCCCATTTCCTCTGCAGGCGTGGGGGAAGATGGTAATAATTCCACTTCCAGGGCGAGTACAACAATAATTCAAAGTTAACATTAAAGAGGAATGTTCCAATTAATTTTTGGTAGCAAAAAAAAATCGTAATTTTTTGGATTTGACCACCTCCGGCTCCCCTTAAGACCACCGCCTATGGTCGAGGACGGCAACGGCCTTGCCGTAGTGAATACACCAGTTCCCGTGAAATCACCGAAGGTAAGCGCTTGCATGGGGGCTTTATTATAATAAAGATATAAGAATGCAATGCAAATACTTTTTAATTTTCTGTCGCTGTATGTCCGATTACGCTGTTTCGTAAACGGCTGGCCCTGTCTAGTTTTAGTACGCAATCTGACTGCTTAGAACAACAACAAGAATGAAATGAAAATTTCAGTTAATACAATTAATTAATTAAGTCCCCAGCAACTATAAAATCTACGAAGCCAACAAAGCACAAGTGTAGCTGTTCTGTGTGTGGTAGTGTGACTCAACGCCCATCTGGCACGGTTCTTCTTCAACGAAACAAGAATTTTTAAATACCAATTATACTGACGTAATAAAAGAAAATTAGAAATACTATAATTGCGCAAGAAAATCAGAATTACACTCTAATACAAGAACACACGCCAGATGCTTTGTTGACTGAACCTGTAATGACACATTATTTAGGTCACTGAAAGAATAAAAGAATAAAAGAAAATACCTCCATATATATTGACGAAATCCACTCTGACAATTACAATATCTCCATTAGAACAACATCTGCTATCTCTCCCACCAAATCACTGCATAAAACATGGAACAACACTCTCCACTACCACATCTCACTCTGTCTTCACGACAAGCAGTGTCCACCACAACTTCTCGGTAAGCACTGCCTGCCGCTACGTCTCAATAAGCACTGCCAGTGGAGGAGGCGGACAAAATACTCTCTGGCGCGATCTTTGGCGCTGTGGCTCAGTGTAGCCACCTTTCATATGCCCTTCCTCCACGGGCTAGAATTTGATGGTATTTTTGCCAGCAAATTCGTCAAAAAAATACAGACAAAAATAAAAGATAATATTAATACGTAAATATCATATAACTAGATAAAATTTTGGCTTTGCACTGACCTTTCAATAGCCTAATATATAAAATACAGTAAGGAATACAAATTCTTTCATACATATGACTTTACATAATAGTTTACACAAATATCATGTGGTTAAACAATTCAATCGATAGCGTCAGCAATGACGAATATGAGCAGGTAAGAGTCTTATAACTTTTCACAAACAATAATACACAAAAAATCAGTTTATACAATATTCACATAAAATGCTTTCCTAACAAGTCGTTGACAGTTCCAGCAGTAGCACCCAGCAATGTCGAGTAGGTGCAGACACCATCAGGTGACATCATTTCAGTAGAAGCAGTCCATCAGTGGCACCCAGCAATGTTGAGTAGGTGCAGACACCATCAGGTGACATCATTTCAGTAGAAGCAGTCCATCAGTGGCACCCAGAAATGTCGAGTAGGTGCAGACACCATCAGGTGACATCATTTCAGTAGAAGCAGTCCATCTGTGGCACCCAGCATTGTGGAGTAGGTGCAGACTCCAACAGGTGACATCATTTCAGTAGAAGCAGTCAATCAGTGGCACCCAGCAATGTTGAGTAGGTGCAGACAGTAACAGGTGACATCATTTCAGTAGAAGCAGTCCATCAGTGGCACCCAGCAATGTTGAGTAGGTGCAGACAGCAAGAAGTAACATCATTTCAGTAGAAGCAGTTCCATTTGTGGTACCCAGCAATGTTGAGTAGGTGCAGACACCGACAAATGACATCATTTTCATAGAAGTAGCTCCATCTGTGCACCCAGTATTGTTGAGTAGGTGCAGAGAGCAACAAGTGACATCATTTCAATAAAGGCAGTTCCATCAGTTGCACCCAGCAATGATGAGCAGGTGCAGAGAGCAGTCCATCATATTCACTATTACTGATCACACTATTCATCCGAGTTTATAAGCAGAAATTAAACATGTCCTATTGGCACCAATCATGTAGAAAAAGTACAAGTAACAGTCCATAATATTCACTATCACTGATCACACTGTTCATCAGCAGAAATTAAACATGTCCTAGTGGCACCAATCATGTAGAAAAAGTACAAGTAACAGTCCATAATATTTACCATCACTGATCACACTGTTCATCAGCAGAAATTAAACATGTCTAAGTGTCACACATCATGTTGAAAAGAGCAGGTAACAGTTCACAATATTCACCATCACTAATCAGACAGTTCAAGCATGAACAATAGTTTGAATGCACATACAAATGCTTTTACAATGCTCTTACACTAATCATACAAATCATAACAAACACACAAATGATATCAGATAATTGTCATATTACTATTACAAATACACAAACATCAGTAAACCTATAATATTTATGGGTGTCAGTGCAAGCCACTACAAACAAATAAAATAATATTTAGGAGATAGGTGGGTAGGATTAGGAAAGGAAAACACACAAAACACACTCACTCATCTTTCATCCACATTAAGTACTACTGTGTAATTGAATAGTGTTAACTGTGTAATTCAATTCTGTCAAAATTTTATGTTCAGCTTGTGTATCAAGTAGTAGTGGCAGCAGTGTATAACAGTCAATAATAGTTAAGTCAGCGTCATAGTCATCATGTCAAGACCAATGTTTGCCAAGCCAAATAAAAATGTACGGTTGCTGAACAACTGTCAGTGTGCCAAGATATGCAACTTCCTCTCTCCAAAAAAAAAAAGTACATACTGCTTAGTGATTTAACAAAGTGTGTGTAGACAATCTTCCTTCCATTTTAGTGTTCTAGTCTGCTATCTTCATCCTCCTTGTACCATATAGACCAACAAAAAAAAAAATGCACCTCACTTACTTTACCTCTTATACACCAAAACTCCAATCAACTTCATATAATCTCAATACCTCAATAATACCTCTTCAATACGTCGATACATATAAACCTTATTGCCAGTATCATTTCACTTCCATAACAACTCTTTCCTCTAGTCAGTCTCCTCGAATAAGTACAGATAAAATCCTAATGCAAACCTCATCATCCTATACAATCCGAAGACACACTGTCAACACACAACCTCTGTGTAATCCATCTGACCAAAATCTTCTACTCATTATGAATTATAAACAAAGAATGCATACATGACCTCTAACAGAATTAGTTCGAATAACTCTCAGTAATTAAGTACGATTACGGAGTGTGAATGATCCTAATATTTTACAGTGTGGACACCACTTCAAGAATTATGGCAAACAGAAGCAAACATGTGGAGTATTTCTTGTGTCAAGTGTCACTTCCTATTTCAGTTGCTCACGAAAAATGCAGTGTAATAACTGTGTTGGTATGTCATGTCGTTAGCTTCCTTTCTATTAGTACAAATTTATACAGATCCCGTAAAACCTCCAGCTCATGTGACTTCTATGACGTTTCTTGTACTAAAGTCGCTCGTCGAATTACTGCAGTTCATTTTCTTATGTTAAAATATAAAGCACTGAGCGTAAGCAAAACAAGCAATAGCGAGTAAATATACCAGTAGTGAACAGAATGTTAACAAGTGGATGCAGCACAATTCTTACAACGAGGCTCTGCCAAGCGAACAATCTGTTACTAATACCATAGTGTAACCTAAACTCTATGTTCATACACAGTACAACAGCATTTCTATATACCAAATTAAAGAGTAGTTGTGACGACAAACAGAGATGTATAAATATGCAATCCATACACATAGCAGCAAACATATATCTTACGTACTAAACAGGTCATTAGCATTATATCATTATAAGCAAATAACGTTCATATGTAATCTTAATAAGTAAACATGAAGGTGCAAGCAAATAAGTAAACATGAAGGCGCAAGCAGATAAATCACAAAGTATAACTTACATACCTAACCACATCAGCACAATTAATCAGGTGACAATTATAATTTAAATAAATAAGCACAGCAGGCACATAATAAAAAAATATGACATCAGTGAAAAAGCAGTGCAGTCAAGCGATGCATAATATACACAAGTTACAACCCAGTTCATTAATAATCATTGTCAAAATCAGTTAACGTACGCAAGCACATCGCTTCACAAGTAATTTCATAGAACATGAAATTTAGCACAAAGTATGAATCACGTAATCGCGAGCAGCAAATTACGTCTAAAGTACGTACCTAAGTGGAAATATGTTACCTGAAAAATAAACTCAATTAATAATTACCTTTTTAGTTTATTACTTTCTTCTTCGAAATGAGATTTTTCCTGAAATTTTCTCGATAGCAAGTCGTCTTAACGTCGGACACGCACAGAATTTACCTGAAGTTCTTAAATATTTTATAGAACCGTATCCTGAAAAATACTGAATGTTAATAACAGAATTCATCAAGTCACTATAGCTTTATACTGAATTTAGTCGGAGAAATTAGACTGTGTATTTATTTACGGCTGTCAGTGCATTCGCACTGAGCGCTCGATCAGCTGTAGGCGCGTGACGTAGGAAGTGATTGTTTGCGGTCAACGACTGCCTTTAGCGGCGCGCAGACTTGACTGTTGCTCTGAGTATGTGCCGCCGCCAAAACACAGCGCGGTATCCTTGTACTCTCCGTGTGTTTACATACAACTGTTAGTTTCTCAAAAGTATGTCATTCTACAAAAATTTTTTCAAACGTATATCATTCCACAAAAATTTTAACGTTAGATATATGATGTATTCCCTTAGAGCGTCGTGATTTAAGAGTTTCTACTTCGACAGTGTTATCATGAATAATTTTGCGAATTCTATATGGGCCGTTATAAAGCAGAAAAAATTTCCGACACAAGCCTTTTCCTTTGTGAGACAAACGATGAGCCTTAATTAACACCTTCTGACCAACTGACAAGATTTTTAAACGACCAGGACGCTTAGCTGATTTCTCTCTTCTAGCAGCCGCAGATGCAATATTTTGTAGAGCCAGGTTGACAACTTCAGAATGCCGCAGTTTCCGTGTAGGCGGAAAAGGAACGATTTCAGAAATGCGATTTGTCGGTGCTTTGTTTTTTTTAATATCAGTATAGGTGGTAAAGAAGTTGAGTCGTTAGGAAGTTCATTCAGAATGTTTTTAAAAATATGAAGATACTGATCCCACGTTCTGTGATTCTGATGACAATAAAGACGACACAATTTATTGATTTCCTTCATCCATCTCTCTGAAGCGTTAGATTGAGGGTGAAAAAGTGAAATGAAAATTGGTTTAATTTTACGACGCCGTAGAGTACGAAGCCAAATTTTAGAACGAAACTGTGATCCATTATCTGATATAACCTTATCAACATGACCCACTTCTTTAAGAAAATGTTTGATGAAAGCGTTAGATACTGAACGAGCTGTTGCTTTGCGTAACGGTGTAAAACACACATATTTTGATGTCAGCTCCACTGCTACGAAAATGTACGCAAAACCATTAGTAGATCGAACCACTGGACCGAACAAATCAACTGCAGCCATGTCCTTTAATTTCGCTGGAATGATAGGAAACAACGGTGCTCTGTGAGAAATTGTCGGCGGCTTAGCCTTTTGACATAATTTGCATTTGGCAAGAACAGATCGAATACGTTTTTCCATATTATTGAAGTAGCAATTGTCCCGTAATTTATGAAAGCATTTTCTGGGACCAAAGTGTGCGTAACTGAAATGCGTATACCAAATCAGCTTATTAACCCACTCATCAGGAATACAAACTAACCAAACAGAGTTGTCGACCGATTTTCGTTTAAAAAGAACTTTCCAGATAGATTGCAAAAACGAGGTGTGACCAAATTGTCCAATCTAACAAAGCGTCTAAGAAAATTACAGACACCAAGGAAACTACGAACATCACGTTTTGTGGTAGGAACAGCATAATTACGAATAGCGTCTAATTTTTCTGGATCAGGAAGAATACCTTCTGTAGAAATAATGTGACCGAGAAATTTCACCTGAGAACGACCAAATTCAGATTTTTCCAAGTTCACTGTAATGCCAACTCTTGCAAAGATACGTAATAATGAATCCAAAATATTGTTGTGCTCACTCCAAGAATGTTTAGCAATAAGAATATCGTCAACATATGAAGTAATATTGTCACGAAGATAAACAGGTAAAATTTCATTTAAGCTACGAATGAATGCTGCTGAAGATACAGTAAGCCCAAACGGTAATTTCCGAAGTCACCTTTGGGTAAAATAGTCATATCCGGTTATTTTTTACTTACTCACTAGATAGATTGATAGTCGAAGAGTTGTTTCGATAGATGCAAAGAATAGTAAAAGAGTAGGCAGCGGTACAGAAAACTAAAAGAGAAATAGCACCACTACAGCTCGGGGCCCTATGCTCGCTACGGCACATATTCACTCAGAGTAGTGAATCCCCTGAGGACTTTAATAGCTGCACATAAATTTCAGTTTGTGACTTAGTGGCAAATTTAGCGGAAGTGCGTACAGAAATTGAGCTAACCATGAACATGGATGTATGTCATTCTTAGAATTGCGAAAGATCTTAAATTTCCGAACAGTTAAAAAGTGTTTATAGTCAAAGTTTTCGCCTCGTGGCGACAAAGACCTACCGCGTCTGTCCCAGTCCCAATGTCGATTATTGTCAAGTTCGCGCGCCTGGCGCTCTCTTGTTGCATCCCGTAAATGAAACAAATTATTTTCTTCAAACCCCTCTGGTATCTGTGATTCTAAATTTCTTGTGCCGTCTTTACCTACGATTTCGCCTTCAATCTGTCTGACTTGCTTTCGTAATGCCTCAACTTCCCTTTTAACGCGTTCATTAAATTTTCCCTGATTTTCAACATGCTTATTTATGTTCTGGTACTCTTCGGTTTCTGCAAATGGCAATGGTGCTGTATCATCTGAATCTCTGTCCCCATTTAAACTAAGATTTGTCAATTTGTCTGAAATTTCCTCAACTCTTTCCGATAAATCACCTATTTGTTCTTTCTGTTTATTTACGTCTTCCGTAAGTGTCGCGACTCGGGTTTCAGTATTGACACATTTGGTAGTTAACTGTTCATATTGTTGTGTTAAGTTATTTAATCTGTCATTTGGTACGGATTCCTCAATTCTCTCAAATATTTCTTTGTTATCGTGTGCACGTTGTAAATTTAACTCTGAAAATTTCTGTACTGTCACGCGATCTCTTTCCTCCTGTTCTCTATCCTGTTCCCTTTGTCTAATCTCTACCGCAACTAATCTATTATTGTGAGCATTCAAAATCGGTTGTACTTCTTCTCTGATTTCTTTCTTTAATTCATCTTTCATATTTTTGAAACATGTCCCTATTCGTGAATCTATCCGTGTTTCCATTGTTCTCATTTGTGATCCCAGTGAGTCTAACCGTTTTTCCATTGTTCCCCTATCTGTTTTTAATTCAGATCGTAACTGTGATCCCAGAGAGTCTAACCGTGATGCCATTGTTCCCATATATGTTTTTAATTCAGATCGTAACTGTGATCCCATTGCTCCCATCTCAGTTTTAAATTCAGATCGAAAATTTAATATTGCACTCATCAACTGCTCCATATTAACTTGTTCGAGATTCCTTTCGCCCCTAACATTTCCCACAAAACCAGCTTCCTTCGTCATGGCTGTAAAGCTATCTGTGTTCGATACTATTCCAGAATCTTCTATCGTTAATCTCGTATTCTGTGAATTTTCTGATTGAGAAAAATCTTGAACTGGTTCCGGACTGTCTTCCCGACTTATTAAATTGTTTTCAACTCCATTATTCATGATACTGTTGTCCTGTGTTGGCGAGTTCGCCAGGTCAACAATTTCGTCATTCTGACTATCTATCATTTTCGCCTTTTTCATCGATCGCGTAATCATTTGCAAGACATACAAAACTCGTCACAATACGAAAATTACGGAGAATTTAACACGTTATCACCAACAATACCATTCACACGATATGCTTCCCTCAAACACGATTAACGAACAATTGAAATAATTGCACTAAATTATCAAACCCGTGGACAAGACAACAAAAAATAAATAAATTTTGAAAAATACCATTAGAAGAATACCAATTACCAAATCTACACAAGCAATATAGACTACAATTACTAACTCAAATTACTACAACAATACTACGGTCTACTATTTTTACAATCAGAAGATTTCCAAGGGACGATCCGAAGCAGCGGTCGCCACGTGCATGGGGGCTTTATTATAATAAAGATATAAGAATGCAATGCAAATACTTTTTAATTTTCTGTCGCTGTATGTCCGATTACGCTGTTTCGTAAACGGCTGGCCCTGTCTAGTTTTAGTACGCAATCTGACTGCTTAGAACAACAACAAGAATGAAATGAAAATTTCAGTTAATACAATTAATTAATTAAGTCCCCAGCAACTATAAAATCTGCGAAGCCAACAAAGCACAAGTGTAGCTGTTCTGTGTGTGGTAGTGTGACTCAACGCACATCTGGCACGGTTCTTCTTCAACAAAACAAGAATTTTTAAATACCAATTATACTGACGTAATAAAAGAAAATTAGAAATACTATAATTGCGCAAGAAAATCAGAATTACACTCTAATACAAGAACACACGCCAGATGCTTTGTTGACTGAACCTGTAATGACACATTATTTAGGTCACTGAAAGAATAAAAGAATAAAAGAAAATACCTCCATATATATATATTGACGAAATCCACTCTGACCATTACAATATCTCCATTAGAACAACATCTGCTATCTCTCCCACCAAATCACTGCATAAAACATGGAACAACACTCTCCACTACCACATCTCACTCTGTCTTCACGACAAGCAGTGTCCACTACAACTTCTCGGTAAGCACTGCCTGCCGCTACGTCTCAATAAGCACTGCCAGTGGAGGAGGCGGAACAATACTCTCTGGCGCGATCTTTGGCGCTGTGGCTCAGTGTAGCCACCTTTCACGCTGTCGAGCGTAGCCGGCACTTGGATGGGTGACCATCCAGCCGCCATGTGCTATTGCCATTTTTCGGGGTGCTCTCAGCCTCGTGATGCCATTTGAGGAGCTACTCGACTGAATAGTAGCGGCTACGATCAAAGAAAACCGCCATAACGACCGGGAGAGCGGTATGCTGACCACACGCCCCTCCCATCTGCATCCTCAACTGAGGATGACACGGCGGGCGGATGGGTCCGATGGGCCACTTGTGGCCTGAAAACGTTTTTTTCTATGGTCGAGGTCAATGTGCAATAACGATTCGCAGACGGTAGGTTAGCAATGGAGAGCATGTAAAGCATGATGGGGATACGCGGATAACAGTCGCTATACAAAAATGTCGTAATTTGTCTCACGTCCCTACCGCATACCCACTGTCTTTCGGGCCAAGGGTAAAAGCGTCTCTCAGATGGCTACGTTTCTAAACCGTTCTCGTGCCGCTGTGGTTTAAGTACCGGGTGATCAAAAAGTCAGTATAAATTGGAAAACTGAATAAATTACGGAATAATGTAGATAGTGAGGTACAAATTGACACACATACTTGGATTGACATGGGGTTTTGTTAGAACCAAAAAAATACAAAAGTTCAAAAAATGTCCAACAGATGGCCCTCCTTCATCTGATCAGAATAGCAATAACTAGCATAACAAAGTAAGACAAAGCAAAGATGATGTTCTTTGCAGGAAATGCTCAATATGTCCACCATCATTCCTCAACAGTAGATGTAGTCGAGGAATAATGTTCTGAACAGCACTGTAAAGCATGTCCAGAGTTATGGTGAGGCATTGGCGTCGGATATTGTCTTTCAGCATCCCTAGAGATGTCGGTCGATGACGATACACTTGCGACTTCAGGTAATCCCAAAGCCAATAATCGCACAGACTGAGGTCTGGGGACCTGTGAGGCTAATCATGACGAAAGTGGCGGCTGAGCACACGATCATCACCAAACGACTCGCGGAAGAGTTCTTTCACGCGCCTAGCAATATGGGGTGGTTCTAATAAAACCCCACGTCATTCCAAGCATGTGTGTCAATTTTTACCTCTGTATCTACATTATTCCGTGGTTTATTAAGTTTTCAAATTTATGCTAACTTTTTGATCACCCGGTATACTGTGCGTAGCAAAATGGTGCTATTCGAAACCGCCGCCGAGGCCACTGTAGTGCACCATGGGCCATAGACATCAGCGGTGAATAATGGCTGCAGTGACGCGTCCGGGCGAACAAAAAAATGGCTCTGAGCACTATGGGACTTAAAATCTATGGTCATCAGTCCCCTAGAACTTTAAACTACTTAAACCTAACTAACCTAAGGACACCACACAACACCCAGTCATCACGAGGCAGAGTAAATCCCTGACCCCGCCGGGAATCGAACCCGGGAACCCGGGCGTGGGAAGCGAGAACGCTACCGCACGACCACGAGCTGCGGACCCGGGCGAACAGACGTGCAACTGTTGAGCAACTGACCGCCCACATAAACCATGGGACTACCAACAGCGTCTCTTCAACGACTGTTTAGCGAACATTATTACTGTGTAAGGATCCCCGCATCAGGCACTTGGTTCATGCACCTATGCCGACTGCTGTTCACAGGGCGCTGCAAGCTGAAATTTGCACTTCAGTATCTCAACTGGACGTCCACTGAGTGGCGACAGGTGGCCTGTTCAGATGATCCATGTACCATGTACCATTGGACAGCCGGCTGTTGGTGTGTAGAGCGTGAACTGTCTGAGAGCAAACGCCCTGCAACCAGGAGGGAGCTTCCAGAATGAGATTTTCTGCAGCGGAGTGGGTGCTGATATGAAACTTCCTGGCAGATTAAAACTGTGTGCTGGACCGAGACTCGAACTTTGGACCTTTTCCTTTCGCGGGCAAGTGCTCTACCAACGGAGATACCCAAGCACGACTCACGCCCCGTCCTCACAGCTATACTTCCGCCAGTATCTCGTCTCCTACCTTCCATGCTTCACAGAAGCTCTCCTGCGAACCTTGCAGAACGAATACTCCTGGACGAAAGGATAAAAGGATATTGTGGAGACAAGGCTAGTTCTGCTAGGTTCGCAGGAGAGCTACTGTGGAGTTTTGAAGGTAGGAGACCAGGTACTGGCGTAATTGAAGCTGTGAGGACGGTTTATGAGTCGTACTTGCGTAGCTCACTTGATAGAGCACTTGTCCGCGAAAGGCAAAGGTCCCGAGTTCGAGTCTCGGTCCGGCACACAGTTTTAATCTGCCAGGAAGTTTCAGCAAGGAGTTCTATTGTACGGGGCATTCTCTGGGTGATTCCATCTTTCTCGAAGGCGAAATGGATCCACACAAGTATACATCTATCGTTGGAGACCATCTCTCCCCAAATATACAGCTTATTTTTGCTCGACATGATGACATCTACCAGAACGACAATGCAACATGTCACACAACTCGGGATACACGTACGTCGTTCGAAGAGCATCAGGATGAGGTTACCGTACTTCCCTGGCCACCAAACTCCCCGAAATTAAACGCAGTCGAGAATCTGTGGGTTCACCTTAATCGGTCTGCTCACGCCACGGATCTTGAACTGACAAACTTAGCGCAGCTGGCCATGTCGCTGGAATCAGCATGGCTCACATCCTGTCGCTATCTTCCAGAGCACCAATGGCTCTCTCTCTTCACGTTACGGGCTGAAAAAAGGTAGTTCTTGTGGATTCTGACACGTGGCCACATTAATGTGTCTGAACAGTGTATCCGTATGTTCACGAGATGAGAAGAATAAAGAAATTAGATTATGTTATGCATTTGCCAGCGGTTTTGCATATTTTCAATTGAGCTGTCTCAGTTTACAACAATGATTTACGCCAGTCAAACTGACTGCCGTCTGATAGCACTGAGCGCACGTGACAAGGTGGAGAAAGTGTATAAGTGGAGCAGACATTAATGCAGAACCATTTTAGCATCAATAGAGGTTGCAAATTGAGAAACCCACTGTCATAAGTGACTGTGACAAAGGACAGATTGTTGTGACCTACTGTGTGGAAACGATCACCTCAGAGACACTATCACTATTGTGAACATTTGTTGCAGGCGGTTGAACGACAGCAGGACTACGTGCAGGCGACAAGGTGTTGGACGACGATGTCTCATCGAAGAATACGAATGTTGGAGACTCCCCTGCTCTGTGAAGCACGTTAAGCCTGCTGCAGGCGCAAAGGTTTCAGAGCAAACCGTTAGGGGCATTTTGTTGAATATGTCACTGTGCAGCATCGATCTCTACGTGTTATCTAGCTGAGTGAATTACGATTGCAGTGGGCACGATACCAACGAGACTAGAACTTATATCAACGGAATCGTGGGCATTGACATCACGTTTCTTGTTACACCAGGTCAATGGTCGGTTCCAGCTGACCTGTGATCCAGAGTATTGAGTGTAGGCACTGTGACAGCTGCGGACTATGTGAACATTACTATGATTCGCCTGCACCCCTTCACGCTTGATATCTTCCTCGACAGCGATGACATATTTCAGCAGGATAACAGTCCGTGTCCCCAGGCCAGAGTCGTGCTGTTGTGGCCTGAGGAGCATAATAGTGAACTAGCGTTGATCTCTTTGGGTGCAAATTCGTCTCATCTTAACACATATGGGACATTGTCAGCCACTGGTTCTGCACTCACAAACAACTTATACGTACACTACTGGCCATTACAATTGCTACACCAAGAAGATATGCAGATGATAAACGGGTATTCATTGGACAATTATACTTGGACAATTATACTAGAACTGACATGTGATTACATTTTCACGCAATATGGGTGCATAGATCCTGAGAATTCAGTACCCAGAACAACCACCTCTGGCCGTAATAACGGCCTTGGTACGCCTGAGAATTGAGTCAAACAGAGCTTGGATGGCGTGTACAGGTACAGCTGCCCATGCACCTTCAACACGATACCACAGTCCATCAAGAGTAGTGACTGGCGTATTGTGACGAGCCAGTTGCTCGGCCACCAGTGACCAGACGTTTTCAGTTGGTGAGAGATCTGGAGAATGTGCTGGCCAGGGCAGCAGTCGAGCATTTTCTGTATCCAGAAAGGCCCGTACCAGTACCTGCAACATGCGGTCGTGCATTATCCTGCTGATAAGTAGGATTTCGCAGGGATCGAATGAAGGGTAGAGCCACGGGTAGTAACAAATCTGAAATGTAACGTCCACTGTTTAAAGCGCCGTCAATGCGAACAAGAGGTGACCGAGACGTGTAACCAATGGCATTCCGTACCACCATGCCGGGTGATACGCCAGTATGACGACGAATACACGCTTCCAATGTGCGTTCACCGCGATGTCGTCAAACACGGATGCAACCATCATGATGCTGTAAACAGAACCTGGATTCATCCGCAAAAATGATATTTTGCCATTCGCGCACCCAGGTTCGTCGTTGAGTACAGCATCGCAGGCGCTCCTGTCTGTGATGCAGCGTCAAGGGTAACTGCAGCCGTGGTCTCCGAGCTGATAGTCCATGCTGCTGCAAACGTCGTCGAACTGTTCGTACAGTTGGTTGTTGTCTTGCAAACGTCCCCATCTGTTGACTTAGGGATCGAGACGTGGCTGCACGATCCGTTACAGCCATGCGGATAAGATGCCTGTCATGTCGACTGCTAGTGATACGAGGCCGTTGGGATCCAGCACGGCGCTTCGTATTACCCTCCTGAACCCACCGATTCCATATTGTGCTAACAATCATTGGATATCGAGCAACTCGAGCAGCAATGTCGCGAGACGATAAACCGCAATCGCGATAGGCTACAATCCGACCTTTATCAAAGTCGGAAACGTGATGGTACCCATTTCTCCGCCTTACACGAGTCATCACAACAACGTTTCACCAGGCAACGCTGGTCAACTGCTGTCAGCACATTGTAGGTGTCGCCACCGGAGCCAACCTTGTGTGAATTCTCTGAAAAGCTAATCATTTGCATATCACAGCATCTTGTTCCTGTCGGTTAAATTTCGCGTCTGTAGCACGTCATCTTCGCGGTGTAGCAATTTTAATGGCCAGTGATGTATTTCATGGGAACTATATGACCTATTAAGCAGACGGGCAAATTTTTTGGCTTATCAATCTATTTTTCGCCATATTGAGATAGGATCCGTAAAAGCAAATATTTTTAAACGACATGATTTTAAAATAATCATGGATGACTCTCAACCCAGATATGTATCTGATATTTCAGTATTAATCGTAGTTGACAATATTTACGAAATGTACAGGGTGTCCGACTCAAACCCAGGAAAAGAAACCACAGTAAATACGGCAATGGAAAATGCACCACGTTGTAGAGCATTTCAAAGAATTTATTTACTTATCTTCAGTACACCTATACATGTGAACCATTTGTGGCATGATTAATACAGAGTCTATATTCAATTTCTTGCCAAGTCCTTCGTAACATTTCCTCTGTTATTGTTGCAGTCGCATTAGTGATACGATGCCGCAACGTAGGAATATCGGCCACTTTGGTCGCACACACGCGGTCCTTCACGAATCCCCTCATGAAGATATCAAGCGGCGTAACGTCGGGTCAACGTGGTGGCCAGGCAATGGGTCCTCCACGTCCGATCCAACAACTGGGAAATTTCCTATCCAGGAACTTGCCAACAGCCGTTGACTAGTGCAGCAGAGCTCCATCTTGCTGAAAAATGATGTTGGGTTGCAAGTCTTGTATCTGAGCTTACACAAACTGCTCCAACATGTCCAGATACACTGACCCGTTCACTGTTTGTTCCGCAAAGAAGAACGGTCCAACAATGCTGTCGTGCATTAGGCCACACCATAAGTTTAGCTTCGAGCTATCACGAACATATTCAATGACAACGTGTGGGTTTTGCGAACCCCAAACCCGAACATTATGCCTGTTAACACTTACTGCTAGATGAAAGGTTGCCTCATCTGAGAATAAACATCTTTCCAGGAAGCTGGCATCCATATCAATACGCTGCAGCAAATCTGCAGCGTCGTTTGTCGTTCGGCGTCAGATGTTGCAGAATTTGCACTTTTTAAGCACCCATACGAAGACGCAGGTGAACTACACGATGCAATGTTGATCGAGGTACATCAAGTTGTCTAGCAGCATGAATTGACTTATACGTAGCTTCTGGAATACTTAACTTTAACCCACATTTGTAGAACATCTCTCGTTACTGTACAGGCTTTATAATCACAATATCAATTGGTAAGGGCGCCTTGCTAGGTCGTAGCAAAAGTAGCTGAAGGCTATGCTATCTATCGTCTCGGCAAATGAGAGCGTAATTCTCAGTGAACCATGGCTAGCTAAGTCGGCTATACAATTGGGGCGAGTGCTAGTACGTCTCACTAGACCTGCCGTGTGGCGGCGCTCGGTCTGCAATTACTGACAGTGGCGACACGCGGGTCCGACGTATACTAGCGGACCGCGGCCGATTTAAAAGCTACCACCTAGCAAGTGTGGTGTCTGGCGGTGACACCACATCCTCCACTGTCTCTTGTGGAACTCCGTAACATACACCGCCAGAAAGTTTCAGAACTCTTTCTGTTGACAGAAACTTCCTATACCATTCCCTAATTGTTTTCACATCAGGTGGATCACATTCATACAAACGACGATATATTCTTTGCACAGTAAGCGACGATTTTGTTTCTGCAAACCACACTACTGCTTGCGCGCACTGCTGTGGAGTCGCTGTTTTCACTTCATGCGACCATGCTGCACTCTGGCGACGATACTTGGCACTTCTGACGCGGGAATATAAATTCTTTGAGATGTTCTACAAAGTGGTGCATTTTTCATTGCATGTACTGTGGTTTTTCTCTCCTGGGTCCTTGAAATCAGGGAGGTTTGAGTGGGATACCCTGTACTTTTGAAAAGCCATATTGCTCTTAAGGAATTCAGTTGCTAAGGACGTGGTAGGCGAGCACCCTGGGTATGACACGTAGGAAGCATGGGGCTAACGCAGAAATGATTCTTGAAAGACGCATGTTTTGTCGACGGCATTTGAAACTATGAAATGGATGTATGTGGTAAAAATGAAAGAAACGATTGTGATACAGTTCTACAGAACTCTCCTCATTTTTCACAAATTCTAGATCAGTTTCGAACACTCGACCTGTTGGTAACTACTGCCTCAGAAGATGATTCGTCTGATCTCTATACCCTACACTTTTACTTAATAAGAGTTGGTCGTGATCTATACGACACACTTTTAGAAAGTACACAAAACTTCCTTCAAATTATCCGTCCCTGTCCATATCGATCCATTTGGTTGTATTTGATTTATCGGCTATCCTGGATCGAATTATCGTAATGGGTTTCTCTTTCACAAATTAGCCCCACTTCCTGTTGCCAGAAACTTCCTATACCATTCCTTAATTGTCTTGGACCTCGTCGTATTCGTGGTGACGCGGTAGGTTAGCAGGGGACAGTTTTCATGGATTAACCGTGCAAATCCACATATTACAACAGAGATCGTCTTATTAATTCATCAGCATCACTATTATCTTACATTCAGCGATCAGACTATTGCCTATTCGGAACTCAGAAACAAAATCATTCCCATCTTTTCTGAAGTCTTCCAGTATCTCTTTTCGCATACATTTAGTAGTAGAAGATCTTTAGGTTAATCTACGAATTCTACGACTTGGCATTCTCATGAGGTGTCGTTGAATTTTAATTATAATTTTTAATTTGTTCATTCACGTTAAAACATTTAATTCTCTTCTACTAGCTTCATTTCTAATCATATCGCTTCTGGAGCAGCACTTCGTCCTCCTCAGGCAGCTGATCCTTTTTTTTTTTTTTTTTTTTCGCCCCGACCGCGAGCCTCCACCGTCCGCCGCTCGTGGTCTCGCGGTAGCGTTCTCGCTTCCCGAACACGGGGTCCCGGGTTCGATTCCCGGCGGGGTCAGGGATTTTCACCTGCCTCGAGATGACTGGGTGTTTGTGTTGTCCTCATCATTTCATCATCATCCAGGAAAGTGGCGAAATTGGACTGAGCAAAGGTTGGGAAATTGTACGGGCGCTGATAACCACGCAGTTGAGCGCCCCACAAACCAAACATCATCATCATCATCACGAGCCTCCACCACTTTATGGAATTTCGAGGTGGTCTCTTCCTGTAGTTTATGGCCTAATGTTCTGCTGCTGGATAGCTTGAAATCTCTGATTTTCTTTTTTCTTAATACCGGAGTCAAAAACAAACTTATATCACAGTGTAAGTAATTAGAGTGAACTGTTCTACACGTGAATTATTTAAAACAATTTTTGAACTAAGTGAATATTTTGCTGAGAACGCCATTATTTTTGCTGCATTGCTATCATTGCTAGAAATTACTAACTTGTATTGCTTGTATTTTTCCTTCAGCTGGCATACTGATATCTGGAAGTCAAGTTGGCAATTTTTTAGTTAAGCCTGCAATATGTCAGTCTAAGCATGACGTTCAAATAACTCGAGTCTAGTAATTAACCTTATTTAAAAGATAATATTTTGATTACTATTAATTAACTAAACCATCGATAATGGTACAGTGATAATTCTCGTAGTACTTTGTGTGGATAAAACGAAAATTTCAGTTTCGTAATCTATTGACAAAATGCAGTCTTTTCATATACATAGCGTTGTTTTTGTATATTTTTAGCCCATCTATCCCCCTCTCTACCAAGTTCAGTCAATATATTATGAATACGATTTGCCTGCGAGCACTGTAGTAACCGTGGCAGGCACATTTCGATCCAGCCGCCAACCACACATACGTATGTGTCACGCGGGCTGCCACCCTTCCAAGGCGACTATAACTACGCCTACAGCTTACGTTGCAGTATCTGGTGGCGGTCAAGCCTCTGGATGCAGTGTAGCTAGTGATATTATCACGATTTCTTGCTATTATTCCGCCAGACAGGTTTATAGGACGCTGTACAGTTGCTCGCCAGCCAGTCCACGTCATCAGTTCACAGCTACGGTCATTGGCGCCAGCAGCAAACCGCGCAAGTGATTCCACAATCAAACTTTTATTCGTCGACGTGCAGTGCAGTGCACCAGCCTACAGCCCCAAATACCGCATCCAGACTGCAGAATCCCCCCGAGTCCTTCAACAATAAACTACGCGCATGCGCGGACAGTGCTACCCGCTTTAGGATGCACTGTGTACTCAAATGAGACGCTACGTTAGTAGAGTTGTGGGGCTCTTATATTCAAGAAACTGTCACTGCTTTGGTCTTAGCCCTCACCAAATGACGAAAATACACTCCTGGAAATTGAAATAAGAACACCGTGAATTCATTGTCCCAGGAAGGGGAAACTTCATTGACACATTCCTGGGGTCAGATACATCACATGATCACACTGACAGAACCACAGGCACATAGACACAGGCAACAGAGCATGCACAATGTCGGCACTAGTACAGTGTATATCCACCTTTCGCAGCAATGCAGGCTGCTATTCTCCCATGGAGACGATCGTAGAGATGCTGGATGTAGTCCTGTGGAACGGCTTGCCATGCCATTTCCACCTGGCGCCTCAGTTGGACCAGCGTTCGTGCTGGACGTGCAGACCGCGTGAGACGACGCTTCATCCAGTCCCAAACATGCTCAATGGGGGACAGATCCGGAGGTCTTGCTGGCCAGGGTAGTTGACTTACACCTTCTAGAGCACGTTGGGTGGCACGGGATACATGCGGACGTGCATTGTCCTGTTGGAACAGCAAGTTCCCTTGCCGGTCTAGGAATGGTAGAACGATGAGTTAGATGACGGTTTGGATGTACCGTGCACTATTCAGTGTCCCCTCGACGATCACCAGTGGTGTACGGCCAGTGTAGGAGATCGCTCCCCACACCATGACGCCGGGTGTTGGCCCTGTGTGCCTCGGTCGTATGCAGTCCTGATTGTGGCGCTCACCTGCACGGCGCCAAACACGCATACGACCATCGTTGGCACCAAGGCAGAAGCGACTCTCATCGCTGAAGACGACACGTCTCCATTCGTCCCTCCATTCACGCCTGTCGCGACACCACTGGAGGCGGGCTGCACGATGTTGGGACGTGAGCGGAAGACGGCCTAACGGTGTGCGGGACCGTAGCCCAGCTTCATGGAGACGGTTGCGAATGGTTCTCGCCGATACCCCAGGAGCAACAGTGTCCCTAATTTGCTGGGAAGTGGCGGTGCGGTCCCCTACGGCACTGCGTAGGATCCTACGGTCTTGGCGTGCATCCGTGCGTCGCTGCGGTCCGGTCCCAGGTCGACGGGCACGTGCACCTTCCGCCGACCACTGGCGACAACATCGATGTACTGTGGAGACCTCACGCCCCACGTGTTGAGCAATTCGGCGGTACGTCCACCCGGCCTCCCGCATGCCCACTATACGCCCTCGCTCAAAGTCCGTCAACTGCACATACGGTTCACGTCCACGCTGTCGTGGCATGCTACCAGTGTTAAAGACTGCGATGGAGCTCCGTATGCCACGGCAAACTGGTTGACACTGACGGCGGCGGTGCACAAATGCTGCGCAGCTAGCGCCATTCGACGGCCAACACCGCGGTTCCTGGTGTGTCCGCTGTGCCGTGCGTGTGATCATTGCTTGTACAGCCCTCTCGCAGTGTCCGGAGCAAGTATGGTGGGTCTGACACACCGGTGTAAATGTGTTCGTTTTTCCATTTCCAGGAGTGTATTAAGTAGTGTTACTATGGTAACTGTTTTCTTTTGTACTTGCTCAAGAAACTGTGAAATAAAGTTCTATTGTCCTTTTGTCTATACAGGTACATCCGTTCGTTCAACAAACTCCGAATTTCATTTGGATGCAGTGTAATATCCATATAATTGAACATCAGCCTAACTTAAATTATATCGAGCTTAATTTCATTCATAAAAGACGCCAAAATTCTGAGGGATGGCTTATCTGACACCGTAAGAATGGCGCCACAAGTCACCAAAATAAAATTAGTAGCTTTGGCTGAAAGTGGGCCGTTGTGCGGACAGGTTTCGAGGGTGTCCAGATCCTTAGGACAGGGATTCTGAATTTTCGATTTTCTTAAATAATATTCTGACAACACTGACTGATTAACAAGTAAGATGTCCTTATTTTTGTACTGAATAATGAAAGTCAGGCATTATTCAGAATTTCTCTTTGTTATTTTTAAAGTTAAGATTGCTACACGCATAGAGTTAAGCCGTGAATCTGCAAGCCTGGACAATAAACAACCATGAGATTAAAATCTTCACAGAACAATTAATTTAGAGATCCGGTTCATTGTATTAATTATTTGTTCAAACTACGACCGGTTTCAGGATTTTAATACCCCATCTTCAGGTGTATGAAGAGGGGAAAGAAATATAATGCAACATATGTATAAAACCCAAAAGAGCAGACTGCCGAAGCATGGCGACTTACTTCTTGTATTTGATAACACATAACATGCCGTCAGGCCAGTCAGTGCAAGCGCTCCAATCACTGCATGTTGGAGGAACTGGAAAAAAGGAGAGGGACTAATAACCCAATTGACCTAAAAATGTCCCGGCGGGTGGGACGAAGTTAACAGTACTCACGCTGTCCGCCGCCGGCAGCTACACTTTAGGTACGTCAACCTCTTCTAAGTTTCTGTCTTCCTCTACAGTTTTCCCTTTACAGCTCCCTCTAGTACCATGGAAGTTATTTCCTGATGTCTTAACAGACGTCCTATCATCCTGTCCCTTCTTCTTATCAGTGTTTTCCCATTTATTCGATGGCCGATTCTGCGCAGAACCTCCTCATTCCTTACCTTATCAGTACACCTAATTTTTAACATTCGTCTGAGGCACCACATCTCAAATTCTTCGATTCTCTTCTGTTCTGGTTTTCCAAAAGTCCATGTTTCACATCCACAGATTGCTGTGCTCCAAACGTACGTTCCCAGAAATTCCTTCCCCAAATCAGCGCCTATGTTTGATACCAGTACACTTCTCGTGGTCAGGAATGCCCTTTTTTCCATTTCTAGCCTGCTTTTGATGTCCTCCTTGCTTCGTTCGTCATTGGCTATATTGCTGCCTAGGTAGCAGAATTCCTTAACTTCATCTACTTCGTGATCATCAATCCTTATGTTAAGTTTCTCGTTGTCCTGATTTCTGCTATTTCTCATTATTTTAGTCTTTCTTCGATTTACTCTCAACCCATATTCTTTACTCATTAGACTGTTCATTCCATTCAGCAGATCCTGTAATTCTTCTTCACTATCACTCAGGATAGCAATGTCATTAGTGAATCGTATCATTCGTGTCCTTTCATCTTGAATTTTGTTTCCATTCCTGAACCTTGAATTTTGTTTCTATTCCTGAACCTTGCTTTTATTTCCATCATGTACAGATTGAACAATAGGGGCGCGAAAGACTACATGTCTGTCGTACACCATTTTTAATCCGAGCTCTTCGTTCTTGGTCGTCCACTCTTATTATTCCCTCATGGCTCTTGTACATATAGTACTGTATATTACCCGCCTCTCCCTATGTTCTGTGTTACTAAATACGATAAATAAGTCGCCTTGTTTCGGCAGTCTATTCTTTTGGTTTCTACACATACAGGGTGTTTCAAAAATGACCGGTATATTTGAAACGGCAATAAAAACTAAACGAGCAGCGATAGAAATACACCGTTTGTTGCAATATGCTTTGGACAACAGTACATTTTCAGGCAGACAAACTTTCGAAATTACAGTAGCTACAATTTTCAATAACAGATGGCGCTGCCGTCTGGGAAACTCTATAGTACGATATTTTCCACATATCCACCATGCGTAGCAATAATATGGCGTAGTCTCTGAATGAAATTACCCGAAACCTTTGACAACGTGTCTGGCGGAATGGCTTCACATGCAGATGAGATGTACTGCTTCAGCTGTTCAACTGTTTCTGGATTCTGGCGGTACACCTGGTCTTTCAAGTGTCCCCACAGAAAGAAGTCACAGGGGTTCATGTCTGGCGAATAGGGAGGCCAATCCACGCCGCCTCCTGTATGTTTCGGATAGCCCAAAGAAATAACACGATCATCGAAATATTCATTCAGGAAATTAAAGACGTCGGCCGTGCGATGTGGCTGGGCACCATCTTGCATAAACCACGAGGTGTTCGCAGTGTCGTCTAAGGCAGTTTGTACCGCCACAAATTCACGAAGAATGTCCAGATAGCATGATGCAGTAATCGTTTCGGATCTGAAAAATGGGCCAATGATTCCTTTGGAAGAAATGGCGGCCCAGACCAGTACTTTTTGAGAATGCAGGGACGATGGGACTGCAACATGGGGCTTTTCGGTTCCCCATATGCGCCAGTTCTGTTTATTGACGAAGCCGTCCAGGTAAAAATAAGCTTCGTCAGTAAACCAAATGCTGCCCACATGCATATCGCCGTCATCAATCCTGTGCATTATATCGTTAGCGAATGTCTCTCGTGCAGCAATGGTAGCGGCGCTGAGGGGTTGCCGCGTTTGAATTTTGTATGGATAGAGGTGTAAACTCTGGCGCATGAGACGATACGTGGACGTTGGCGTCATTTGGACCGCAGCTGCAACACGGCGAACGGAAACCCGAGGCCGCTGTCGGATCACCTGCTGCACTAGCTGCGCATTGCCCTCTGTGGTTGCCGTACGCGGTCGCCCTACCTTTCCAGCACGTTCATCCGTCACGTTTCCAGTCCGTTGAAATTTTTCAAACAGATCCTTTATTGTATCGCTTTTCGGTCCTTTGGTTACATTAAACCTCTGTTGAAAACTTCGTCTTGTTGCAACAACACTGTGTTCTAGGCGGTGTAATTCCAACACCAGAAAAATCCTCTGTTCTAAGGAATAAACCATGTTGTCTACAGCACACTTGCACGTTGTGAACAGCACACGCTTACAGCAGAAAGACGACGTACAGAATGGTGCACCCACAGACTGCGTTGTCATCTATATCTTTCACATCACTTGCAGCGCCATCTGTTGTTGAAAACAGTAACTACTTTAATTTCGAAAGTTTGTCCGCCTGAAAATGTACTGTTGTCCCAAGCATATTGCAACAAACGGTGTATTTCTATCGCTGCGGGTTTAGTTTTTATTGCCGTTTCAAATATACCGGTCATTTTTGAAACACCCTGTATGTTGCATTGCATTTCTTCCTTTCTGTCCCGCCGGCTGATTCAGCCGAGAGGTTCTAGGCGTTTCAGTCCGGAACCGCGCTGTTGCTACGGTCGCAGATTCGAATGCTGCCTCGGGCATGGATGTGTGTGATATCCTTATGTTAGTTAGGTTTAAGTAGTTCTAAGTTCTAGGGGACTGATGACCTCAGATGTTAATTCCCATAGTGCTCAGAGTTATTTGAACGTTCTGTCCTTTGTATGTTACAGATTCATACACCTGAAGATGGGGTTTTAAGATACCGAAATCGTTCGCAGATTGAATAAATAATTAGCGCAACTGAAGTGGATCTCTCTAAATTATTTATCACATATTTCAGTTGTGAATGTCCTACGTACCAAATCTTGCGAAATGTACAAAAAATCTGCTGATGGGCACTCAAGTTTAATTTATTTCTTTATTTTTTTATTTTTATTTTTATTTTTTTTTTTATTTTTAACCTAACGAACGGTGCTACATTGCTCTTGTAAGGCGTATGCATAGTAAAGTAGGAACATAATTTCTGATAATGTGTGTAGCGAACTACATTAGTAACAAAGTCTGCTGTATACAACACCCCCAAAGTAAAGCTCCGCGTGTTCTGGCCGAGAGAGATCAATCGCCACCGACAAACAGCCGTGTCGCGTTCTGCTAATGGCATCATCTGCATGTAATATGGAGCGGCTGGGCTCAGCACATCTCTGTCCCGGCCGTTGTCGGTTTTTCACACGTTGTGGCGCTATTTCTCAGACAAGGAGTTCCCCAGCTGTCAGCATGAGGCTAATCACACCCCCTTCTTGTCGTCTCAGGAAGGAAAAATCCCTCGGTGCCGCGAATCAAAACCGGGTCCTCTGGATAACAGCCAGACACACTGACCACCTTTTCCCCCCTTTCCACCAGTTTCTTCGTAGTTTTGCCTACAGTGGTTCCTTGTGGATGTCACATGATATCATTCAGATTCTATCCAAGAGAGCTTAAGTAAGTTTTTTTTTACTATACAACCTGATATAAAAAGAAAAATCTTTATTTTCTATCAGTTTCAATCGATGCAAGAAACATAAAATTATTATGGCACGCTATACGATGTTGCTCTTCCGTAGCCCCAATAACAAAATTATTTAATTTACCCCTGACGACAATGACAAGGAATGAATCTTATTTTATCATTGACGTCACAGAAACAGTGATACCATACAGGCAGCTATAATGATTGTGTGTTGTTTGTTGATGATCGTATAGGTCGAAAACGGTAATAAAGACTTGTTTCATTAGGAGCTCTTGATAGCACTTTTTTTTTTAATTCTACGTGTAAGTCTAGATAACCTTGAACTTTGAAAATGTGAGACAATCTGCTTACTTTCGACTGGGCGACCTGAAATTTACACAGTTCACAGTAATCAGAAAAAAAGAACACAAATTCAGATTTTGTTTTCTAAGGTATGATCTTTTTAAAACACTCTCATGGCTACAATGCGAAGATTTTAATTTGCGTCGAAAGTTGTTACCTGTGGCGTCAGAAGCATTCAGATCTGCTCTATTTGTGATATTGAACTGTAGATCTGGAACATACCTGGAAAGAAAAAAAAAACGTTTAAATTATGATGAGGCACAGGGCCAATGAATTACACCGCTATATGTCACAATAAGACTTAAGAAGTAAACTGCCTTCTTAAACTGGCCTCACCTGTGTTAAAATTAGATGTGGTAATAAATGTGTTTCGTTACTAGTCACAAATGTAAAAGACTAGAACACTGTTATGTCTGTGCATAATGTACGGCAGATCGACATAAGGGCCATCAATTCGCCAACTCGAAAAAGCTGGTTTAGCAGTGCTTTTCTTTTCCATTATTTTACTTCCCTTCTCTCTCCTTCAATGATAAAAAGGAATGTTGGCGGCAAGTCGAAATATTTTTTTAGTCGGTCGTATTTTTTCGTTTCGTAGCAAATAACTGACATGAAACAGAGATACACGTAGGAGAAAGGTGCAAACCATCAACGGAAATTTCAGAAGGGCTTCAATACCCGCAGCTCCACCACTGGAAGAAACATTCCCTTTATTACTCATTACTAACGCTATCATTCGCTCAAAAAGAGTTCTGCATGCAGCTACAAAAATCTTGATCACATGAGCATAACATTAACTGTCTGAGAGGAGTCAGGGGAAGTTTTCAGTGTAATCTGAAATTATTTCTATTGGGAAATTTCTTCTTTTCCTAGGGATTTATGTTTGCATAACACTGTATCGTCATCACTATAAAGTAACAAAGTGATGACGATACAGTGTTATGCAAACGTAAATCTTTTCCACCTTTCCCACCATTCACTATTTATAAACACTGGAATCATACCTTACATATGTCTGATTGGCAATGCATATTTTCCTTCCTTTTAGTTAAACTGTACATACAAAGAAGAGTTTTAGGGTGTTATTAGTCGTTTTAACACAATTTTAGTACTGTTTTATGCCTATATTATTATCTCTAAGAGTAATTGCATGTCACCTAGTCTTATATATACCCCCATTTTTATTCTAATGTCTGGTATTGATCTATAACGGAAATAACGTTGTATATTTAACATCATTTGTACTTGTTTGTACCATAAAAATTATTAATTTCAAGGTAAATTGCATCTTAGTGAAAATGAACGAAATGTAACTACTTGATAGGAATTCATCCTATATATAATATGTTTATAATATACTTATTTTGTACACTAGCTGCCGGCCGCGGTGGCCGAGCGCTCCTGGCGCTACAGTCTGGAACCACGCTACCGCTACGGTCGCAGGTTCGAATCCTGCCTCGGGCATGGATGTGTGTGATGTCCTTAGGTTAGGTTTAAGTAGTTCTAAGTTCTAGCGGACTGATGACCTCAGATGTTAAGTCCCATAGTGCTCACAGCCATTTGAACCATTTTTTTGTACACTAGCTCACAGACTACTGATGTCTCACGTTGTTTGTTTTATGTATGGTGTAGTTATATAGGGCCTGAAGGTGGCGTTGACGCAACGTCGAAACTAGTAGCCAAATAAATATAAAATCTTAAGTAAAGCTGGAAGAGTTTCATTTTTAATAAAAATTATACCAACTGTGTCCCACCTTCATTCAATTTAAATATGGATGTACGAAGACTAATATTAAACTAGTATTCTACGTCGCCGAGGAAGTGCCAGAGTATCTACTTCTTCTGTGTTTCACAGGCTCCTTTATCTGTTCTGGAATCAGTTTCATCTTTCAATTGCTTATCCTGTTTCCTGTTTTCTTTGGGTTTGTGTTGTACGGCCGTCAATATCCGGACGCTATAATAAACATTCCTAGCAAGAACCTGCAACTCATGGGAAATTACATATACATCTGTCAATGTACAGGTTGATTATAATGAAACTTTCGCTACTTGCGGTAGGGCAGACTATTTACCGCATGGGTACCAAACTTCATAGGAATGATATTCAGACTTGTGAATTGTAAAATTTTCCCGGAGAATTGACTGTTCAGACAAATTTCGGGCTTGCAGCCGGTCGTCGTTCAATACTTCGCACTATATTTCAACTGGGCACCTGCCAGTCATCTTCAGGTGAGCCGTCGCAGACTGGCGATAACGTCTTTTTTTTCTTTTTTTTCCTTTATTGATTTTCAATTCCCCCGAAGGGGGCGGGCCGGCAGCAGCTTACCACGCTGCTCTACAGCCTACAGACTTTTTGTAAATAAAGGAAGAAGAAAGAAACAAGGAAAAACAGCCGATAAAATGGCGATTTAAAGTGAAAAATGGCGTAAAATTGCGGAAACTTAAAACATAAAGCAAAGGGGGTTGGCAATGTAGATAAAAGACACAGGAATCAGACAAGTAACGCAGTAGACACACAATGGAAAAAACATGGCGACAGTCTGGTTTCTGTTCGCAAGTAATAAAAAGCACACCCAGCGACAGTATGATGGCCGTTCGCTACACTTCCCAAAAGACACAACACGGAGCACGCACTGGAAAAACACACTGTAAAACACTGCACGAAAAAGGCGGCACAAAGATGGCACTGCCGACCCAAGGCAGATGGGGGGGGGGGACCTGGAGTAGGGGGAAAAACAAGGAGGGAGGAGAGGAAAAAACGAAAAGGGGGGGGGGAACCAAGGAGGGAGAGGACTAATAAAGGGGGAGAAGGGCAGACACGAGAGGGAATGAGAGGAGGCAGAGGAGGGAAATGTAAAAGGACGCGGGGGAGAGAAGGGGGCAAAGAGAGGGGAGGTGGGGAAGAAAGAGGATGGAAGGGTCGATAACGTCCTCCGCTCCGCAATATATAACGTACTGTAACTATTCTGCGCATGCGTCGAAAACTTGTTAGTTGAACAAACACTGCCCGCCGGCAGCGCCCTCGCTGGTGGAATAGCGGAACTCAGTCGCCCTCTGCGTTGCTGCTTGCCACGGCCGTCGACGCACTCTGTCGTCTTCGATTTGAGTAAATCGCGGAGATGATGGGATTCCATGCACTGTCCAGCTGGTAGCCGCTGTCACGGTTTAACAGATTTTCTGCCAGTCGTATTTCTACGGAGTATATTAATGGAGTATGAGAAAACGATGATTTTGTCCACAGCAACGTCTTTCTGGGACTCCATTATTAAAGAATCCGTAGAAATACGACTGGCGGCATCATCAGTGTGCCACATCAGTGTTGTGTTTAGTGCTGTTTCTCGTATGCGTCAAGAGGTGTGATTTTAATTGTGTCCTGCCTTGAGGTTCGCCGTCAGTGTTACGTTAAGTGCTATGCCATCCGTCGCTACCTTCATGCTCCAGTCATACTGTGCCTTGTGTTCTTTTAACCGTCGCAGTGTGTGGTTTTTTGTGTGTGCTACTTTTAAACAGTTTTTTATCTCCATTTTACTGTCACCCCGTTTTTTGTCTATTGCCTTCCATGCTGTTCCCCCTTTTTTATATCTATGTTCACATTATTCTCTCCTTTGCTGTTTTTAAATGTCTTCTATTGTTTTGTTCTATGTCTTTCGGCTGAAGAGCAGCGCCTATGCTGCTGCCAGCCCGCCCCGATGGGGAATTGAAACACAATAAAGGAAAAAAAAAAGAAGGACTGGCGGAAAATCTGTTAAACCGTGACAGCGGCTACCAGCTGGACAGTGCATGGAATCCCATCATCTCCACGATTTGCTCAAATCGAAGACGACAGAGTGCGTCGACGGCCGTGGCAAACAGCAACGCAGAGGGTGACTGAGTTCCGCTATTCCACCAGCGAGGGCGCTGCCGGCGGGCAGTGTTTGTTCAACTAACAAGTTTTCGACGCATGCGCAGAATGGTTACAGTACGCTATATATTGCGGAGCGGAGGACGTTATCGCCAGTCTGCGACGGCTCACCTGAAGATGACTGGCAGGTGCCCAGCTGAAATATCGTGCGAAGTATTGAACGAAGACCGGCTGCAAGCCCGAAGTTTGTTTGAACAGATATTCAGACTGTGTGCTGACGGATTTGGGTTGTTAGTAGTATTACTGCCATGACTTTCCGTTAGGGGCCGCTACTGGTAAGGCGACGTGGGGTTGGAGCAAAACTATCAGTGCGCGTTACTGCAATCAGCCAGCATGGGTCTGGACAAGCTGAGGAGATCTTTACTGGTGAAGTTGTTTTATCAAAACAACAACAAAAGTCCTGCTGCTCTTCGCAAGTATCGGCGCGTTAAACGAATACAGAGAGCTCCCGTTTCCACATCAGGGTTGCAGAACGTGATTCGGAAGTTCGATTTACATGACGATTTGTAAACTAGTTCTGGGAGAGGCCGACGGTCAATAGCTTCACAAATTGTTGAGGAAGTAACGGTTGGCACGGCTCAAAATGCTGGACGCAATGTGCCCATCTTCAAGCAATGCACGAGCTGTGTCACGACAGCAGAACATTCAATGGTAATACCACAAACTTCACATCACTCATCAACTTCCGCCACGTGACACAGACATTCGAGTAGACTCTTACGTTTCTTGCAATTATTGAACTTGATATTCGGATATTTTGTCGTGTGATGAAGCACACTTTACACTCACTGGGACAGTACACACTCACAACCGTCGCTTTTGGGGATCCTCACCACTAACGAACGGTCACGAAGTTCCTCTACGTTGTGAATACGTCATTGTTTGGTGTGGCTTGACGGCACAGTTCATGAGTGGTCCATGTTTCTTCGAAGAGGTCGAATCCCACGGATGAAGGATATGCTCCGTGAACGGCAGACGTCACTGTGATCTGCTTCGCCAATAGGTGGTCCCTGCTCTAGTGGAGAAAGGTGGTTGGGACTCTGCTGCTGTGATGCACGACGGAACTCCACATCACATCTCTCGTGAGGTCACTCGGTTACTCCGTAACTCATTTGGAGAAAACCGAATCATTCGCCGATCGTTCCAAACTACGTGGCCACCAAGACCACCAGATTTGAACCAGTGTGATATCTGGGGTGAAGGACAGGGTTTATCAACGGGACGCCCAAATTCTTTGAAGACAGCCAACATATCACCCAAGACGTTTCAGAAAACGGTAGAGCAAGGCGGTTCCAGGCTGTCGTGGGGTCCAGATGGTCGTCATATTGGAAAACTTTTGTGTCCTGGAACTTTAACATGGTACCAAATAACAAATGTTACCCATTCATGTGGGAATTAAAATGTGTTTCTTTCAATAGCTTATTCATTATTTCTCTTCCGTCTATCCTTAAAAATCTTTCCACGACTGTCCTATGATCACTCGTTTGCCTAGCGGGCCCTCTCAGGAAGCGAAAGCTTAATTATAACCGCCCTGTTTGTAAACTACAAGAAATACAAACGTCGACAGTACACAGACACACAGTCACATACCAGCGAGGTGTATCGAAGCATACTTGATTAACATCTACATCTACATAAGTTCTCTGCAGTTAACAGTTCAGTGCATGGCAGAGAGTTCGTCGAACCACCTTCCACTCTATTTATCTACAGTTCCACTCCCGAATAGCTTAAGAGAAAAAGAAGAGCTTAAATTTTTCGGTTCGAGCTTTTATTACTCTTACTCTATTACGACAAACATTTTTCTCTACGAAGGTCAGACTCAGTAAAATATTTTGACAAATCGGAGAAGAAAGTGCCTCACTAAATTTCATGAGATCTCGCCAGAAACGAAAGCGCCTTTGTGTTAACGGTTGCCATATCCACACACACGTCATACTCGTTAACATCCTTCCCCTTCCTCGTGATAATGGAAAACAAGCTGCCCTTGTTTCAACTTCTTCCACGTCAAACGTCGGTCCGATCTGGTAAGGATCCCAAGCCGCGAAGCAATACACCAGGAGAGAACGGACAAGCGTAGGGTAGGCTCTGTCTTCAGTGGATTGGTTGCATCTTCTTTCTGCCAATAAAATGCTGTCACTGGTTAGCCTCCTCCACAACATTTTCTGTATGATCGTTCCAATTTAAGTCGTTGACCAATGCAATCCCTGGGTATTTAGCTGAATAGACAGTTTTTACAGTTGATTAATTTGCCTTTTAAATTTAACAGATGCCTTTTAGTGCTCATGTGGATGATCTCACAATTTGTATGGTACAGAGTCAATTGCCAAGTTTCGCACCATACAGATGTTTTATCTAAATCGTTTTTCAATAGTTTTGATTTTATGATGACATTACTAGACGGTAAACGATAGCATCATCTGCAAACGATCTAAGAGGCTGTTCAGATGTCTCCTATACCATTTATGCTGATTAGGAGCAGCACAGGATCTATAAAACTCCCTTGGGGAACGTCAGATAGCACTTGTGTTTTACTCTATAGCTTTCCATCAATTGCTGCGAAAACAGATCTTTCAGACAGCAAATCACGAATCCAGTCACGCAACTGTGACTGTACTACATAGACACGTAATTTGATTTGAAGTTGATTCCCAGGATCGGTGTCAAATGCCTTGACAATATCTTGAAATATGCAATCAATTTGAGAACGCCTGTCGACAGCATTCATTCATTACCTTGTGTGGCTAAAAAGCAAGATGTGCTTCACAAGAACGATATTTTCCAAATCCGTGTTGACTTTGTGTCAGCAGTCGTTATCTTCGAGATGATTCATAATTTTCAAACACAGGATACTGGAACGTCGAAAAATCATACTGCAAATCGACGTCAATTGAATAACGGGAGAGAGTCACGATTTTTGGGCTGGTGGCAGTGACGAGTGCTTAATTGGGAATTATTTGCTGTGAGGAATTTTGAAATATCTAATGATGGATGTAAATCCAAAACCGGTTATCTGTTCAAATAAACTAAAATGTGACCTAGACTATGGATTATATGACTTATTTACATGTTAAGGTCACCGCTCAACTCCAACAGTCAAAGTAAACACATGTATGTCCATGTACAGGGGAAAAAATACACTACTGGGCATTAAAATTGCTACACCACGAAGATGACGTGCTACAGACACGAAATTTAATCGACAAGAAGAAGATGCTATGAAATGCAAAATATTAGCTTTTCAGAGCATTCACACAAGGTTGGCGCCGGTGGCGACACCTACAACGTGCGGACATGAGGAAAGTTTCCCTCCGATTCCTCATACACAAACAGCAGTTGACCGGCGTTGCCTGGTGAAAAGTTGGTGTGATGCGTCGTTTAAGGAGGAGAAATCACGGTTCCGACTTTGATAAAGGTCGGATTGTGGCCTATCGCGATTGCGGTTTATCGTATCGCGACATTGCTGCTCGCGTTGGTCGAGATCCAATGACTGTTAGCATAATATGGAATCGGTGGGTTCAGAAGGGTAATACGGAACGCCGTGCTGGATCCCAACGGCCTCGTATCACTAGCAGTCGAGATGACAGGCATCTTATCCGCATGGATGTAACGGATCGTGCAGCAATGTCTCGATCCCTCAGTCAACAGATGGCGACGTTTGCAAGACAACAACCAACTGCAGGAACATTTCGACGACGTTTGTAGCAGCATGGACTATCAGCTCGGAGACCATGGCTGCAGTTACCCTTGGCGCTGCATCACAGAGAGGACGGCCTGCGACCGTGTACTCGACGAACCTGGTTGCACGAATGGCAAGACGTCATTGTTTCGGATGAAACCAGATTCTGTTTACAGCATCATGATGGTCGCATCCGCGTTTGGCGACATCGCGGTGAGCGCACATTGGAAGCGTGTATTCGTCATCGCCATACTGGCGTACCACCCGGCGTGATGGTATGTGGTGCAATTGGTTACACGTCTCGGTCAGCTCTTGTTCACATTGACGGCACTTCGAACAGTGGACGTTACATTTCAGATGTTTTACGAGCCGTGGTTCTACCCTTCATTCTATCCCTGCGAAACCCTACGTTTCAGCAGGATAATGCACGACCGCATGTTGCAAGTCCTGTACGGGCGTTTCTGGATACAGAAAATGTTCGACTGCTGCCCTGGCCAGCACGTTCTCCAGATCTCTCACCAACTGAAAACATCTGGTCAATGGTGACCAAGCAACTGGCTCGTCACAATACGCCAGTTACTACTCTTGATTAACTGTGGTATCGTGATGAAGCTGCATGGGCAGCTGTACCTGTACACGCCATCCAAGCTCTGTTTGACTCAAGACCCAGGCGTATCAAGACCGTTATTAGGGGCAGAGGTGGTTGTTCTGGGTACTGATTTCTCATGATCTATGCACTAAAATTGCGTGAAAATGTAATCACATGTCAGTTCTCGTATAATATATTTGTCCAATCAATACCCGTTTATCATCTGCATTTCTTCTTGGTGTAGTGATTTTAATGGCCAGTAGTGTATATCATTCACTAAACACACTTCTTTATAAGAAAGGCAACGATCATATCTACAAAGGCTATTCGGAACGCAACGTCCGATCGGGCGCGAAATAGAAACCACAGCGAAAATCCGATGAAGCTTTGCACAGATGTGTTGAGTAGTGTGCCCAACGATCGTCTCACTTATCTCTTTTCAGTTCCGAGTGCACAGTGAGCACGTAAAGATGTCTAGAACAATAGCGTCTCCCGCCAAGTATGAGGCCGTGGTGAGAGATTTCGCCTGATGTCACGCAGCCCACATAACTTAATTGTCTCGCGTTTTCTTCTTTGTGACAGTTCTCGGCCGCACACTGCAGGGGCAATGAGGAGGCTACCGCAGCCTTTTCGATGGGAAGTGTTTGGTCACTCACCATACAGCCCGCACGTGGCTCGCTCTCATTTTCATCTCTACTCACATGAACCGCTGGCTATGGAGACAACTTTTTGGCAAAGACAACGAGCTGTAGGCCAGTGTAGGAATTGGCGGAAAGCACCTGCAGCAGGTTTCTATGACAAGGGTATTGGAAACATGGTACAACGCAATGTCTAAGTCAGAGCAGCGACTATGCCAAAAAGTACCTGGCAGGTGTAAATAACTATTGCAAGTACAACATTTTTTTATGCTTACAGTGGTTCCCATTTTGCGACCGATCTGACCTACTTTCCGAATAGCCCTCGTGAATTTAACCACCCAGCACTAATCCGATTTGGAAGACTGAGACGTCGTGGAATCCCTCTCTTTTAGTACTACGATACTAGCAGCAGAAATTACAACAGCTCTACAAGAAAAGACGAAATTGGTACCAATAGTTTTACAATTAATGTTTTTTCAACATCCGATCGGTTTTGATATTAAAACCACAGTGAAAATCCGATGAAATTCAGCACTTATGTGCTGTGCAGCGTCTCTGGTGTACCCAAGTGCCCTGCCACTTTGAACTTATCAGTTGTGAGCGCACAGTGAGCATGAGAGATGTATAGAACAACAGTCTCCCGCCAAGTGTGGAGTACCGGCTGAGGGGTTTCGCCTGATTTCATGCAACCCACATAACGTAACTGTCATGCAGTTCCTTCTTCGTCAAAATTCACGGTCACACACTGTAGTTGCAACGAAGACTGTCCTGCTACCTTTTCGATGGGAAGTGTTCGATCGTCCGTCGCGTAGCCAAGACATGTCTCCCCCATATTTTCATCCCTTTGCTCACATTAACTGCTAGCTATCAGGAGAGCTTCTTGTCATAGACAGTGAGCTGCAGACCATTGTAAGGAACCGACGAGGACATTGAAAACTTGGTACCACACGACGAAAAATGTGCAAGTCGAAGCGGCAACTATGTAGAGAAGTAACTGGAAAGTGTTGCTAAATGTCGTAAATAAGACATTTTAGAATTTCGCTGTTGTTGCGACCGAGCAGACTTCGAAAGAGAAAAAAGAAATACGAGGGTTGTTTGGAAAGTAAGGAACGATCAGTCGCGAAATGGAAACCATAGTGAAAATCAAAACTGTTTTCTTTGCACATTTAGCTACAGCTTCCAGGTACTTTTCTACATAGTCACCGCTCCGACTTAGACATTTGACGGAGCGTTAGACCAAATTTCCAACACCATCATCATAGAAGGCAGCGCCTGTGTTTTCCGATAATTCTCTACGCTGGTCTATAGCGCGTAGCCTGCGCCGAAGTCTTCGTATGCAGCGTTTTATGTGAATAGGGACGAGCCAATTAGGGCTGTGTTGTGGGTGATCGAATACTTCCCATCGGAAAGGCTGCAGGAGTGTCTTCACTTCCCCTGAAGGGTGCGGCTGAGCATTGCCATGAAGAAGGAAATGCGTGGCAGTCGTGTCAGGTGGGCTGCATTCATTAAGGCGAAGTCTCTCAGCGGGCCCTCCTACTTGGCGGGAGACATCTTTGTTCTAGGCAGCTTTACTCGCTCACAGTGCGCTCACAACTGGAAAGAGCGTCTTGATGCGATCGACAGGCAAACTAGAGACACTGCTCAAAACGTGTGTGAAAAGCCTCGTCGGATTTTCACAGTGGTTTCCATTTAGCGACTGATCGTTCCTCACTTTTCGAATAGCCCTCGTAGATCCCTCGTAATTATTGCTGCATCCTAAGGCGTACATCTTCCCATGCTACAGCCGTGTCTGCTGGGCTGAAAATTCGACATCCGTCAACTGTATAATAAGAACATGTTTACGGTCAGATCGCGGAAGGCGCCATCTAGAGAGGTAGCAACAACATCACGACATCACTTCCTTATGCGAGTAAAACGTACGGAATAAAAGACAAGTATCGTGCTTGACGTATAAAAGCGGTCGCATGGCTCTATGACGGCCACTTGATATGTGAACACACGTGAGCTGAGGTTATCAATGGTTACCTTAGCGTTCTTCGAGTAATTATCAACGAGCTGCGAACCAGGAGCCACGAAACTGCCTTCGAGCGACCTACAATTTATTTACCGTAGTCTACAGGCATTTTCAAATTAGACGATGACCTGCAAGCCGGTGCTCTTCGTTTGACCTTAGTTACATAAAATCCGTCTTGATTGCAATTTTCTTTTATGACCGGTTTCGGTTCATTCAGAACCATCTTCAGATCTGATATTTCAGTTACAGGAGTAACCCGTCCAAATCCAGCAACTTTCACATGCTACAAGGTGACGTAGCATGTGAAAGTTGCTGGATTTGGACGGGTTACTCCTGTAACTGAAATATCAGATCTGAAGATGGTTCTGAATGAACCGAAACCGGTCATATGAATAAAAAAAAATTTGTAATCAAGACGGATTTTAAGTAACATTATAAAATCACTGATTGCTGTTATCCCATAAGACATTATGTCTGTTTTTGCAAAATTTGAGCTTAGTGTTAGAATCTAGGACGTAAATCTTTTTTGATTCTGCGTCTGAGTGGTCTTTAGTGGACTAGTGTATTTTACGCTGGGACTCGTCACTTGAGTTATACTGTATTTATTGCGTTTCGAACAAACGTAGTAATTTTTATTAGTTTTGTCACCAGTGGTTGGGTACTCTCTCTGATAAACGAACATTTATTTTAAGTGTAATACAATAGTCTGTGGCAACAGTCACAACAGTTATAAGAAGATAATATACAGTATTTAGTCAGGAATTCGTCGCAATTTGTTTGGGTGAAAACAGAATTTCGATATCTTAAACGGTTCGTGAAATATCCGAGATGAATAACTTATCCGAACTGAACATTGTTCGCAATCTTGAGAGACTATACGTTGTTTAGTGAGGATTCCCTAGCAATTTGTATGGGTGAAAATAGAATTACGGTGCCTTAAAATCCTAATTAAATATCCAAGACGAATAACTTAGCCGAACTAAGCAGTATTCATCAGCATAATAGACTATACAGTATTTAGCAAAGAAATTTCCTGGCAGATTAAAACTGTGTGCCGGACCGAGACTCGAACTCGGGACCTTTGCCTTTCACGGGCATGTGCTCTACCAACTGAGCTACCCAAGCACGACTCACGCCCCGTCCTCACAGCTTTACTTCTGCCAATATCTCGTCTCCTACATTCCAAACTGTGGCTAAGCCATGTCTCCGCAATATCCTTTCTTTCAGGAGTGCTAGTTCTGCAAGGTTCGCAGGAGAGCTTTTGCAAAGTTTGGAAGGTAGGAGACGAGGTATTGGCAGAAGTAAAGCTGTGAGGACGGGGGCGCGAGTCGTGCGTGGATAGCTCAGTTGGTAGAGCACTTGCCCGAGAAAGGAAAAGGTCCCGAGTTCGAGTCTCGGTTCGGCACACAGTTTTAATCTGCCAGGAAGTTTCGTATCAGCGCACACTCCGCTGCAGAGTGAAAATCTCATTCTGGAATTTAGCAAAGACTTCGTCGCAATTCGTTTGGGTGAGAACAGAACTACGGTGTCCTAAACGGTTCATGAAATATCCAAGATGAATGACTTAGAAGAACTAAACAGCATTTATCAGCATTGAGAGATAAAAATCAGTAGCGGCACATTAACAACTACATGCACTTCGATTAAAAATGAACACAACAGATGGCGCTTTAAGTGTTTTAGGCACAGTAGCAGGGGTGTAAAAGTCGGGAGAGAGCAGTCTACATTGACTAAACGTTGTAGCACACTGCACAACTCAGCTGAAGGATTACTTCATTGAAACCCCACAACTTTCTTCCATTGCAAGGAAGAAATCTGAAATTTGGCTCAAAGACGGCACCTATACAGTTTGCCTGCGATGATACAAAAGCGTGGGAACATGCGACGTCAACCTGCAGCGTTTCAGACAGCAAGGTGTCGACATATGCGAAAAAAGAAGCTCATGTGAGTGCGCTGCTTGACGCACCCTCATGGATTACGTATCTAAGCACAACGTTGCAAAGAGATATGAAATGGAACGATCATGTATGGACTGCAGTACGGGTTTATTGGGATAATTTTAGGAAAGTTTGGGTCATATGTAAAGAGATCGCGTATAGAACACTAGTACCGCCGATTTTTGTATACTCCTGTAAGTGTTTGAGATCCGCACCAGTTCTAATTAAAGGAAGACATCGAGGCAATTCAGAGGCAGGCTGTTAGACTTGTGAGCAGTAGGTTGGAACAACACAGACGTCCTGTGGAGATTCGAGGAACAATATTCAGAAAATTTTGAGAACAGGTATTTCAAGCCGACTGCAGAACAATTCTACTGTCGACAATGTACATTTCGCATGAGGACAAAAAAGACAAGATACGAGAAGTTAGAGCTCGTACAGGTACAAATGCAGCCCTTTTTCCCTCGCTCTATTAGCGAGCAGAACAGGGAAGATAATGATTAGTAGCTGTATAAGGCGTTGCCTGTCCGCTAGTGGCAGCAGCGGCGGTTATCGATATGTAGTAACTTTTGCCCTATCTTTGGGGCGACATCGTTGTTTGTTCCGGGTCGTGTGAGTGTGCGAGTTCGGTTGGGGACGTAGGAGGAGTCGTGTCCGCACAGTGCGAGAACACTCTGGGACTGTTGGCGGCACGCATGGACTGCCGGATGGAAGGAATGTGGCCACGAGGGTGCACGACCTCGTCATAAAGAGGATCCAGCAAGGTTTAAGATGAGTGCATTTCAGTCCAAGTGGAGCTGAGTCAGTCACCCGTGTGAGCCACGTAGTACATATGCGATGTTGTGACACATTATCATCGCTCTGTCACGTGCAGTTCCATGGATCTACATCTACATTTATACTTCGCAAGCAACCCAACGGTGTGTGGCGGAGGGCACTTTACGTGCTACTGTCATTACCTCCCTTTCCTGTTCCAGTCGCGTATGGTTCGCGGGAAGAACGACTGCTGGAAAGCCTCTGTGCGCGCTCTAATCTCTCTAATTTTACATTCGTGATCTCCTCGGGAGGTATAAGTAGGGCGAAGCAATATATTCGATACCTCATCCAGAAACGCACCCTCTCGAAACCTGGCGAGCAAGCTACACCGCGATGCAGAGCGCCTCTCTTGCAGAGTCTGCCACTGGAGTTTGTTAAACATCTCCGTAACGGTATCACGGTTACCAAATAATCCTGTGACGAAACGCGCCGCTCTTCTTTGGATCTTCTCTATCTCCTCCGTCAACCCGATCTGGTACGGATCCCACACTGATGAGCAATACTCAAGTATAGGTCGAACGAGTGTTTTGTAAGCCACCTCCTTTGTTGATGGACTACATTTTCCAAGGACTCTCCCAATGAATCTCAACCTGGTATGCGCCTTACCAACAATTAATTTTATATGATCATTCCACTTCAAATCGTTCCGCACGCATACTCCCAAATATTTTACAGAAGTAACTGCTACCAGTGTTTGTTCCGCTATCATATAATCATACAGTAAAGGATCCTTCTTTCTATGTATTCGCAATACATTACATTTGTCTATGTTAAGGGTCAGTTTCCACTCCCTGCACCAAGTGCCTGTCCGCTGCAGATCTTCCTGCATTTCGCTGCAATTTTCTGATGCAGCAACTTCTCTGTATACTACAGCATCATCCGCGAAAAGCCGCATGCAACTTCCGACACCATCTACTAGGTCATTTATATATATTGTGAAAAGCAGTAGTCCCATAACACTCCCCTGTGGCACGCCAGAGGTTACTTTAACGTCTGTAGACGTCTCTCCATTGAGAACGCCATGCTGTGTTCTGTTTGCTAAAAACTCTTCAATCCAGCCACACAGCTGTTCTGATATTCCGTAGGCTCTTACTTTGTTTATCAGGCGACAGTGCGGAACTGTATCGAACGCCTTCCGGAAGTCAAGGAAAATAGCATCTACCTGGGAGCCTGTATCTAATATTTTCTGGGTCTCATGAACAAATAAAGCGAGTTGGGTCGCACACGATCGCTGTTTCCGGAATCCATGTTGAGTCCTACAGAGTAGATTCTGGGTTTCCAGAAATGACATGATACGCGAGCAAAAAACATGTTCTAAAATTCTACAACAGATCGAGGTCAGAGATAGAGGCCTATAGTTTTGCGCATCTGCTCGACGACCCTTCTTCAAAACTGGAACTACCTGTGCTCTTTTCCAATCATTTGGAACCTTCCGTACCTCTAAAGACTTGCGGTACACGGCTGTTAGAAGGAGGGCAAGTTCTTTCGCGTACCGCTTCGTACTTGAAGACCCTACTGTGTTTAAAGCACTTGGCTCAGTGATTAGACGGTGTGGTTACTCAACTGTGAATTAATAAAGCAGTGAACAGATTTGTTTAATTCTGCCAACTGTCGTGAGAGTTGTCACATTGAGTTCAGTGTGCGTTTGTGTGCCTAATGAAATTGATGTCATTCATCTGGTACTTAGTTTTGGCTCGCTTTGCGATTGTTTCCGCAATGACGTGTGGTTGCTGATTCTGGTTGGTTACATTTAGGTTTTGCCTCGTAAGCAAATCGAGTGGGGTCTTAGTGTTGGTTTGTCTGGTGTTCTGTACTGCGACTTATTTGTTCAGATTTTCGGGTTTGTGGAATCGGATGTAATTCTGGTAGTGGTTCCTTTCTCGTTTCGGGCGCTCTAAACACAGTATTCTGGGGACGTAGTGCAGATCGCCGGTTCTGGCTTTGGCGTATTGTTCCATCGTTGCATTTGATTTATCGGACGTGAGGCAGACTGATACTAGTCTGAATTACCATCCTGTAAAGCAAATGCAACTCTTGGCTGCCTATTTCATCGCTCGCGAAAATGTCTGTTGCCAGACCTTCTCCAGGGCGATTCCTGCAGCACCGTCTGGATCAGTTGCTTGTTTTTTTAATTAACTTTTTCTGTTGTATTTACTGTTTTGTAGCATGTTTCAAAATTTTTTAATATTATTGCCGTTCCTAGCGTGTAAGGCCTTCAGCCATGATTGTGGTCATTTGATTTAAAATCATATTTGGTAGTTGTATTTTAGCAGTAAGCCTTAAATCCTTATTTACTGCCATTCCTGGCGTCTGATGCCTTCTGCGGTGTTTGTGGCGATTTACTTTTAATATTTCAATACCTTTAATTTGTAAGTTGCAGCGAGTTTTAAACAACTCTTAATTTATTGCCATTCCCAGCGTGTAAGGCCTTCAGCCGTGATCACAGTGGCTTGTTTTTTTAAACATTATCTGTATCTGTATTTCACGGTGATTGCTAAATTGTAACGCACTGACAACACTATTATTTATACAGTTGTTTATTACTTCATTAATAACGTGTGGCTTTTTTTTAATTTATTGTTGAGTCTGGAATTACTATTTTAAAAATAAATGTGTGTAACTGTAAAAGGCAACCAATAGTAATTGATTATGGCCCCGTCCACAATCGTAGCTGAATCCTGCCTTCCCTTGACCATCAGGTCTCAATATGTGTGCATGCAGATGTAGGATCTACATATTAGAGTCATTCAAAAAGAAACAGCCGGAGGCTGTAAAATGAAAACCGCAGAAAGGGGAATGACCCCTACGCTGAGGTGACAAAAGTCATGGGGCACCATCTAATACCTTGTTGGACCTCCTTTTACCCTGCATAGTGCAGCAACTCGGCATGACTCAACAGATCGTTCGATTTTTTTTTTTTTTTTTTTCGTCAGTCTACTAACTGGTTTGATGCGGCCCGCCACGAATTCCTTTCCTGTGCTAACCTCTTCATCTCAGAGTAGCACTCGCAACCTACGTCCTCAATTATTTGCTTGACATATTCCAATCTCTGTCTTCCTCTACAGTTTTTGCCCTCTACAGCTCCCTCTAGTATCATGGACGTCATTCCCTCATGTCTTAGCAGATGTCCTATCATCCTGTCCCATCTCCTTATCAGTGTTTTCCACATATTCCTTTCCTCTCCGATTCTGCGTAGAACCTCCTCATTCCTTACCTTATCAGTCCACCTAATTTTCAACATTCGTCTATAGCACCACATCTCAAATGCTTCGATTCTCTTCTGTTCAGATTTTCCCACAGTCCATGTTTCACTACCATACAATGCTGTACTCCAGACGTACATCCTCAGAAAGTTCTTCCTCAAATTAAGGCCGGTATTTGATATTAGTAGACTTCTCTTGGCCAGAAATGCCTTTTTTGCCATAGCGAGTCTGCTTTTGATGTCCTCCTTGCTCCGTCCGTCATTGGTTGTTTTACTGCCTAGGTAGCAGAATTCCTTAACTTAATTGACTTCGTGACCATCAATCCTGATGTTAAGTTTCTCGCTGTTCTCATTTCTACTACTTCTCATTACCTTCGTCTTTCTCCGATTTACTCTCAAACCATACTGTGTACTCATTAGACTGTTCATTCCGTTCAGCAGATCATTTAATTCTTCTTCACTTTCACTCAGGATAGCAATGTCATCAGCGAATCGTATCATTGATATCCTTTCACCTTGTATTTTAATTCCACTTCTGAACCTTTCTTTTACTTCCATGATTGCTTCCTCGATGTACAGATTGAAGAGTAGAGGCGAAAGGCTACAGCCTTGTCTTACACCCTTCTTAATACGAGCACTTCGTTCTTTATTGTCCACTCTTATTATTCCCTCTTGGTTGTTGTACATATTGTATATGACCCGTCTCTCCCTATAGCTTACCCTACTTTTTTCAGAATCTCGAACAGCTTGCACCATTTTATATTGTCGAACGCTTTTTCCAGCTCCACAAATCCTATAAAAGTGTCTTGATTTTTCTTTAGCCTTGCTTCCATTATTAGCCATAACGTCAAAATTGCTTCTCTCGGCCCTTTACTTTTCCTAAAGCCAAACTGATCGAAATACCCTGGAAAAATACTGAGCCACGCTGCCTATTCTTTCTTTCTTTCTCGGGGCCTTTGTCCTGCTCCATTGCGGGGTCTGCTCTGTTATGACGGAGTTGGCAGTGTTAATTGCAGAGGGTGCCGGGATGCCCTTCCCGATGCCACCCCGAACCACCGGGAACGGAAGTAGTGCACCCCAGCTGTCTGCGTCTAGTGTAAGTCAGGAAATAGTGCGTACGTTTTCAAATGTCTGTGAGGCGTGTAACTGAGACGGAACTTGGGGACCAGCCCGGTATTCACCTATCAGAATGTGGAAAACCGCCTAAAACCCACATCCAGACTGGCCGTCATACCGGCCCTCGTCGTTAATCCGCCGGGCGGATTCGATCCGTGACCGGCGCGCCTATCTGAGTACAGGAAGCAGCGCATTAGCGCTCTCGACTACCCTGTTGGGTTCGAGCCACGCTGGCTATAGCTCTCCATAATTAGGAAAGATTTTCCGGAGGAGGGCTTTGTGCACGAACTGACCTCCCGATTATGTCCCATAAATATTCGGTGGGATCCATATCAGATTGTCTGGATGGTCAAATCACTCACTCGCCCCGTCCAGAATGTTCTTCAAACCAGTCGCGAACAGTTATGGCCCAGTGACACGGCGCATTATGATCCATAAAATTTCCATCGAAGTTTGGGAGTTTAGCAGTTACGGAGCCTCCGCTAGCTTGCCAAGTGCCTTGTTGACAATCTGAGTCCGTGGTTTGGTGGAGTTTGTGCCTGAGTCGAATCCTACCATTGGCTCTTATCATCTCAAACATCTACATCTACATCCACACTCCGCAAGTCACCTGACGGTGTGTGGCGGAGGGTACTTTGAGTACCTCTATCGGTTCTCCCTTCTATTCCAGTCTCGTATTGTTCGTGGAAAGAAGGATTGTCGGTACGCCTCTGTGTGGGCTCTAATCTCTTTGATTTTATCCTCATGGTCTCTTCGCGAGATACACATAGGAGGGAGCAATATACTGCTTGACTCCTCCGTGAAGGTATGTTCTCGAAACTTTAACAAAAGCCCGTACCGAGTTACTGAGCGTATCTCCAGCAGAGTCTTCCGTTGGAGTTTATCTATCATCTCCGTAACGCTTTCACGATTACTAAATGATCCTGCAACGAAGCGCGCTGCTCTCCGTTGGATTTTCTCTATCTGTTCTATCAACCCTATCTACATCTACATCTACATCTACATTTATACTCCGCAAGCCACCCAACGGTGTGTGGCGGAGGGCACTTTACGTGCCACTGTCATTATCTCCCTTTCCTGTTCCAATCGCGTATGGTTCGCGGGAAGAACGACTGTCTGAAAGCCTCTGTGCGCGCTCTAATCTCTCTAATTTTACATTCGTGATCTCCTCGGGAGGTATAAGTAGGGGGAAGCAATATATTCGATACCTCATCCAGAAACGCACCCTCTCGAAACCTGGCGAGCAAGCTACACCGCGATGCAGAGCGCCTCTCTTGCAGAGTCTGCCACTTGAGTTTGTTAAACATCTCCGTAACGCTATCACGGTTACCAAATAACCCTGTGACGAAACGCGCCGCTCTTCTTTGGATCTTCTCTATCTCCTCCGTCAACCCGATCTGGTACGGATCCCACACTGATGAGCAATACTCAAGTATAGGTCGAACGAGTGTTTTGTAAGCCACCTCCTTTGTTGATGGACTACATTTTCTAAGGACTCTCCCAATGAATCTCAACCTGGTACCCGCCTTACCAACAATTAATTTTATATGATCATTCCACTTCAAATCGTTCCGCACGCATACTCCCAGATATTTTACAGAAGTAACTGCTACCAGTGTTTGTTCCGCTATCATATAATCATACAATAAAGGATCCTTCTTTCTATGTATTCGCAATACATTACATTTGTCTATGTTAAGGGTCAGTTGCCACTCCCTGCACCAAGTGCCTATCCGCTGCAGATCTTCCTGCATTTCGCTACAATTTTCTAATGCTGCAACTTCTCTGTATACTACAGCATCATCCGCGAAAAGCCGCATGGAACTTCCGACACTATCTACTAGGTCATTTATATATATTGTGAAAAGCAATGGTCCCACAACACTCCCCTGCGGCACGCCAGAGGTTACTTTAACGTCTGTAGATGTCTCTCCATTGAGAACAACATGCTGTGTTCTGTTTGCTAAAAACTCTTCAATCCAGCCACACAGCTGGTCTGATATTCCGTAGGCTATTACTTTGTTTATCAGGCGACAGTGCGGAACTGTATCGAACGCCTTCCGGAAGTCAAGGAAAATGGCATCTACCTGGGAGCCTGTATCTAATATTTTCTGGGTTTCATGAACAAATAAAGCGAGTTGGGTTTCACACGATCGCTGTTTCCGGAATCCATGTTGATTCCTACATAGTAGATTCTGAGTTTCCAAAAACGACATGATACTCGAGCAAAAGACATGTTCTAAAATTCTACAACAGATCGATGTCAGAGAGATAGGTCTATAGTTTTGCGCATCTGCTCGACGACCCTTCTTGAAGACTGGGACTACCTGTGCTCTTTTCCAATCATTTGGAACCTTCTGTTCCTCTAGAGACTTGCGGTACACGGCTGTTAGAAGGGGGGCAAGTTCTTTCGCGTACTCTGTGTAGAATCGAATTGGTATCCCGTCAGGTCCAGTGGACTTTCCTCTGTTGAGTGATTCCAGTTGCTTTCCTATTCCTTGGACACTTATTTCAATGTCAGCCATTTTTTCGTTGGTGCGAGGATTTAGAGAAGGAACTGCAGTGCGGTCTTCCTCTGTGAAACAGCTTTGGAAAAAGGTGTTTAGTATTTCAGCTTTACGCTTGTCATCCTCTGTTTCAATGCCATCATCATCCCGGAGTGTCTGGACATGATGGTTCGAGCCACTTACTGATTTAACGTAAGACCAGAACTTCCTAGGATTTTCTGTCAAGTCGGTACCTAGTATTTTACTTTCAAATTCACTGAACGCTTCACGCATAGCCCTCCTTACGCTAACTTTGACATCGTTTAGCTTCTGTTTGTCTGAGAGGTTTTGGCTGCGTTTAAACTTGGAGTGAAGCTCTCTTTGCTTTCGCAGTAGTTTCCTAACTTTGTTGTTGTACCACGGTGGGTTTTTCCCGTCCCTCACAGTTTTGCTCGGCACGTACCTGTCTAAAACGCATTTTACGATTGCCTTGAACTTTTTCCATAAACACTCAACATTGTCAGTGTCGGAACAGAAATTTTCGTTTTGATCTGTTAGGTAGTCTGAAATCTGCCTTCTATTACTCTTGCTAAACAGATAAACCTTCCTCCCTTTTTTTATATTCCTATTAACTTCCATATTCAGGGATGCTGCAACGGCCTTATGATCACTGATTCCCTGTTCTGCACTTACAGAGTCGAAAAGTTCGGGTCTGTTTGTTATCAGTAGGTCCAAGATGTTATCTCCACGAGTCGGTTCTCTGTTTAATTGCTCGAGGTAATTTTCGGATAGTGCACTCAGTATAATGTCACTCGATGCTCTGTCCCTACCACCCGTCCTAAACATCTGAGTGTCCCAGTCTATATCTGGTAAATTGAAATCTCCACCTAAGACCATAACATGCTGAGAAAATTTATGTGAAATGTATTCCAAATTTTCTCTCAGTTGTTCTGCCACTAATGCTGCTGAGTCGGGGGGTCGGTAAAAGGAGCCAATTATTAACCTAGCTCGGTTGTTGAGTGTAACCTCCACCCATAATAATTCACAGGAACTATCCACTTCTACTTCACTACAGGATAAACTACTACTAACAGCGACGAACACTCCACCACCGGTTGCATGCAATCTATCCTTTCTAAACACCGTCTGTGCCTTTGTAAAAATTTCGGCAGAATTTATCTCTGGCTTCAGCCAGCTTTCTGTACCTATAACGATTTCAGCTTCGGTGCTTCTATCAGCGCTTGAAGTTCCGGTACTTTACCAACGCAGCTTCGACAGTTTACAATTACAATACCGATTGCTGCTTGGTCCCCGCATGTCCTGACTTTGCCCCGCACCCGTTGAGGCTGTTGCCCTTTCTGCACTTGCCCGAGGCCATCTAACCTAAAAAACCGCCCAGCCCACGCCACACAACCCCTGCTACCCGTGTAGCCGCTTGTTGCGTGTAGTGGACTCCTGACCTATCCAGCGGAACCCGAAACCCCACCACCCTATGGCGCAAGTCGAGGAATCTGCAGCCCACATGGTCGCAGAACCGTCTCAACCTCTGATTCAGACCCTCCACTCGGCTCTGTACCAAAGGTCCGCAGTCAGTCCTGTCGACGATGCTGCAGATGGTGAGCTCTGCTTTCATCCCGCTAGCGAGACTGGCAGTCTTCACCAAATCAGATAGCCGCCGGAAGCCAGAGAGGATTTCCTCCGATCCATAGCGACACACATCATTGGTGCCGACATGAGCGACCACCTGCAGATGGGTGCACCCTGTACCCTTCATGGCATCCGGAAGGACCCTTTCCACATCTGGAATGACTCCCCCCGGTATGCACACGGAGTGCACTTTGGTTTTCTTCCCCTCCCTTGCTGCCATATCCCTAAGGGGCCCCATTACGCGCCTGACGTTGGAGCTCCCAACTACCAGTAAGCCCACCCTCTGCGACTGCCCGGATCTTGCAGACTGAGGGGCAACCTCTGGAACAGGACAAGCAGCCATGTCAGGCTGAAGATCAGTATCAGCCTGAGACAGAGCCTGAAACCGGTTCGTCAGACAAACTGGAGAGGCCTTCCGTTCAGCCCTCCGGAATGTCTTTCGCCCCCTGCCACACCTTGAGACGACCTCCCACTCTACCACAGGTGAGGGACCAGCCTCAATGCGGGCAGTATCCCGGGCAACCACAGTCGTAGTCCGATCGGGGGATGCGTGGGACGAGCTGGCCGTCCCCGACAAACCCCCATCCGGACCCCCACAGTGATGCCCATTGGCAACAGCCTCAAGCTGTGTGACCGAAGCCAACACTGCCTGAAGCTGGGAGCGAAGGGATGCCAACTCAGCCTGCATCCGAACACAGCAGTTGCAGTCCCTATCCATGCTAAAACTTGTGCAAAGAACGTCTGAACTAATCCACAGAGAGCGCAAACAAAACGACACAAAATTGAAGCGGTTATTAAAATACAAGATTGCCTAGTAAATGCAGTAATGCTGCCACTTGTGCACTGCTGACACACTGCTCGGCGGCGGAAGGAGACTACGCGATTTAACACTATTCGAGTACTAAAACGTGATGCTACAACTCTCAAATACTATAATACGCCCGAAATTTATGAATTAAACAATGCAAGTACCAAAAACACGCAAAGAAATTAAGAAGTAAACTATATAACAAATGAGTGAGCTAGGAGTATACGACTTGCTGCTGCAGCTGCTTATCCAACGGCGGCAGGGAGCACACTGACTGTGACCAACCGACACTGGCCGTTCAAAACAAAAACAGATGACAGACGACTACGCGAATTTACACTATTCAGGTACTAAAACGCGATGCTACAACTCTCAAATACTATAATACGCCCGAAATTTATGAATTAAACAATGCAAGTACCAAAAACACGCAAAGAAATTAAGAATTAAACTATGTAACAAATGAGTGAGCTAGGAGTATACGACTTGCTGCTGCAGCTGCTTATCCAACGGCGGCAGGGAGCACACTGACTGTGACCAACCGACACTGGCCGTTCAAAACAAAAACAAATGACAGACGACTACGCGAATTTACACTATTCAGGTACTAAAACGCGATGCTACAACTCTCAAATACTGTAATACGCCCGAAATTTATGAATTAAACAATGCAAGTACCAAAAACACGCAAAGAAATTAAGAATTAAACTATGTAACAAATGAGTGAGCTAGGAGTATACGACTTGCTGCTGCAGCTGCTTATCCAACGGCGGCAGGGAGCATCTGGTACGGATCCCACACTGGTCAGCAATATTCAAGCAGAGTGCGAACAAGTGTACTGTAACCAACTTCCTTTGTTTTCGGATTGCATTTCCTTAGGATTCTTCCAATGAATCTCAGTCTGGCATCTGCTTTACCGACGATCAATTTATATGATCATTCCATTTTAAATCACTCCTAATGCCTACTCCCAGATAATTTATGGAATTAACTGCTTCCAGTTGCTGACCTGCTATATTGTAGCTAAATGATAAGGGATCTTTCTTCCTATGTATTTGCAGCACATTACACTTGTCTACATTAAGATTCAATTGCCATTCCCTGCACCATGCGTCAATTCGCTGCAGATCCTCCTGCATTTCAGTACAATTTTCCATTGTTACAGCCTCTCGATGTACTGCAGCATCATCAGCAAAAAGCCTCAGTAAATTTCCAATCTTATCCACAAGGTCATTAATGTATATTGTTCTGGAAGCCATGGCTCAAAAGTCAGATACCGACGCTCAATCTGACTTTTGGAGCAATGGCTTCCATAACAACTCACCACTCGTTTCTGGGGTAAATGACCGCAAAAGCAGAATTTTAAAGAAAAATGGTATTCAGACATCTTTCTTTAGTCAAAACAAAATAAAAAAAATTTCCGACGGTAAACGGATGCACCTGATTACCTCCACAATGCAGGCGTCTATCAAGTGACATGTGGCTGCGGAAAAGTGTATATAGGCGAAACGGGAAGAACTGTTAAAGGAACACGAACGGTACATGCAGCTAAAATAAAAGTTCAAAATCGGCAGTAGCGGAACATTATGAGATCTGTGGCTCTGACATCGATTTTAATAACGTACGTGTACTGGCTAAGGAAACAAACATTTATAGAAGAAAGGTCTGAGAAGCGGTTGAGATTTGTAAGAATGCATCTAATTTCAATAGAGAGGACGGCATTAGGCTTCCGGCATCGTGGCTTCCCGCCATCAAGGGAGTAAATACACGGCCGCGGTGTGTGAGCGGCATAAACAACGCGCTGCAAGTCATCTCGGCGGACAATAATATTTTGGGTAAACATTCCCCAACTCTTGCTCTGTTCGTTTCTAATCTAGCCAATGATGACGACCAATCAATAGCAGAAGTAGGAATTTCAACCAATAACCCTTCTCCAGTGTAAGTGTCGAATACTGGCTTTCTATCCAATGACGATGGGCCGCCAGTGGTATCCACAGGAGATTAGCCAACAACGCCCCTTCTTCTGCATCAGAGCTGGAATATTAGCCTACGATTATGGCCCACCAATGGTAGCCATATGAATTTTAACCAATACTATCACTTCTCCAGCACGACCGCGAGAAAAGTCCCCATCTATAAGAGGACGCGACACTCGTCTCTGACAGTGTTCTTGCAGTAGTGGACACCAGAAGATCCTGAGGAAGATCCCAGCAGAGGGGTCGAAACGTCGATCAGTTTAGAAGAAGCATGATGCGGCCTAATAACAAAGAAAATTTTAACTTCAGCACCTCACCACTCCTCACTAATGAGGGTACTCACATGCCGGACAATGGTATCAGTAATTCTGTCTGACGTTCCATATCGTGCGTCATCGGTCAACGACGCTTGTGTCACGCCTTGATCCTCGCAGCGGACATACAGTGCTATCGGCACACTTTGGCCCCTCTTTGATAAATTTACGTTTCCCACACTGATTCTGCAAGAAGTGAAAGAAATACCCCACTTCCATGTGGCGGACACGGCGTGTGTTGCGCGTGGACGCAGAGCCCATCGCTACGCAAAAATGGGTATTTTTCCCCTGCATGGAAGCCCCTGCCTGCACGTGCTTGCTATGCCGTCACGTGTGTGAGCGCACGTGTTCCGTTACCGGCGAGTCTGGGGCCTCAGATCTCTTACACGAATTACACTCTACAAAATAAATACAGAAATAGAACATCAGTTAGTGGAAAAGCTATTAAGAGCTCTTCGCTAGTCCTCCATCACAGCCAGAGGATTGCGAGTGGAGTGCCGGCGACGTGTTGAATATTCATAGCTCAAACTTAGGCGCAACAGAATTACGAAGTTACGCAACAGCCTTTGACATCAATCTTCGCGAGATAACAGTAAAGACTTCACTTGTAGCGGATTCCGTAATACCTCCACGACCGTCGAAAGTATTATAAGCATATGAGGTGTGCTGAAAAAACAACGTAAATTTCTGTTTTTGGAAAATAATTTTATTCATTATTGAATGATACAGCTTAAATGAGAGGAAGGTCTAAGTGGCTGTGATACACTACTGGCTATTAAAATTACTACACCAAGAAGAAATGCAGATGATAAACGGGTATTCGTTGGACAAATATATTATACTAGAACGGATATGTGATCACATTTTCACGCGATTTGAATGCATAGATCCTGAGAAATCAGTACCTAGAACAACCACCTCTGGCAGTAACAACGCCCTTGATACGCCTGGGCATTGAGTCAAACAGAGCTTGGATGGCGTATACAGGTACAGCTGCCCATGTATTTTCGACACCATACTACAGTTCATCAAGAGTAGTGACTGGCGTATAGTGACGAGCCAGTTGCTCGGCCACCATTGACCAGACGTTTTCAAATGGTGAGAGATCTGGAGAATGTGCTGACCAGGGCAGCAGTCGAACATTTTCTGTATCCAGAAAGGCCAGTAAAGGACTTGCAACATACGGTCGTGCATTATCCTGCTGAAATGGAGGGTATCGCAGGGATCGAATGAAGGGCAGAGTCACGAGTCGTAACACATCTGAAATATAACGTCCACTGTCAACAATTTGGGTGCATAGATCCTGAGAAATCAGGAACCCAGAACATGAGGTGACCGAGACGTGTAACCAATGGCACCCCATACCATCACGCCGGGTTGATACGCAAGTATGGCGATGATGAATACACGCTTCCAATGTGCGTTCACTGCGATGTCGCCAAACACGGATGTGACCATCATGATGCTGTAAACAGAAAAAATGACGTTTTGCCATTCGTGCACCCAGGTTCGTCGTGGAGTACACCATCGCAGGCGCTCCTGTCTGTGATGCAACGTCAAGGGTAACCGCAGCCATGGTCTCCGAGCTGATAGTCCATGCTGCTGCAAACGTCGTCGAACTGTTCGTGAAGATGGTTATTGTCTTGCAAACGTCCCCATCTGTTGACTCAGGGATCGATACGAGGCTGCACGATCCGTTACACCCATGCGGATAAGATGCCTGTCATCTCGACTGCTAGTGATACGAGGCCGTTGGGATCCAGCACGGCGTTCCGTATTACCCTCCTGAACTCACCGATTCCATATTCTGCTATAAGTCATTGGATCTCGACCAACGCGAGCAGCAATGTCGCGATACGATTAACCGCAATTGCGATAGCCTACAATCGCACCTTTATCAAAGTCGGAAACGTGATGGTACGCGTTTCTCCTCCTTACACGAGGCATCACAACAACGTTTCGCCGGTCAACGCTGTTTGTGCATGAGAAATCGGTTGGAAACTTTCCTCGTGTCAGCACATTGTAGGTGTCGCCACCGGCGCGAACCATGTGTGAATGCTCTGAAAAGCTAATCATATGCAAATCACAGCATCTTCTTCCTGACGGTTAAATTTCGCGTCTGTAGCACGTCATCTTCGTGGTGTAACAATTTTAATGTCCAGTAGTGTATAAGCATATGAGGTGATCTAAAGAAACGACATAAATTTCTGTTTTTGGAAGATAATTTTATTTATAATTGAATGATACAGCTTAAATGAGTGGAAGGTATAGGTCTAAGTGGCTGTGATACATTTCTTTCAAACTGCATTTCATTAAAAGCGTAATGTCCGATCACTTTTACTATAGCAAAAAGAAAAAGGTAGCAATGTTCGTAAAGAGAAAAGTCATCTCTAATCGTGACGATATTATAGGAGGTGATCAAAAAGCTTTCGTTCGAAGGCCGTACAGTACAAAATCAATACGCTAGTCAGTCAAAATCGTGGTAAGCGTTGACGCAGTCATCGCACCGACGCAGGGGGTTGAAGAAACCTGTCCATAAAATACCTTGCGGTGCTGCACGAAGAAGTTCGTAACTACCTGCTGCACATCCTCGTCCGACAAGAACTGTCGACTCTTCAGGGCCTTCTAAGGAACGAAAGGTGTGAAAATCGTGTGGGTGGAGAATCAGAACTACAGGGCCCGGTGTTCGAGTGTCTCCCTCTTGAGTCTTCTAGTTCAGGCTGCGCTTCCAGGTCGACCGGCGTCTTTTGTCGAATCACGACCAATGCGGAATTTGGCGCGCCATTCCACAGCGGTGGGTTTTCACAGATATGCTATCTCCATTCTCTGATCTCTGTCTACCGGTGTTTCTATTGTGGAAGCCAATAAAATAATAACAAGGTGATGGTCCTATTTGGACGCATTTGCTGATAACGTTGCGATAGTTCACGTTTTCCCAGTTACTGCATACACATCAGAAAAACTCGAGTGACACGCTAATCGCTTGGCTACACGTCGGTGCTTGTACACCCGCATCGGAGTTGAGCTACGTTGCATATACGCTGCAGGAACGCCCTCATATGCAAATTTTTTAATCGCTCCTTATACAATGTAACATCAAATGTAATTGCTAACAATTAAAAATGCATACCTTCACAATTTTCTTGGCAAATGCAAGAACGCAAGCAACAATAATTATAGGAAAAGTACCATAATAACTATCATAACTTCTTCAGTAGAGGCGTATAGTTAAAATTCATAATCTACAAAACTTCTAGTACCCTCACTGAAAAATATTATCTGAGAAAAGAGTGGCATTAAACTCTATAAAGATTTTACGTGCACCAAACAACCATCTGCACTTATGAGCATACACTAGGTGATCAAAAGTATCCGGACACCTGGCTGAAAATGAGAAGTTCGTGCCGCCTTCTAACGGTTATGCTGGAAGTCAATATTGTATTGGCCCACCCTTAGCCTTGACAGCTTCCACTCTCGCAGGCATACGTTCAGTCAGGTGCTGGAAGGTTTCTTGGGCAGTGGCAGCACATTCTTCATGGGGTCGCAGTGCTGCACTGTGGAGGGGTATCGATGTCGGTCGGTGAGGACTTACTGGTGATTCCCTCCACGGTTTTCATGCAATTTTTTTACAGTCACCCTCTGCAGTGCTCGACGGTTCCTGCCACTCAGTATACAGTCGTGCACGATCTTGATTCAGCTGTGGTTCTTTCACGTTTCCACTTGACAGTTACGTCGCCATTGACTTAGGCAACTTCAGAAGCACTGAACTGTCGCTCATGGATTTGTTTCTGAGGTGTTACCCAGGGGCTAGACAACTTTCTAAACTACTCACATCAATTGCAGTTGTTTAAAAGAAAATGCCTTTTTTGCATGATGCACATCGAAATATTTATTTTTATTTATTCACCCAGAGGCGTTCCATCTTTTTACAAGGCGTCTTCAGTGGGTGTCCTGAAAATTTACATGACTTGTCCATTGTTACACATATATTATGGTTTTACATCTAGGTTATAGATTTAAAAACAGTTCCTTAACGTTTTTTTATGAAATGGAAAGGTACTTACAGGTAACTTCTAATTCATTGCATCTAAGCAAACTGCTTTTTCTCCTCTGGCAACCAGGTGGACATCTTACAGCTCACTCTCAGTTCACTGTTTACGTTACACATCACTGTAACCGCCGTCTTTTTAATACACAGTTTCATTTGTTTTTCTAAGTGTCACCAACATCGTCAGTTTTCTGCATTCAACTGTTTTGTGAATGTGTGCGCGCGCGCGCGCGCGCGCGTGTGTGTGTGTGTGTGTGTGTGTGTGTGTGTGTGTGTGTGTTAGAGAGGGAGATTTCTTTTTTTAATAAAGTAAAAACAAAAATTATTTATTTTATTTTTATTACTATTTTTATTCATTTATTTATTCTTAAAAAATAATAAGTGTTATTATTATATTTACCTGTATATAGTTATGAGAGGAATCAGATGTGTAATCATTTGTTAGGATTTCTATTATATGATCAATCAGTGTAAACAGTAAGTTGGTAGTCATATTTACTTGGTCATTTAGCAGTTGTTCCTTTTCAGTCTTTGTTTTGTATATATGATAATTTTCCTGTAATGTTAGGAGTTGTCTTTCGTTATTTATTCTAATTATTTTCATATCATTTTCTCTTGTAGTAGGTTTGTGGTTATTTTCTCTCAAATGTTCTGCAGAAGTTGAGTGGCTCGTTCCATATTTCCATGCTCCGATATGTTCTTCGTACCGGGTGTTAAATGTTCTGCTGGTTTGTCCTATATACCTTCCATCACATGTGTTGCACTGTAATTGGTATATTCCTGCTTTTTGGTAGATCGCTGTGTTTTTTGTTACATTTTGAATGTGCCTTTGGATTGAATTGTCTGTTTTGAATGCTATGTTTATCCCTTGTCTTTTGAAAATGTTTGTTATTTTATGTGTGAGTTTGTGCTTGTATGTCATCTTGAATCTTCTTTCTTGTTTTCCTGTATTCTTTGTGTCGTTATTGTTCTGTCACTGTTTGTGCCTGTTTGTGTAGTGTTTTGTTGTACTGTTGTTTGTCGGTGTTCATGTACTGTGTTCACTGACTGTATTTGTTTTTTAATTTTTTTTATTTAATTTGGTGACTAGATCCCTATTGTACCCATTGTTTGTTGCTATTTGCGTGATGATGTCTAGTTATTTCTGGTAATTTTCATATCACTTGGCCGAACTGGTTCTGCTGTTCCTGCTTCTCTACCGACAACGCAACACTGCCCACCTTATTTTGCACTGACGTGACCGCCTGTCGTGACATTCTGCATTACACAGGTGTGACTAGATCCCTATTGTACCCATTGTTTGTTGCTATTTGTGTGATGATGTCTAGTTATTTCTGGTAATTTTCATATCACTTGGCCGACCTGGTTCTGCTGTTCCTGCTTCTCTGCCGACAACGCAACACTGCCCACCTTATTTTGCACTGACGTGACCGCCTGTCGTGACATTCTGCATTACACAGGTGTGTGCCGGCCGGTGTGGCCGTGCGGTTCTAAGCGCGTCAGTTTGGAACCGCGTGACCGCTACGGTCGCGGGTTCGAGTCCTGCGTCGGGCATGGATGTGTGTGATGTCCTTGGGTTAGTTAGGTTTAAGTAGTTCTAAGTTCTAGGGGACTGATGACCTCAGTAGTTTAAGTCCCATAGTGCGCAGAGCCATTTGAACCATTTGAACACAGGTGTGCGCGGATACTGCCACTCAGGTAAGGCATACACAGGCACTTACAACTGCAGTGGTCAGCACATCTTCCTGAACCTATCCCCCATCTGTACATTCTGCTGCTGCCGCCGCAGCGCAGCACAGTGCAGCGAATCGCACAATGGGGCAGCCAGATCTGAAATCGCGTCATTCTGTGAAAGCCGAGCGTGTGTGAAGTCGCACACGTCTGCTGCATATTGCGCCTGTGTCGCCAGGCGCAAGAAAGGATTTAAAAAAAATAATAAAAGCAGCGCAAGAATCTCATGCTTAATTAAAACGCACACTCCATAGCTTTGTACGTTTTGTTCAGACTATTCATACGCATTGTTACGTACACATTCATACGAATTCCCATTTCAGAGCGCAATTACACGGGGAGTAAAACGAGTATAAACGTTTTCCCGACGGCGAACGTGATGCAGCGTATTATATGTGTTGGCCGCAAATGTCCGGCATTTCTGCGCAGGCAAGAAAACGTGCGCTCGAGCCCATGCCTGGATGAGCAGGTAGCAGCACGATGCACTACTCACTGTTTGCAATTAGAGGCAATCGTGTTAAAGAAGAGTGGTTTTACTCGAAAACAATCTACAGCTATATAAACGACACGTTTCACTATTGGATGGCAATCAAGGAAGAGCAAATTATTTGGAACAAATGAATGAGCCAAACCATTCTGACTACTGACCAGTTCGATATGGGATGACGACTGTTCAAATCCGCGCCTGTGCATCCCGATTTCGACGCAGAGGGATTAAAGACATTCGCTTCCAATGGGCAGTTGAAAATTTGTGTCCGACAGAGATTCGAATCAAAGTCTCCTACTTGTTAAGCTGATACGCTGACCACTACATAATCTGGATGCACTTTTAAAGGAACTGTCCCGAAATTTACACTGAGCTATTTAGGGAAAAACGTGAAAACCTAAGTAAGGATATACATATATATAGGGTATTACAAAAAGGTACGGCCAAACTTTCAGCAAACATTCCTCACACACAAATAAAAAAAAGATGTTATGTGGACATGTGTCCGGAAACGCTTAATTTCCATGTTAGAGCTCATTTTAGTTTCGTTCTTCCACCTACGCTCAATGGAGCACGTTATCATGATTTCATGCTGCTAGAACATGTGCCTTTACAAGTACGACATAACATGTGGTTCATGCACGATGGAGCTCCTGGACATTTCAGTCGACGCTTCTCAAGAACAGATTCCGTGACCGATGGATTGGTACAGGCGGACCAATTCCGTGGCCTCCACGCTCTCCTGACCTCAACCCTCTTTCATTTATGGGGGCATTTGAAAGCTCTTGTCTACGCAACCCCGGTACCAAATGTAGAGACTCTTCGTGCTCGTATTGTGGACGGCTGTGATACGATACGCCATTCTCCAGGGCTGCATCAGCGTATCAGGGATTCCATGCGACGGAGGGTGGATGCATGTATCCTCGCTAACGGAGGACATTTTGAACATTTCCTGTAACAAAGTGTCTGAAGTCACTCTGGTACGTTCTGTTGCTGTGTGTTTCCATTCCATAATTAATGTGATTTGAAGAGAAGTAATAAAATGAGCTCTAACATGGAAAGTAAGCGTTTCCGGACACATGTCCACATAACATATTTTCTTTCTTTGTGTGTGAGGAATGTTTCCTGAAAGTTTGGCCGAACCTTTTTGTAACACCCTGTATATTTGCTCTTGCTTGATTAGCAGCCAAGTGAAAAGCGTCGTTTATATAGATGTAGATCATTTTCGAGTAAAACCAATCTGCTTTAACACGATTGCCTTTAGTTATTGTGGATCGTGCTGTTGCCTAATCATCTGCGCAAAAATATATATCAGGATATAAATATCAGGATATGATGTTTACGTTGATCTCTATTCCAATTTTCTGCACAGGTTCCGGAACTCTCGGAACCGATGTGATGCAAAACTTTATTTGGTGCGTGTAGTAGAACAATGGTGGTGCCACACCACATTGCACTGTTGCCAGATTTATTCAAGATGGCGGATCCAAGATGGCAGCAGTAGGTAAGGAAACATCGCAATGACGTCATTGCAGGAAGTTCAAATTTTGTCGAGAAAATAGGTCAATTGGGCTACCTCCACTAACCTATAACCTCCCCTTCCCTCCCCCCTCCCCTCCCTAACCCCAGAAAATGGCACGAAATTCAAATTCCAGCAGGTCGATACAACACACCATAGCTACCTCCACTACCCTAAGAAATGGTGGGAAGAAGGTAACTTGGGCTACCTCCACAAACATAAGTTATCTGACCGCCACTTCTTCCTAGGAATTGGCGGGAAAAGGGCGCAGCTTATGCTGGATAGGATGGACGTAAATCTTCATTAAGCAGGCATTCTTTATTTAAACAATTAGAGGCAGTACCTCCATCCAGTGTATTCACCATGAGGTCCAGAGTCTAACGCCGGCCGCGGTGGTCTTGCGGTTCTAGGCGCTGCAGTCCGGAACCGCGGGACTGCTACGGTAGCAGGTTCGAATCCTGCCTTGGGCATGGATGTATGTGATGTCTTTCGGTTAGTTAGGTTTAAGTGGTTCTAAGTTCTAGGGGACTGATGACCTAAGATGTTAAGTCCCATAGTGCTCAGAGCCATTTGAACCAGAGTCTAACCTAGTACTCAGTACCACCACTACAGGGCGCTATCACCCCTCCCATGATGTAATCCAAGATGATGGCCTGGGGAGGGGCTGAATGGCAGGAAAAGGACTCAGCCTGTGCTGGGCTGCTCGGGAAAGGAAGGAGTGTGCTTCATTTATTGTTGGAACAATTTAATTAGGGGCGAATTTCACATAGTTTATTTATTACACTGATACAAAACACTCGCCCTGACATGACTGGGGTCACAGTAAATAGTCTGCAGACCTGAAAAACTACTCATGAACTGTCGAAATAATGCATTTCACAACCTACAGACACGCAAAAAAACTACTAAATTGTCAAAATAATGCATGTAAAACGCTCTGCAGACACGCTTACTAACTACACTCCTGGAAATTGAAATAAGAACACCGTGAATTCATTGTCCCAGGAAGGGGAAACTTTATTGACACATTCCTGGGGTCACATACATCACATGATCACACTGACAGAACCACAGGCACATAGACACAGGCAACAGAGCATGCACAATGTCGGCACTAGTACAGTGTATATCCACCTTTCGCAGCAATGCAGGCTGCTATTCTCCCATGGAGACGATCGTAGAGATGCTGGATGTAGTCCTGTGGAACGGCTTGCCATGCCATTTCCACCTGGCGCCTCAGTTGGACCAGCGTTCGTGCTGGACGTGCAGACCGCGTCAGACGACGCTTCATCCAGTCCCAAACATGCTCAATGGGGGACAGATCCGGAGATCTTGCTGGCCAGGGTAGTTGACTTACACCTTCTAGAGCACGTTGGGTGGCACGGGATACATGCGGACGTGCATTGTCCTGTTGGAACAGCAAGTTCCCTTGCCGGTCTAGGAATCGTAGAACGATGGGTTCGATGACGGTTTGGATGTACCGTGCACTATTCAGTGTCCCCTCGACGATCACCAGTGGTGTACGGCCAGTGTAGGAGATCGCTCCCCACACCATGATGCCGGGTGTTGGCCCTGTGTGCCTCGGTCGTATGCAGTCCTGATTGTGGCGCTCACCTGCACGGCGCCAAACACGCATACGACCATCATTGGCACCAAGGCAGAAGCGACTCTCATCGCTGAAGACGACACGTCTCCATTCGTCCCTCCATTCACGCCTGTCGCGACACCACTGGAGGCGGGCTGCACGATGTTGGGGCGTGAGCGGAAGACGGCCTAACGGTGTGCGGGACCGTAGCCCAGCTTCATGGAGACGGTTGCGAATGGTACTCGCCGATACCCCAGGAGCAACAATGTCCCTAATTTGCTGGGAAGTGGCGGTGCGGTCCCCTACGGCACTGCGTAGGATCCTACGGTCTTGGCGTGCATCCGTGCGTCGCTGCGGTCCGGTCCCAGGTCGACGGGCACGTGCACCTTCCGCCGACCACTGGCGACAACATCGATGTACTGTGGAGACCTCACGCCCCACGTGTTGAGCAATTCGGCGGTACGTCCACCCGGCCTCCCGCATGCCCACTATACGCCCTCGCTCAAAGTCCGTCAACTGCACATACGGTTCACGTCCACGCTGTCGCGGCATGCTACCAGTGTTAAAGACTGCGATGGAGCTCCGTATGCCACGGCAAACTGGCTGACACTGACGGCGGCGGTGCACAAATGCTGCGCAGCTAGCGCCATTCGACGGCCAACACCGCGGTTCCTGGTGTGTCCGCTGTGCCGTGCGTGTGATCATTGCTTGTACAGCCCTCTCGCAGTGTCCGGAGCAAGTATGGTGGGTCTGACACACCGGTGTCAATGTGTTCCTTTTTCCATTTCCAGGAGTGTATAAACAGTCGAAATAATGCATTCTACAGCGTACAGACGGGAAAACAACCCGTAAGTTGTCAAAAAATTCTGCATATGTAGTACTATGCAAACACGCCCACAACGCTTAAACGGCCGAGGATAATGTAGTACACAAAGACTGAGTGAACGTAAATAACGCAACGTATCAGCATGCTGTTCCAATGCACGCGTGCACTCTGCACGGCCAGCTGGACGCGAGCCAGTGCCGGAACGCAAGCCAACGATCTCACGCCGCTGGAGACGGCAGCCAGCAGGTGAAAGTCGCGTCTAGCTTTAGGTATACAGTTAGAGTTCTTCGAGTGTTGTACTGACGTCACATCTCTATGTAAATAAGCGGCATGTTTCACTCTGGTCCACGCATGTGTGTTTACCACTCTGGTGTGAAACCTCTCGACCTATGGATACTGACATCACAGGTCGCGCTATAGAAATCTGCTTTCTCCCTCGTGATCCTAATGCAACATGCGAGCTGCATCTAGCCGTGCAAGCGTTTACCAGCCAAGTGTGGCTGATGCATCGCCACGAAATGCTTGCACAGCTGCACACCATGGGAAGCACATCTAAAAGCTTCTCAGGGTTATACTAATGTCACATGGCTATGTAAAATAAGAACCAACTCGACCTCACACAAATTGTATAGTGTCCCAGAAATACCCTACTGGCCATTAAAATTGCTACACCAAGACAAATATATTATACTAGAACTGACATGTGATTACATTTTCACGCAATTTGGGAGCATCGATCCTGAGAAATCAGTACCCAGAACAACCACCTCTGGCCGTAATAACGGCCTTGATACGCCTGAGCATTGAGTCCAACAGAGCTTGGATGGCACATACAGGTACAGCTGCCCACGCAGCTTCAACACGATACCACAAGAGTAGTGACTGGCGCATTGTGTCGTTTTCAATTGGTGAGAGATCTGGAGAATGTGCTGGCCAGGGCAGCAGTCGAACATTTTCTGTATCCAGAAAGGCCCGTACAGGACCTGCAACATGCACTCGTGTATTATCCTGCTGAAATGTAGGGTTTTTACAGGGATCGAATGAAGACTAGAGCCACGGGTCGTAACACATCTGAAATGTAACGTCCACTGTTCAAAGCGCCGTCAATGCGAACAAGAGGTGACCGAGACGTGTAACTAATGGCACCACCATACCATCACACCGGGTGATATGCCAGTATGACGATGACGAATACAACTCCTCCAATCTGCGATGACGCCAAACACGGATGCGACCATCATGATGCTGTTAACAGAACCTAGATTCATCCGAAAAAATGACGTTTTGCCATTCGTGCACCCAGGTTGGTCGTTGAGTACACCATCGCAGGCGCTCCTGTCTGCGTTGCAGCGTCAAGGGTGACCGCAGCCGTGGTGTCCGAGATGATAGTCCATGCTGCTGCAAACGTCGTCGAACTGTTCGTGCAGATCGTTGCTGTCTTGCAAAATTCCCCATCTGTTGACTCAGGGATAGATACGTGGTTGCAAGATCCGTTACAGCCGTGCGAATAAGATGCCCGTCATCTCGACTGCTAGTGATACGAGGCCGTTGGGATCCAGCACGGCGTTCCGTATTACAATCGTGAACCCGCCGATTCCATATTCTGCTGACTAACAGTCACTGGATCTCGACCAACACGAGCAGCAATGTCGCGATACGATAAACCGCAATCGCGATAAGCTACAATCCGACCCTTATCAAAGTTGGAATCGTGGTGGTACGCATTTCTCCTCCTTACACGAGGCATCACAACAACGTTTCACAAGGCAGCGCCGGTGAACTGCTGTTTGTATATGAGAAATCGCTTCGAAACTTTCCTCATGTCAGCACGTTGTAGGTGTCGCCACCGGCGCCAACCTTGTGTGAATGCTCTGAAAAGCTAATCATTTGCATATGATAGCATCTTCTTCCTGTCGGTTAAATTTCGCGTCTGTAGCCCGTCATCTTCGTGGTGTAGCAATTTTAATGGCCAGTAGTGTAGTCAACAGTCGCTTTTGCAGGAGCTTTCGTGATGTCTCAGCTTGTCAGCATGGGAATTCTTGTCCTAGCAGCACCTGTTTACGAAAATAACGCAGAATAATGCCAAATGTGTTTCTCCTGATGATCCTAACGTAGCACCCCATCCATCACGTATTACCCTTCCTGAAAATCGTTAAATCCTACTTTCAACAAAGATCTCTGAAATGCAAACATTGTCATCGCTATGTAGAGACTCCTATGTCCTGGCACAAAGGATGTCTTGTGAATGAATTGAGCAATATGATTGGCTCTTACTGAATTTACCGGCAGAATTACTGATGCTGCCGGTGTGTTAGGACTGCCTGCCTTTTTCTTATTTCTGCAGACGTGACTTTCAGTGGCAAAAAACTATTTTGTACAGACTGCCATATTGCACCGACAATTAAACCCTGTAAAGTGACCTACAGATCGTCAAACATGGAAAGACTCTTACTCTATTACACTGCTCTGCCACTGTGGGTTTTTTTTTTTTTTGTGCGATAAAATTTTTTATTTTTATATCCGATCGTGTAATCGACCCCCAATCCGACAATATATCACTGCTAACCGTGTCTATGTAGTAGTAAACATACACTTCGTATCCCACACCAATACAAAAGCACCCCTTTTGCATCATTCATGTAGCTATCGACCGCCAGACACTCATACACTGGACTCGCATTCGGGAGGACGACGGTTCAATCCCGCGTCCGGCCATCCTGATTTAGGTTTTCCGTGATTTCCCTAAATCACTCCACGCAAATGCCGGGATGGTTCCTCTGAAAGGGCACGGCCGACCTCCTTCACAATCCTTCCCTAATCCGATGAGACCTATGACCACGCTGTCTGGTCTCCTTCCCCAAACTAACCAACCAACACTCATACATATAGAGTGAAGACAGAATAAGCACATGCACCGTAGTTACACTCCTCGCTACACTAGATATTTCCCGTGAGATCAGGCTGTCGTCCACATCCGGCTTGTGACCAGAGCGCCCTCAGTGGACCGAAGTCACTCTCAGAACTGTTCTACAAATTCTGGATCGACTCCTTCAGCACAAAAGCGCTACTGTTTTTGGACCCGACCAGCTTCCTTGCTTGCTTTTCTACACCTATCTCCAGACTCTGGGATCACGAGAAAATACGTAATTTCACATGGTTTGCCAGAATATCATACCATTTTCGCAATACTTCTCGGTATGAAGCACATAGCAATATCGCTTGCGTAGCTGTATCGCTCATGCAACATAATTCTGAAAATATAGACTGGAAACTACGAGGGCAGTTCAATAAGTAATGCAACACATTTTTTTTCTGAAACAGGGGTTGTTTTATTCAGCATTGAAATACACCAGGTTATTCCCCAATCTTTTAGCTACACAACACTATTTTTCAACGTAATCTCCATTCAATGCTACGGCCTTACGCCACCTTGGAATGAGGGACTGTATGCCTGCACGGTACCATTCCACTGCATCAATAACTTCTTCATCATCTGCGTAGTGCCTCCCACGGATTGCGTCCTTCATTGGGCCAAACATATGGAAATCCGACGGTGCGAGATCGGGGCTGTAGGGTGCATGAGGAAGAACAGTCCACTGAAGTTTTGTGAGCTCCTCTCGGGTGTGAAGACTTGTGTGAGGTCTTGCGTCGTCATGAAGAAGGAGAAGTTCGTTCAGATTTTTGTGAACAATTGTGACAGCACTACCAACAGAGATGTCAAGTTGAGCACTGAGTTGTTTGATGGTGATCCGTCGATCATCTCGAACGAGTGTGTTAATTTAATTTCAGTTTTTATATTTCTGGCTGAATAAATTTGGTTCATAAAAAATAAATTTATTGCAGGAGTGATAGCTGTGCACGGCCGGCCCGCACGCGGGAGATCAGACAGTCTTGCTTGACCTTGCGGCGATGATGACACACGCTTTGCCCAACGACTCACCGTGCTTTTGTCCACTGCCAGATCACCGCAGACATTCTGCAAGCGCCTATGAATATCTGAGATGCCCTGGTTTTCCGCCAAAAGAAACTCGATCACTGCCTGTTGTTTGCAACGCACATCCGTTACAGACGCCATTTTAACAGCTCCGTACAGCGCTGCCACCTGTCGGAAGTCAATGAAACTATACGAGACGAAGCGGGAATGTTTGAAAATATTCCACAAGAAATTTCCGGTTTTTTCAAGCAAAATTGGCCGAGAAAAAAAATGTGTTGCATTACTTATTGAACTGCCCTCGTATTTCTCTAGAAACTCAAAAGTTTAGCGGGGTGGAGCATGCTGTAAACCACTGAGTAACTAGAAACTTATCCCGCCTGCAAAGACCTTGACATTAAAAAAAAGTGGAAACTGATATTTCCATTGGCCAATACAGATGGCGGTGATGTAACCGATTCCAAATCATCCCTATAATTTACAAAGCCAACTAAGGTGTTTCTCATGTCTAGAGAACCAGCAAACGTGTCTTCCACCTGTCTTTCACCTGCTAGATGCACACTCCACAATCGATGTTCCCTCGTCTAAATAAAGGTGTGAAATGTGCAGAAGCAGTCAACCAGACAATTTGCGTGGGAGGGAATAATGGTCCAGAGCAAACACACGGCCATACTGAATCTTCTCAGATTTCCACGTGATGACGGAAGCTGTCTAACACATAGCTGAGTATTAGTTTGCTATTCGGCAGTCTAGAGGACAACACGGTTTAAGTCAGCTACATTCATGCGCCCCTACCCAACAGGCCTCTGCGTTTGGACAGCTCCTACCGTTAGCTGGAAACGTCAACAATTCCAGCCACAGGGAGTGCACACAGGCAGAATCATCATCCTGGGAAGCCAGCCACATATACAGCGTGGCCCATTGATCGTGACCGAGCCAAATATCTCACGAAATGAGTGTCAAACGAAAAAACTACAAAGAACGAAACTTGTCTTGCTTGAAGGGGGAAACCAGATGGCGCTATGATTGGCCCGCTATATGGCGCTGCCATAGGTAAAACGGATATTAACTGCGTTTTTTCTTTAATAGTAAACCCCAGTTTTATTACATATCCGTGTAGTATGTAAAGAAATATGAATGTTTTAGTTGCACCACTTTTTTCGCTTTGTGACACATGGCGCTGATATAGTCACAAACACATGACTCACAATTATAGACGAACAGTTGGTAACAGGTAGGTTTTTTAAATTAAAATACAGAACGTAGGTACGTTTGAACATTTTATTTCGGTTGTTCCAATGTGATACATGTACCTTTGTGAGTGTATCATTTCTGAGAATGCATGCTGTTACAGCGTGACATACCACATTAATGCAATAAATGCTCAAAATGATGTCAGTCAAAAAATGGTGCAAATGGCTCTGAGCACTATGGGACTTAACATCCATGGTCATCAGTCCCATAGAACTTAGAACTACTTAAACCTAACTAACCTAAGGACAGCACACAACACCCAGTCATCACGAGGCAGAGAAAATCCCTGACCCCGCCGGGAATCGAACCCGGGAACGCGGGCGTGGGAAGCGAAAACGCTACCGCACGACCACGAGCTGCGGACTGATGTCCGTCAACCTCAATGCGTTTGGCAATACGTGTAACGACATTCCCCTCAACAGCGAGTAGTTCGCCTTCCGTAATGTTTGCACATGCATTGACAGTGCGCTGACGCATGTTGTCAGGCGTTGTCGGTGGATCACGATAGGAAATATCCTTCAACTTTCTCTACAGAAAGAAATTCGGGGACGTCAGATCCGTGAACGTGCGGGCCATGGTATGGTGCTTCGACGACCAATCCACCTGTCATGAAATATGCTATTCAATATCGCTTCAACCGCACGCGAGTTATGTGCCGGACATCCATCATGTTGGAAGTACTTCGCCATTCTGTCACGCAGTGAAACATCTTGTAGTAATATCGGTAGAACATTACGCAGGAAATCAGCATACATTGCACGATTTAGATTGCTATCGATAAAATGGGGCCCAATTATCCTTCCTCCCATAATGCCGCACCGTACATTAACCCGCCAAGGTCGTTTATGTTCCACTTGTCGCAGCCATCGTGGATTTTCCGTTGCCCAATAGTGCATATTATGCCGATTTACGTTACCGCTGTCGCTTCGTCGCTAAACAGAACGCGGGCAAAAAATCTGTCATCGTCCCGTAATTTCTCTTGCGCCCAGTGGCAGAACTGTACACGACGTTCAAAGTCGTCGCCATGCAATTTTTGGTGCATAGAAATATGGCACGGGTGCAGTCGATGTTGATGTAGTATTCTCAACACCTACATTTTTGAGATTCCCGACTCTCGCGCAATTTGTCTGCTACTGATGTGCGGGGTAGCCGCGACAGCAGCTAAAACACCTACTCACCTACTTGGGCATCATCATTTGTTGCAGGTCGTGGTTGACGTTTCACATGTGGCTCAACACTTCCTGTTTCCTTAAATAACGTAACTATCCGGTGAACGGTCCGGACACTTGGATGATGTCGTCCAGGATACAGAGCAGCACACATAGCACGTCCGTTGGGCATTTTGATCACAATAGCCATAAATCAATACAATATCGATCTTTTCCGCAGTTGGTAAACGGTCCATTTTAACACGAGTAATGTATCACGAAGCAAATACCGTCGACATTGGAGGAATGTTACGTGATACCACATACTTACACGTTTGTGACTATTACAGCGCCATGTATCACAAAGCGAAAGAAGTGGTCCAACTAAAACATTCATAAGAATGACAAATCGACTGGTGAAAGCGTCTTCGTTTGCCTCCGACGATAAGAAGCTGCTTTGTAAAACAGAAGCGTACCCACCTAGACTTTATGGCTTACCTAAAGTTCATAAACCTGGGATTCCGTTGAGGCCAATTGTCAGCGCTATAGGCGGACCAACACACGAGTTAGCTAAGACACCTTGCCTCAATGTTGCAACCTTATGTTGGTAGGACGGACAGTCATAATAAAATTCAGCTCACTTCATTGACAAGTTAAATGAAGCCAGCGTGTGCCCGGAAGATATCCTCGTCAGTTTTGACGTTGTGTCGTTATTTACCATGATTCCGGTAAACGAAACTATCTTATGCATAGCGGATATTTTTCCTACCGATATTGTGGCATTATTCCGACACTGCCTCACCACAACCTATTTTCAATACAATAATGACTTTTATGAACAGATTGACGGGGTGGATATGGGCAGTCCTCTTAGTCCTGCTGTGGCTAACTTATTTATGGAGACTTTTGAACAACGGGCGTTGCAGACTGCCAGTAAGAGAGCAGCCAGATGGTATCGTTAAGTTGATGACACGTTTGTAGTATGGACACACGGAGCAGAGGAGTTGGATGTCTTCCTGACACGTTTAAACAGCGTTCATCCAAAAATCCAATTCACTATGGAGACGGAAAGGAATGGGCAATTGAATTTCCTGGATGTGTCTGTGATTAAACGACGGGACGGAACGTTGAGCCATAAGGTGTATAGAAAGCCCACACATACTGATCGTTATCTACATAAAGATTCAAACCAGCAGCCTAGACAAAAAAGAGGTGTAATGAAACCGAAACTTCCTGGCAGATTAAAACTGTGTACCCGACCGAGACTCGAACTCGGGACCTTTGCCTTTCACGGGCAAGTGCTCTACCACTTGCCCGTGAAAGGCAAAGGTCCCGAGTTCGAGTCTCGGTCGGGCACACAGTTTTAATCTGCCAGGAAGTTTCATATCAGCGCACACTCCGCTGCAGAGTGAAAATCTCATTCTGGAAACATCCCCCAGGCTGTGGCTAAGCCATGTCTCAGCAATATCCTTTCTTTCAGGAGTGCTAGTTCTGCAAGGTTCGCAGGAGAGCTTCTGTATAGTTTGGAAGGTAGGAGACGAGGTACTGGCAGAAGTAAAGCTGTGAGTACCGGGCATGAGTCGTGCTTCGGTAGCTCAGTTGGTAGAGCACTTGCCCGTGAAAGGCAAAGGTCCCGAGTTCGAGTCTCGGTCGGGCACACAGTTTTAATCTGCCAGGAAGTTTCATATCAGCGCACACTCCGCTGCAGAGTGAAAATCTCATTCTGTAATGAAACCCTTGGTAGACGGGGGGGAAAAATTTGTGAACCTGTTAATTTAAAAGATGAGATTGAACATCTACGGTCAACTTTCGCGAAGAATGGCTATTCTAGCAAAGACATAGTTGGAGCACTTCGCTCTAGGCAGAGAATCAGGAGTAACGACGAACAACAGTCGCCAATGGGAAAAGTTTTTCTTCCGTAGATTAGTAAGGTCACAGATCGCATTGGGAAAGTTTTAATCAAGTATGGGGTAGAAACTATTTTCATACCCACCAGGAAAATAAAAGAATTTTTAAGATCGGCAAAAGACGCACGATACCTTTTGACTACACCGGGGGTATATAAAATTCCTTGTAGTTGTGGACAGGTTTATATCGGTACCACAAAGAGAAGTGTGAACACCCGTCTTGTTGAACATAAGAGGAATTGTCGCCTGGGTCACACGGATAAATCGGCCGTAGTGGAACATGTTTACCAGGAAGGTGATCATGAAATAAAATTCAGCGAGACGAGCGTCATATCAAAAACCTCGCATTATTATGCACGCTTGTATAGAGAGGCTATCGAGATTGATAAACATCGTAATAATTTTAACAGGAAAGACGATGGTGTTAAACTGGATAAAAATTTGGATGTCAGCGTTGCACCGCGTGACGATCGATTACTTTCAATCGAGAATGTTGGCATCGCCAGAGACAATCTCATAGCCGACGCCACGTGATCGGCAGTGGCGCCCTCTGCACTGCCTACATAATCAGCGCTTCCTCGAGTTCTCTTCGCAGTTCGCCGCTGTACCTCCGAGGATGTCTCCCGCAGTCGGAGACGAAACGTCAGGAGAGAGTTTTATACTTCGACCACGGCCTGTCAGCCCGGAAGTTTTAAGTGAAGACAAAACCGACCGTGAAAGCTTACATTGCATCATAAAACGTTCATACTTCTCTACGTACTACACGAATATGTAATAAAAAAGGAGAGGTCCTATTTAAAAAAAAACGCAGTTGATATCTGTTTGACCTATGGCAGCGCCATCTAGCGGGCCAACCATAGCGCCATCTGCTTTTCCCCCCTTCAAGCTAGACGAGTTTCGGTCTCTGTAGTTTTTTCGTTTGATGCTTATTTCGTGAGATATTTGGCCCGGTCACTATCAATGGACCACCCCGTATATACACTCCTGAAATGGAAAAAGGAACACATTGACACCGGTGTGTCAGACCCACCATACTTGCTCCGGACACTGCGAGAGGGCTGTACAAGCAATGATCACACGCACGGCACAGCGGACACACCAGGAACCGCGGTGTTGGGCGTCGAATGGCGCTAGCTGCGCAGCATTTGTGCACCGGCGCCGTCAGTGTCAGCCAGTTTGCCGTGGCATACGGAGCTCCATCGCAGTCTTTAACACTGGTAGCATGCCGCGACAGCGTGGACGTGAACCGTATGTGCAGTTGACGGACTTTGAGCGAGGGCGTATAGTGGGCATGCGGGAGGCCGGGTGGACGTACCGCCGAATTGCTCAACACGTGGGGCGTGAGGTCTCCACAGTACATCGATGTTGTCGCCAGTGGTCGGCGGAAGGTGCACGTGCCCGTCGACCTGGGACCGGACCGCAGCGACGCACGGATGCACGCCAAGACCGTAGGATCCTTCGCAGTGCCGTAGGGGACCGCACCGCCACTTCCCAGCAAATTAGGGACACTGTTGCTCCTGGGGTATCGGCGAGGACCATTCGCAACCGTCTCCATGAAGCTGGGCTACGGTCCCGCACACCGTTAGGCCGTCTTCCGCTCACGCCCCAACATCGTGCAGCCCGCCTCCAGTGGTGTCGCGACAGGCGTGAATGGAGGGACGAATGGAGACGTGTCGTCTTCAGCGATGAGAGTCGCTTCTGCCTTGGTGCCAATGATGGTCGTATGCGTGTTTGGCGCCGTGCAGGTGAGCGCCACAATCAGGACTGCATACGACCGAGGCACACAGGGCCAACACCCGGCATCATGGTGTGGGGAGCGATCTCCTACACTGGCCGTACACCACTGGTGATCGTCGAGGGGACACTGAATAGTGCACGGTACATCCAAACCGTCATCGAACCCATCGTTCTACGATTCCTAGACCGGCAAGGGAACTTGCTGTTCCGCCCACATCTCGTGGTCGTGCGGTAGCGTTCTCGCTTCCCACGCCCGGGTTCCCGGGTTCGATTCCCGGCGGGGTCAGGAATTTTCTCTGCCTCGTGATGGCTGGGTGTTGTGTGCTGTCCTTAGGTTAGTTAGGTTTAAGTAGTTCTAAGTTCTAGGGGACTTATGACCACAGCAGTTGAGTCCCATAGTGATCAGAGCCATTTTCAACTTGCTGTTCCAACAGGACAATGCACGTCCGCATGTATCCCGTGCCACCCAACGTGCTCTAGAAGGTGTAAGTCAACTACCCTGGCCAGCAAGATCTCCGGATCTGTCCCCCATTGAGCATGTTTGGGACTGGATGAAGCGTCGTCTCACGCGGTCTGCACGTCCAGCACGAACGCTGGTCCAACTGAGGCGCCAGGTGGAAATGGCATGGCAAGCCGTTCCACAGGACTACATCCAGCATCTCTACGATCGTCTCCATGGGACAATAGCAGCCTGCATTGCTGCGAAAGGTGGATATACACTGTACTAGTGCCGACATTGTGCATGCTCTGTTGCCTGTGTCTATGTGCCTGTGGTTCTGTCAGTGTGATCATGTGATGTATCTGACCCCAGGAATGTGTCAATAAAGTTTCCCCTTCCTGGGACAATGAATTCACGGTGTTCTTATTTCAATTTCCAGGAGTGTATATATATATGTCACAGCTATGCGGAAAGCCTCAAGGCAAAAGTGAATAGAACAAACATATACAATGTGCAATACGAACGCCTGAAGGCCACAATTAAATTTCAAAAATTTTAAAATATATTACCATAATCTTTTGAGACAGAGGGCCGCAATATTTTCGCTTAAGGGGAAATTTTGTGAGTAAGGTTTTAAGCGGCTGAACGCCCACAATTGGTTTGCATAAATTGACTTACATAAAACACAATAATTTTTTTAAAGCATTGGCTATAATAGATTACCAACAGACCATTAAACACCCATGAAAAGGACAGTATAGACAACGGCACTCAGATGCCTTCAGTGGGGTGGGGGGGGGGGGGGAGCTGCCATCGAAACATTAACTTTCACTTGAGACAGGTGGTGAACCCAACTACACCTGATCTGTCGGTAACCCAACCAAGAGACAGTCACCGACTAACCAACCAAACGACTTGCTAGCTACCAATCGGTTCATAAAAATTCAAAGACCAAACTGTTATGGACGTGATTATCCACAATGAAGTATGTATTAAGCTGTCAAAACTACACACCATGTTGGACAGTGACTACAGGTGAGGAAAGGACGATGCCTGAAATTATGTTTGTGGCCAGGGCAGGTAACCGGAACAACAACGGCCACAAGAAGGAAAATTCCGCTGGTGGACTTGAATTGTAGTGAACCAATAAAGTTAATTCCACCGCACGGCGGCTCGATTTCACCACTACAAACAATTGGTGTTGCTCACAGGAAAAGCTCCCCAACAGTGAACCACCAAAACGAACTACAAAACATGAACGGACGTGGCTTGCGTACTTAACACACCACTCAACTTTGACGTCCTGGGTGGGTGATCCATGAAGCTCGTAGCGATCGGACAACTCCAGACACGCTCCAACACTGGGAAGGGACCGCCAGCAGATCCGGTCGACTGCACCATACGGAGATATCCTCCCTGGTCCGCACCAACCGACCAACTCCCCTCATAATGCCGACAACATCTAAAATAGTTGTCAGTGGAAATAGCACCAACTACACACACAACCTGACAAACACTTGCACGAAGCTCTAAACGATACGCAACAGTAACTAAGCACGCACGAAGACAAATCGGGAGTCGATGCGCACACACACACAGCTGACTGATGAACGATCGGCGAGCCAAAACGCGTCCGGTGGGACGACCGACCAGCGATCCACCAAGTCCGTGGCCCAACTCAAGTGACCGAGCGAGGTGGCGCAGTGGTTAGACACTGGACTCGCATTCGGGAGGACGACGGTTCAATCCCGCGTCCGGCCATCCTGATTTGGGTTTTCCGTGATTTCCCTAAATCGCTCCAGGCAAATGCCGGGATGGTTCCTTTCAAAGGGCACGGCCGACTTCCTTCACAATCCTTCCCTAATCCGATGAGACCGATGACCTCGCTGTCTGGTCTTCTTCCCCAAAACAACCAACCAACCAACTCAAGTGATGCGTGGCAGCAATGGTCAGGCGAGCCATGTCGGCGCAGACCCGAACTGACTTACGACCGACAACGACCGGGAAGGAATAGCAGTCGAGCAAAGATACTACGAGAGGAGATACACTGATATGCGCTGCTAGCGCCGCTCACGGTCAGGCAAAGCAGCAACTCAGTGACACCAGCAATTTAAATTAACGTAGTGAGGTGGAAGTACGTTGAAAACAGGATGTAAAAAACATGATGGCGGAAACATGAGCCATGCACGGCTCAAAATCTTTCAGCATATTCTCAGAGACTGCCTTCTGAAAATGCACCCAGGACCACTCACTTTATTAATGCTGCTTCCTCTGCTACAAATTGGCTTCATTCATTAGATGTTGAACTTCGATCAAATGTATACGTTTAATGAAAAGTTCTAATTTTATAATTTAAATGTTCTCCTTTTAGTATAATTGAATTGTTAATTTCCAGAATGTAAACACATGAGGTTTATGTCTAAAATCAAAAATGTATAACTGCAAACTATATGTATTTCTTAATATTTGCTGTCGTCGCCATACGAAAAGTGAATAAATAAGTGTAAAGTGTTCACATTTCCCTGGCATTCTAGCAAAGAACCAGCGTTTGCCCCCTGCCTTACCTACGTCGGATACTGTTTCTTCGTTCCATTTTACCCCTACAAATTGTTACATCCCGTTATTTGTATGAATTTTCAGAGTCCAGCTTTTTATTCATGACATTGTATTCATAGTCTACTACTTTTTTTGCACTTTGTGAGGTGGATAATTTTACGTTTATTAACATTTAGAGAAAGTTTCCCATCATTGAATTTCTTTGAAATCTTGGACATGACCTGACTGAATATTTGTGCAGCTTTCTTGCAGAAAATATCTCACTATAGATAACGCCATCAGCTGCAAAAGTCTTAGGTTGCTATTAATATCGTTTACATGGTCATTAATGTAGAATCTAAACTGCATGAGTCCCAACATACTTCGCTGGCGCGCTCCTGAAGTTACTTCTACATCCGTCGTTCACTCTCCATTCACAATAATATTAGGCGTCCTACCAAGAAATCATCGATGGAGTGAGAAATTTCGTTTCGTACTCGAAACAATGGTGGTTTCCATAATAATACTCGTGGGGGCAATGGGGGGAGGGAGGTACGCAGTCAGATGTTTTGCGTAAATGAGGATTTCTTATATCTACCTGATTGCTTTGAGCAGTACATTTAAAGTGTCGATGAAAACTGCAAGTTAGGTTTTGCTTGTCAAATATTTTGCGAATGCTTGCTTGTTGATTCGAAGGAGTTTGTTCTGATCGAGATACCTCATTTTCAGACCACTGGTTTTGTATCTCTGACTACTCAGTGTGGGATCATCTGTTGGCGCTATGATTCTATTCTGAAGATATCCTGAAACTAAGAATCATGTTCCCGACTTTTTCCAGTTTGATTCTGGCGGCGACATACCATTCAGAATGACGTACTGGATTATATCAGTGTAAAAATTTTCGACACATCTTCGTAATCGTGAGAATGTATGCTCAAAAGTTGATATCAGCCGACACTCTGACGCCTCTCTCGAATGCAGAAAATGGGTAAACGTCATCAGGAACTATAATAACGGTGCTGCATCCCTGCTTTCAGGCTGCCGTGTTTATTAATAGTTTCAAGAGGCCGATATGTCCGATTAGTGGCTAGAAATAGCAGAGGCACTTGGGCATTCAACACCGCCCACGCGTAACGCGTCACTCAGCTTACGCACTTACGCACGCTTACGCAAGCCGCGTCAATTGCCGATCGATCAGCGTGTGACATCCCACGTGCGGCGAAGTAGAAGACGTTTCCTGTTTTCGTTTCCTTTGCATTCAGTATGGTTCGTCAGCAAAAGGCTGACCGTTTAAAGGTAGTGGGACTGCTACTTCGTATAATAAGCGCCAACATACACAGGGTAAACCGAAATTCGTATACTCGAACACCACAGCGCGACTGCACGCATACTAACAGCACATTTTTTTTTTTTGTAACAAAATTTCTCATTGTGCGTATTTTCGGTAGGATATGAACGTCAAAGAGGCGCAATTTGGCAATACTGCAATCAGTTATAGGAGAACTATACTGATTCAGTACTGTGCAACGATACGGCTCAGTGCAGTGGGTTGAGCTGCACATGCTTACCACTTTTATGTCCGTTACATTTTATAAGGTCCTTGCACCAACGGTAAGGCTAGCAAACTACTTCTCAGGTATGAGGGACATTTCATAAGTAATGCACAAGTTGGTATTACTGTGGATTGTTTGATGCAACAACAATGAAAATTACGTCAGTTGTAGCTGGGAACTTGAAGAAAAAGCACGTGTTTTTGTTTTTTCGATGTGAACTTCAAAAATGGCTCTGAGCACTATGGGACTTAACATCTGAGGTCATCAGTCCCCTATATTTGTTGTTGTTGTTGTTGTGGTCTTCAGTCGTGAGACTGGTTTGATGCAGCTCTCCATGCTACTCTATCCTGTGCAAGCTTCTTCATCTCCCGGTACCTACTGCAACCTACATCCTTCTGAATCTGCTTAGTGTATTCATCTCTTAGTCTCCCTCTACGATTTTTACCCTCCACGCTGCCCTCCAATACTAAATTGGTGATCCCTTGATGCCTCAGAACGAGTCCTGCCAACAGATCCCTTCTTCTAGTAAAGTTGTGCCACAAAATCCTCTTCTCCCCAATCCTATTCAATACCTCCTCATTAATTATGTGATATACCCATCTAATCTTCAGCATTCTTCTGTAGTACCACATTTCGAAAGCTTCTATTCTCTTCTTGTCCAAACTGTTTATCGTCCATGTTTCACTTCCATATGTGGCTACATTCCATACAAATACTTCCAGAAACGACTTCCTGACACTTAAATCTATACTCGATGTTAACAAATTTCTCTTCTTCAGAAACGCTTTCCTTGCCATTGCCAATCTACGTTTTATATCCTCTCTACGTCGACCATCATCAGTTATTTTTCTCCCCAAATAGCAGAACTCCTTTACTACTTTAAGTGTCTCATTTCCTAATCTAATTCCCTCAGCATCAACCGACTTAATTCGACTACATTCCATTATCCTCATTTTGCTTTTGTTGATGTTCATCGTATATCCTTCCTTCAAGACACTGTCCATTCCGTTCAACTGCTCTTGCAAGTCCTTTGCTGTCTCTGAGAGAATTACAATGTCATCGGCGAACTTCATAGTTTTTATTTCTTATCTATGGATTTTAACTCCTACTCCGAATTTTTCTAGACTTAGAACTACTTAAACCTAACTAACCTAAGGACACTACACACATCCATGGCCGAGGCTGGAATCGAACCTGCGACCGTAGCAGCAGCGCGGTTCCGGACTGAAGCGCCTAGAACCGATCGGCCACAACGGCCGGCCCTGTGTACTGTAACATAAAACTGGCGAGTGGTAGAAATGGACCCTGCACGGGTCTCGGGTACTGTGACTGTTGAAGACCAAAGGTCGTACATCAAGATCGAAACTTTACGCGCCATAAGCCAGACAGAAATCCATAGTGCGTTAAGTCGTCATGTGACTAGGCCCTCCCTTCGGGTAGACCGTTCGCCGCGTGCAAGTCTTTCGATTTGACGCCACTTCGGCGACTTGCTGGTCTATGGGGATGAAATGATGATGATTAGGACAACACAACACCCAGTCCCTGAGAGAGAAAATCTCCGACCCAGCGGGGAATTGAACTCGGGTCCTTAGGGTTGACAGTCTGTCGCGCTGACCACTTTTTTCTTTTTTCTTTTTTTAATTTCGTCTTGTTCTATATTGTTCGTTGAATTTGTTCGTGGCGGACTCGTTCAGGTTGTTCGTTGATCCGTTCACTCAGTTTTTTTTATTACAGAGGGTATCTGAACCCTCTGACCGAACACGCTGAGCTACCGTGCCGGCGACCACTCAGCTACTGTGGGCCGACAGTGAGTTAAGGTGGGTAGGGGGTAGGACGTCAAACGGGCCGACTTGGAGCAGGAGAGGCACCACAGGGCATTTTAATTTCCGCTGTCTATACTTTTACAAGTAAATTCTTATAACTTTGTCAGCATGACCAGGAAGGATTCAAGATTCACATTCATAGCAATGAAAGTTCAGAAACAGAACAAAATAATTTTTTTTACATGTGAAATTTCATACTTTTTTCTCTTACTATTGCCTGCATTTGTTGATATAGGTACACTTTTCTTCATAAGTAAGAGAGATTCTTCGATGAATATTACACAGCATACAAACCATACTTACATGTGTATGAAACTCTAGAATTTATTTAATTTGTGGAAAAATGAATGATCTGTTACATTTTAAACATGTTTTTAAAAAATTCTAATTTTTTAAGTATTTATCTCAATTTTTACCACAGGTTTTAAGAGAATTGGAAAATTCTAGAGTTTTGCATTAAGGAATTTGTTTTTAACAAGCAGTGCAAAATTCATCGGAGAATCTCTCCTACTTGTGAAGAATTGTACCTTGATGTGAAAAAATGATGACATTTCACACGTAAAAAAAAATTATTTTGTTATGTTTTTGAACTTCACTGCTATGTGTGTGAGGCCTGAATCCTTCCTTGTCATGAATTTATTTATAAAAATATAGACAGTGGAAATTAAAATGTGCTGTGGTGTCTCTCCTGCTCCAAGTCGGCCCGTTTGACGTCCTACCCCCCGTAAAGTGAAGTTTGTGGTGAGTTTACAGTGGACCGTAGTACAGTACAGTTGGGTTAATTGTTGGGTTAGTTGTTGTAGTGGTGGTTGTATTGTCATAGACGATAATTTAAGACCCGGAGGCAGAAATCGTCAACAGATGAACGAAATGTGAAACTTGTGGCAGATGTTCTTGAAGAAGGTCGCAGTGCGGCTCGTGAGTAGCTCTGTGAAGTCTCGGGAATTCCACCAACATCCGTATTCCGTATTCTGAGAAATGATTTGAAGAAGAGAAAAATTTCTGCGAGATGGGTTCCTAACTGTTTGATTGCTGAAGCAGAATAGCTTGGACATTGCAACCTTGCTCGAACAACGGTTCCAGACCCTTGTCTCTATTTATGAAACGAGGATTAGAGACTTTGAACCAGATCTGAAATCACAGTCCAGTGAGTGGAGAGCTTCAGATTCTGCTCGTCCAAAAAATGTCAACGCTCTCAATCAATGCTCATGCAAATGACGATTTTTGCTTTTCATCACCAAGGAACCATCATGACAGATAGACTCCCATGTGGAACAGGTGTCACAGCAGGGTATTATCGTAACGTCATGCAAAACCTGCTCAGAAAACTGCACAAAACCGACCTCATCTGCTCGAAGCTGGGCCACTCATTCTCCAAGGCAACGCATGTCGGCCATGTTGTAGCCGGAAAACTGCGCGGACGCGGATGGAAAGTGTTTCCGCATCCGGACAAGATGGTTCAAATGGCTCTGAGCACTATGGGACTCAACTGCTGTGGTCATAAGTCCCCTAGAACTTAGAACTACTTAAACCTAACTAACCTAAGGACAGCACACAACACCCAGCCATCACGAGGCAGAGAAAATCCTTGACCCCGCCGGGAATCGAACCCGGGAACCCGGGCGTGGGAAGCGAGAACGCTACCGCACGACCACCAGATGCGGGCATCCGGACAAGAGCCCACCAAACTTAACAGTTCTTCCCGAAGTTGAAAAACCTATGCGTGGACGTCGTTGTATTTCTATAGAAGATCTTTCTACCACTGCTACCCGACCCATTCGACAGGTGAACAGAAGTGGTATCTGGGTGGAATAATGGTGCTACCGAGGCGTTGGGATTCAATCACAGAGATGGAGGGAAACTATATTGAAGGACTGTAACGAATTATCGAAAAAAGTAAACTTCCAAGTAAAAATAATTAGTGTGTAATATTTATGAAATGTACATCGTAATTACCAAATACTGTTTGCATTTAGTCTACTTGACGATGAAACTCTGTTTGCATTTGAAACTTCCTGGCAGATTAAAACTTCACAGAAGTTCTCCTGCGAACCTTGCTGTCTGGAAAGTAGGAGACGAGGTACTGGCGGAAGTGAAGCTGTGAGGACGGGTCGTGAGTCGTGCTAGGGTAGCTCAGTTGGTAGAGCACTTGGCCGCGAAAGGCAAAGGTCCCGAGTTCGAGTCTCGGTCCGGCACACAGTTTTAATCTGCCAGGAAGTTTCATATCAGCGCACACTCCACTGCAGAGTGGAAATCTCATTCTGGAAACATCCCCCAGGCTGTGGCTAAGCCATGTCTCCGCAGTATCCTTTCTTTCAGGAGTGATAGTTCTGCAAGTTTCGCAGGAGAGCTTCTGTGAAGTTTGGAAAGTAGGAGACGAGCTACTGGCGGAATTGAAGCTGTGAGGACGGGGCGTGAGTCGTGCTAGGGTAGCTCAGATGGTAGAGCACTTGCCCGCGAAAGGCAAAGGTCCAGAATTCGAGTCTCGGTCCGGCACACAGTTTTAAACTGCCAGGAAGTTTTCATATCAGCGCACACTCCGCTGCAGAGTGAAAAATCTCATTCTGTTTGCATTTATTCTACTCCGCGATGAATGTGGGAGTTGGAAAGTTGTGTTCTAGGTACAGATGTAATTACATTTTCATTTTTGTAATTATGTTGTGTGTAGTAACCTGTAGGATTCATTGCTTGTTGAGCGATACGTATTCAACCACTACATTTTGTAACTGAGCTTAACAGTTATTGGTGACACGTCGCAGAAATATTCATGAAGTATTATAATTAGTTAAAAATAAATTATCTGGCACAGGAAAGGATTAACTATAACAGTTATAAATGTGGAGACGTTAAAAACATGGACTATATCCAGTAAGCGCGGGCAATTCTACGAGCACGTACTGAAAAGTAATGTCTCAGAATTTTTTATGTGAAAGCTGTTACTGATTTTTCAATAAAACAAATTTTATTAGCTTCCCACATATTTATTCCTCGTGTCTACGTATGTATTTCTCAACATAGTCATCCTTGGCGACGAAAACACTTCTTCCAAAGAGAGACCAGTTTGTTAATACCGTGACTAGAATATTTGTTGACGGAGCATAGTACAATCACTACCAATGTGATGTTCTCGAAAATGTTCTTTAAGACCCTGAACATGGCATCAGTCAGGAAAACAATGGCTCTGAGCACTATGAGACTTAACATTTGAGGTCATCAGTTCCCTACAACTTAGAACCACTTAAACCTAATTAACCTAACGACATCACACACATCCATGCCTGAAGCAGGATTCGAATCTTGACCGTAGCAGCAGCGCGGTTCCGGACTGAAGCGCCTAAAACCGCTCGGCCACAGCGGCCGGCCATCAGTCAGCAACTGTAGAATTACGGGTGCAATGGAAATCATACAGCCAACCAATTACACGTCAAAAATTATTCTAATCTTTACCTAGTTTTCGATATATATTAGTCTGTTTTCCTAAGTAGAAGTAAAAACACCTAAAAATAGGATATACTACAACCGGTACATGGAAGTAATATGTGCAGCGGAAAGACACATCAAAAATTATATGTATGTAGTCACATACTGCGTGTAAAGAAAAACAAAATCATGAGGCTTAGTAACAATAAGCCCTCGTTTCTCTTTTCACGCGATATGTGACACTTAAGTTTTTTTTAATATTTCCATTGTACATAATTTTTTATATGTCTTTCTGCAGCACATATAACTTCCATGTACTGGTTGTAAAATATCCTAATTTTACGTGTTATTACTTCTTCTGAGGAAGACATGTTCATATCTGTTGAAACCTAGCTAAAGGTTTGGGTAAACTTTTGACGCACAACTGGCTGGCTGTGTGATTCCCATTTTGTCCGTGTTCTTGATGTTTTGGAAACAGATGAAATTCAGATGGGGCCACATCGGAACTGTATGGAGGAAATCGATGGCAGTGAACCAAAGCCGTTGGGTTGCTGCAGATGTCGCAGCGCTCGTGTGTGATGAAGGAATGGATGCTTCACGCGTGGATTGTAAGTAGCCTGTTTATGTGTTTGTATGTTGGCAGCGCTCTGCATTAATATCTCTGACAGCGCTGTGCGCCCTCTGTAAGAGACTCTGTGGCTGGTCGGAATCGCAGTTAGAAGTTAACAGTTAGCAGTGATGGAGGTGAGAAGCAGTGTTAGCGCGAGAGGACGGTCTGGACGTGCGGCCGTCATGGAGATTCAATATTGGTTGAACATGGATTGTAAAATGTGGGTAATGGAATTATTGACGATTATATAATTTTTGGAACTGGATGTCACGGACGATTATATAAATTTTGGAAGTGGATCTCACATGATTGAGGTAAAATCTGCTGAATACATTGTTTGCTCTGCAACAAAATCTGTCGTTTGCTAACCACATGTCTATTAGTAGTTAGAGCCTACAGTAGTTACAATATTTTTTATTTAGCTGGCTGTATACTTGCTGTATTTGCTGTAGTTTGTGTCATGAATATTTTCTGTGAGGTAAGTGACTTATGAAATGTATGGTTTATTGTTGGGATTTCTTCTGATTCAGAGCCGTTCTTTTGTGTTAATTAATAGTCAGATTGCGTTATCCTTGTACATTGTGGGTAATAAATAAATGAATAGGTTTGAGCTGTATTTGTCAGTAATAATTCTGTAGGTCAGTGTTGAAATGATAAAGACAAGCAAAGTGACAGTACTTCAGTTTCACTAAGCAGTTTTAGAAGGTTCAGTTGCATTAAGCAGTTTAAGTAAAAATGTAGAAGTTTCACCTTCTCAGTTGGCTTTGAGCACTATGGGACTTAACTTCTCAGGTTATCAGCCCCCTAGAACTTAGAACTACTTAAACGTAACTAACCTAAGGACATCACACACAGTCATGCCCGAGGCAGGATTCGAACCTGCGACCGTAGCGGCAGCGCGGTTCCGGACTGAAGCGCCTAGAACCGCTCGGCCACACTGGGCCACCTAGGAGGCGACTGCATGATGCGAGTCTCCATCCCGACAATATTGGCGAGCTCGACGCCGTACACCACAACAGTACCGACTCTGTCACAGACGATCAAGAATCGATGCGGAACGAACGCCCTAGGATTGGCGTCGGATACTGTTTACAGACGAAACTTAGATGTGTTCGCACCCTGACAATCGCAGACAAGGTGTTTGGAGACATCTCGGTAATATCAAACTCCCCAACACTATTTTGCACTTGTGCAACGAGATGGTGGTGAAGTTCTGGGGTGGCATTACATGGGGCCACCGTACACCTGTTGTGCTTGTCAAGCGATCGCATTGCTGTACGGTACAGGGACGAATTTTTGCAGCCAACAGCGTGACCGTATTGTCAAGATTTTGGTGACAATTTCATCTTGATGGACAATAACTCTATAGTTCACCGTGCTGTTTTCCTGAACACGTTCTTTCAGCTAGTGGGGTCACCAGAATGGAGTGATCGCCTCTTCCCCGGACGTGGATCCAAGCGAACATGTGTGGGATAGCGCGAAAGCTACTACGTGCTACTTACGAAGAGTCGCCATTGCAGAGTGAGACAGTTTGGACCAAGACTTCCCTGATGATGACATCCATGATATGCCACGACTAATTCAAGCCTGCATTGGAGGAAGGGAACGTTCCATCACGTACTGACGTAGCTCAGGAGAGCTGAGAAAAAGCCCAAGGGCAACACACGATTTTGTTGTTACACAAACGTTTCTTTTATTGATTTGATGATCTGAAGACATTGCAGATGAATATGCACTGAAGCGCCGAAGAAACTGGTATAGGCATACGTATTCAAATACAGGGATATGTAAATAAACAGAATAGGGCGCTGCGATCGGTAAAAGCCTATATAAGGCAACAAGTGTCTGGCGCAGTTGTTAGATCGGTTATTGCTGCTACAATGGCAGGTTATCGAGATCTGAGTGAGTTTGAACGTGGCGTTATAGGTGGCGCCTGAGCGATGGGACGCAGCATTTCCGAGGTAACGATGAAGTGGAGATTTTCCCGTACTATTACTTCAGGAGTGTACCGTGAATATCAGGAATCCGGTAACACGTCAAACCTCCGACATCGCTGCGGCCGGAAAAAGGGACCAACGACGACTGAACAGGATCGTTCCACGTGACAGATGTGCAACCCTTCCGCAAACTGCTGCGGGTTTCAATGCTAGGCCACGAACAAATGTCAGCGAATGAATCATTCAACGAAAAATAATCGATATGGGCTTTCGGAGCTGAAGGCCCACTGTGTACCCTTGATGACTGTACGACACAAAGCTTTAAGCCTTGCCTGGGCCCGTCAACACCGACAGTAGATTGTGGTTGACTGGAAACATTTTGCCTGGTCGGATCTCATTTCACATTGTGTCGAGCGGATGGACGTGTACTGGTGTGCAGGAAACTAGAGTGCTGCAACGCTCAGTGTTTGACCGGTCACTGCTCGCCTGTTGACGGGGGGACCGAGCAGCTCGTGTCCGGCCCCACACGACTCGGCTCGGTCACGTACTCGCCCCACGTCTGTTGTCCGGATTCCGGACACGCGGATAACCGAGCATGACCGGCCACTGCTGACGTCTCACCTCGCCTAGCCACGGCTCGCTGCTCTGTACTGTACAAATCCAACGCCTCTTTCTCTCTCTCTCTCTCTCTCTCTCTCTCTCTCTCTCTTTTAATACAAAAGTAACATTTCCAAGAACGGGTACGTGACACAGCTAAATTCATAAAGCACCTGGAAAGTAAAATGATATTTCAATACTATCGTGGATAGAAGACGAGTCTCATTTCCAAACAAAAGAGATATTTTTCCTTTAATTTATAGGAAACATTAAATAACTGCTCTCCCTGTAATCTAGAAGACAACCATCTTCATAAAGAAAGCATACAAAGAACATTAAACATTTACAGGCGTAACTTGTCATACGTTTCAATTGTTTGCAACATAAACAATATTATAGTTATTGTTGATCGGCAGGAAATCACTAACGCGTTCCAGATTTAATTGGTTGCGGCAATTTGTTAGTAACATGCCGGCTTTACTAAAGCACCTTTCACTAGGTGCGCTTGTTGCTGGGATACATAAAATACGTCTTGCAACTGCAGCCAAACCTGGCAGATCTGTTTCATGTCTGCTCCACCACTTTAAGATGTCATCATCATCTCCGGAGTGCATTAAAATGTACAGATTTACTTCATCTGCTGCGGATGATCTGTTGTTCCTCCATTCCTTGAAACGAGCTCTCTTTCTGGGTGGTGATGACACAGTACTTGAAGGATCTATGATAATAAACAAAAGAGACAAGTAATACAGAACTGATATGTAAATCATCGAAACATTCCCGTAAGAGACCGATGACCTCGCTGTTTGGTCTCTCCCCCCAAACAACCCGACCCCCCGTTCCCATAAAAACGAGATGTTTTACGTTAATGAAACATTATACGAGTCACAACATTCCCGTTTCTCTATAATACACTTTCCACTAACTATGCAAAAACGATTATGTTAATGATTGAATGTTGTACCTGCGTACGTAGCACACATTTGTCGCACATTGTTAAGAATTTCCTGCTTTTCACTTATTTCAAGCATATTAAGATAACGGAAGGACGGCCAAAGAAACGATCTTTGTGAGGTTTCTTGCAACTGTGTTTCTTTAAATGAGTGGTTGCCGACTGGAAAAACAATAAAGTGGAGCAGTTTATGCGCGATACGTACCCAGTAGACGCACTGTTTTATCTACAACCAACAGAAATGTACTCCATACTTGGCTTTTTAGACCTTCCCGTTTCTTTAATGTGTAAACATTGGTTTCAATCTTACGTCTTACTACACTGGCTTCCTCGCGCTGCATGATTACAGAGAGAGACACACCACAAATAAGAAGCCCGTACTGGCTGCAGTGTCACACGGATAATAACACGTGTAATGTGTTTGAAGTTATGTGCTACGTATTCGGTCACGACTTCTATGCTCGGTCACGAGAACTAGTGTGGGTAGCCTATCCAGTTAGGGTGTGCTCGCCCCACCTCGTATTTTGTGCTCGCTTACTCGGTCATGCAGGACTCTAGAGGAAACCTCATGAATCCGTGGACCGTCCGTGTCAGAAGGGGGCTGTTGAAGCTGGTGGAAGCTCTGTAGGGGTGTGGAGCGCGTGCAGTTGGAGTAATATCGGACCCCCGATACGTCTAGACACGACTCTTGCACGTGACACGTACGTAAGCATCCCTTCTGACCACCTGCACCCAGTCATGTCCATTGCGCATTTCGACTGACTTGGGCTATTCCAGCAGGATAATGCGACATTCCACACGTCCAGCATTGCTATAGAGTGGCTCCTGGAACACTCTTCTGAGTAAACACTCCCGCTGGCCACCAAACTCCCCAGAGATGAACATTACTGAGCATCTCTGGGATGCCTTGCAACGTGCTGTTCAGAAGAGATCTCCACTCCCCTCGTACCCCTAAGGATTCATGGACAACTCTGCAGGATTCATGGTGTCAGTTCCTTCCAGCACTACTTCAGACATTAGTCGAGTGCATGCAATGCCGTGTTGTGGCACTTCTGCGTGCTCGCGAGGACCCTACCGATATTAGGCAGGTGTACCAGTTTATTTGGCTCTTCAGTTTGTATGCATGACTCCGAAACGAATTTAGTTTTATGTGCCATGAATTTCGAAATAAAGAGATGTACGCAATGAATAATTTGTACACCATCTGCTGTGATTGCTGTATAACGTTTAATATTGAATGAAGATATGTGTCGTACGTGTGATTACAGAGTTGTCAATTCGCTCTATTGGTCAACGGGAGTGAGAGATGCCCTAAATAGGAAATGATTCTGTCATGCTTTGTAGTGTGTGCCTGTAGACGTAGATGTCGATGACCGTTTCATTTGGTAAGAGGTCCTGGTCGTACAGTGGGTGTGAATCACGTGTTACGGGTCATAACAACCAGCTACCTATCTCATCTGCGTTGGTGGTATAGACTGGAATAGACCATGATAAGGTTTCGCAGATCGGACATTACTCGTCAGTGCAATTTGCATATTTGCATTTATAGTGCAGCGGAAAGCCGAACGATGGTACAGAGACAATCATCGCAAGAGTTGCCATGCCGAATGGAAGAAATTTTGTCGCCGTTGATAGAAGCTTACGAAAAAGTGGGTTCTTCAACCCACAGAGTGCAGGCCAAAGTTTTTATAAAAAATTTTGGTAATTTATAAAACAAGACCGTGTCTTTCAAATTTACAATTTGAAGAATGCAGTGTGATGGGTACTGTCTGAGCAGAAATCACGTCCATATCGTAGAAATCGTAGGTATCTTTCATTTAAAAAAACAACTTCGAGTCATTTCCGCCCAGCCGTGTACATTTACATTGTCTGACAGACAAACGAGATACCCCCAGAACGCGGGCAGGTAGCGAAACAAAAAGTCGCGAGTTGACAAAGCATGCGAGGTTATTTCAGTGATTGCCAACTCGAGTCAAATTTACACAGAAGTTTGCGCGTAGAGTCCACCTATCAATATGAACTTGCTTTCCCTCCGATCTGGATGCATACACTGATTCCGGTTGGTAAGCGTGTACTAAAGCTGCTGAGTCCTGCTGCTGAGAATTCTCCCGGGTTGTATGGCCGTGGTCCACGGAATTCTTCAATCCCTGACGTTTCGTCCAAGGCTACGATGGACTTCTTCGGAGTTGCTCCTGGTTGTGCTGATTCCTGCCGACAGTCGGGAAGACTAAGCACAACCAGAAGCACATCCGAAGGTGTCCATCGTAGCCTTGGACGAAACGTCAGGGACTGAAGAGTTCCATGGACCACGGCCGTACAACCCGGAAGACATCCCGCCGTGAAGGCCTTCACTGTTGAGCCTGTCCTGAGGCAAGCTGGCTGACAACTCATGTAGCTGGTGCTTCATATTCTGGGTGAGGGCACTGGGACGGAGTTGACACACAGGAAGAGATGTAGGCACCTCGCTGGCCACGACAGCACACCAACATCACGCGGAGAGTTCAGGGGCACGTGCCGCCTGTGGAGGAGCACCGTCCTGTTGAAAAATGGCACCAAGATACTGTCACATGAGAAGTAACCCAAGAGGACGCAGAATGTCGGTGAAGTGCCGTTGCGCCGTCAGAGTTTCGTCAGTCACTACCATCCGTGAGCTGCGGTCATACCCGAAAGCTCCCCACACCATGATCCCGGGACGAACACCGCTGCGTCTCTCCAGAATATTACACTCCTGGAAATTGAAATAAGAACAGCGTGAATTCATTGTCCCAGGAAGGGGAAACTTTATTGACACATTCCTGGGGTCAGATACATCACATGATCACACTGACAAAACCACAGGCACATAAACACAGGCAACAGAGCATGCACAATGTCGGCACTAGTACAGTGTATATCCACCTTTCGCAGCAATGCAGGCTGCTATTCTCCCATGGAGACGATCGTAGAGATGCTGGATGTAGTCCTGTGGAACGGCTTGCCATGCCATTTCCACCTGGCGCCTCAGTTGGACCAGCGTTCGTGCTGGACGTGCAGACCGCGTGAGACGACGCTTCATCCAGTCCCAAACATGCTCAATGGGGGACAGATCCGGAGATCTTGCTGGCCAGGGTAGTTGACTTACACCTTCTAGAGCACGTTGGGTGGCACGGGATACATGCGGACGTGCATTGTCCTGTTGGAACAGCAAGTTTCCTTGCCGGTCTAGGAATGGTAGAATGATGGGTTCGATTACGGTTTGGATGTACCGTGCACTATTCAGTGTCCCCTCGACGATCACCAGTGGTGTACGGCCAGTGTAGGAGATCGCTCCCCACACCATGATGCCGGGTGTTGGCCCTGTGTGCCTCGGTCGTATGCAGTCCTGATTGTGGCGCTCACCTGCACGGCGCCAAACACGCATACGACCATCATTGGCACCAAGGCAGAAGCGACTCTCATCGCTGAAGACGACACGTCTCCATTCGTCCCTCCATTCACGCCTGTCGCGACACCACTGGAGGCGGGCTGCACGATGTTGGGGCGTGAGCGGAAGACGGCCTAACGGTGTGCGGGACCGTAGCCCAGCTTCATGGAGACGGTTGCGAATGGTCCTCGCCGATACCCCAGGAGCAACAGTGTCCCTAATTTGCTGGGAAGTGGCGGTGCGGTCCCCTACGGCACTGCGTAGGATCCTACGGTCTTGGCGTGCATCCGTGCGTCGCTGCGGTCCGGTCCCAGGTCGACGGGCACGTGCACCTTCCGCCGACCACTGGCGACAACGTCGATGTACTGTGGAGACCTCACGCCCCACGTGTTGAGCAATTCGGCGGTACGTCCACCCGGCTTCCCGCATGCCCACTATACGCCCTCGCTCAAAGTCCGTCAACTGCACATACGGTTCACGTCCACGCTGTCGCGGCATGCTACCAGTGTTAAAGACTGCGATGGAGCTCCGTATGCCACGGCAAACTGGCTGACACTGACGGCGGCGGTGCACAAATGGTGCGCAGCTAGCGCCATTCGACGGCCAACACCGCGGTTCCTGGTGTGTCCGCTGTGCCGTGCGTGTGATCATTGCTTGTACAGCCCTCTCGCAGTGTCCGGAGCAAGTATGGTGGGTCTGACACACCGGTGTCAGTGTTCTTTTTTCCATTTCCAGGAGTGTAGTAGAGTGGGATCTCTCCTCAGATCACCGCCGCACTTCCTGACGGTGGTTATCCGGGGTCGCGCAGTGCCACCGCTCATCGCTGAACGTAAGCGAACATGTAGGGCAAAATTCGTAATAAATTCGAATTTTTTTATTGATTCCTTAAGAATACCATCTATAGTTTCATAATCGAATTCTGGCTAGAACTATGTTTTAAAAAAGTTTGTTTGGGCATCCTTGCCTTTCTATGCTGTGATCCACACCTTCTCTACACTAGAAATTTTTTGTGTCTTAATTTTTCGCTCACAACGAACTGGAAATGAGTCTAGAAGGCTGGGAGAAAGAGTATTATCTTTGGTCATTCTTTCGTTTACAACGTGTTTTTTTCTTAGTAGTAAGTGCTGCAAACGTACTTCAGTTCTTAGTTGTGAGTATACATGTTCTGGTTGAAATGGTTCAAACGGCTCTGAGCACTATGGGACTTAACATCTGTGCTCATGAGTCCCCTAGAACTTAGAACTACTTGAAGCTAACTATCCTAATGACATCACACATATCCATGCCCGAGGCAGGATTCAAACCTGCGACCGCAGCAGCAGCGCGGTTCCGGACTGAAGCGCCTAGAACCGCCCGGATACATGGGTCGGCTAGTCTGTTCTCGTCAAAATGGGTCGTAACAGTGGACGCATGTTCAGAAAAGTGAGGAAATGTCGAATTTCAAATGCAAAAGATACAGGAAACTTTAATAGCAGTGTTACAGATGCTGCTCCTAAGTGTACAGAAAAGTTTTCGACAAAGTCACTGAGTTCATGGAACAAGAAAATTAGTGAAGGAACTCATGGTGCAGGGTACAGTGTCAAAGACGAATTTTCCAATGGGTTTAGGTAGCTAGCCAGTCCTCGACATGTGTACATGGGAAAACGCAGAATACAAATCAAAGCTACAATCACTTAATATGGATGCCTTGTCCAAAAAATGTATTTGTGTCCTGAATTGTTCTGAAGATAGCTCCATGTGATGCCTGTCTAGTGTTCAGTAATGGAAATGTACGTAGGTGCCTGCAGATATTAGGCTTTCATGAGGGTACATTTACACTGAAGACACTCAGAAGTATCGATGGAGTGTGTCTGGACAAAGTTCAGGCAACACAAGAAAAAAATGCAAAAGTTGGCTTGGCAAAGGAGGCAGGGGAAGATTTCTAGTGTAGAGGTGTGGATCACAGCATAGAAAGACACAGAAGACCAAACAAACTTTTTAAAAAATTGTTCTAGCCAGAATTCGATGAACCTTTAGATGGTATTCTTAAAGAATCCAAAAAATTTGAGTTTTTTACGAATTTTACCGTACATGTGCGCTTACGTTCAGCAATGACAAGGAAGAGAGTTAAAGATTATGGATATGGACAACATTAGTCGCTAGAGATGTAGCAACATTGCCAACAATTGGAATAAAAACTTTAAATTCGAATTGCCCTAAACTGAATTTTTTGAGCTATTAACTGTCTTTTCTTCGAACGCTAAAAGCTAACATCCTGAACTTTGGCATAATTCTTAAGAATTGCTCAGTGAATAATCGTGCACAGCACTTTTCCCTTATCTTTTCTCTGAGATAAGTCCTCCTTTAAAATTTGAGAAAAACAGAGCATTCCCAGGTAACACAAAACTGAACTAATTTCAAACTAATTATAACCTTGAACAAAAATCTGTTCCACACGTTTTATTAGCCTCTTAGCAACGCAGCAATCTCCCGCGTCTGGGCGGGCATGCGCGAACCGCCAACATAAAAGAATTCAACTAGAGTGGGACCTCTCCTCAGATCACCGCCGCACTTGCTGGCGGTGGTTATCCGGGGTCGCGCAGTGCCACCGCTCATCGCTGAACGTAAGCGAACATGTAGGGCAAAATTCGAAATAAATTCGAATTTTTTTTTTATTGGTTCCTTAAGAATACCATCTATAGTTTCATAATCGAATTCTGGCTAGAACTATGTTTTAAAAAAGTTTGTTTGGGCATCCTTGCCTTTCTATGCTGTGATCCACACCTTCTCTACACTAGAAATTTTTTGTGTCTTAATTTTTCGTTCACAACGAACTGGAAATGAGTCTAGAAGGCTGGGAGAAAGAGTATTATCTTTGCTCATTCTTTTGTTTACAACGTGTTTTTTTCTTAGTAGTAAGTGCTGCAAACGTACTTCAGTTTTTAGTTGTGAGTATACATGTTCTGGTTGAAATGGTTCAAACGGCTCTGAGCACTATGGGACTTAACATCTGTGGTCATCAGTTCCCTAGAACTTAGAACTACTTGAAGCTAACTATCCTAATGACATCACACAGATCCATGCCCGAGGCAGGATTCAAACCTGCGACCGCAGCAGCAGCGCGGTTCCAGACTGAAGCGCCTAGAGCCGCCCGGCTGCATGGGTCGGCTAGTCTGTTCTCGTCAAAATGGGTCGTAACAGTGGACGCATATTCAGAAAAGTGAGGAAATGTCGAATTTCAAATGCAAAAGATACAGGAAACTTAAATAGCAGTGTTACAGATGCTGCTCCTACGTGTACAGAAAAGTTTTCGACAAAGTCCCTGAGTTCATGGAACAAGAAAATTAGTGAAGGAATTCATGGTGCAGGGTACAGTGTCAAAGACGAATTCTCCAGTGGGTTTAGGTAGCTAGCCAGTCCTCGACATGTGTACATGGGAAAACGCAGAATACAAATCGGAGTTACAATCACTTAATATGGATGCCTTGTCCAAAAAAAGTATTTGTGTCCTGAATTGTTCTGAAGATAGCTCCATGTGATGCGTGTCTAGTGTTCAGTAATGGAAATGTACGTAGGTGCCTGCAGATATTAGGCTTTCATGCAGGTACATTTACACTGAAGACACTCAGAAGCATCGATGGAGTGTGTCTGGACAAAGTTCAGGCAACACAAGAAAAAAATGCAAAAGTTGGCGGATGCCTTGTCCAAAAACAGTATTTGTGTCCTGAATTGTTCTGAAGATAGCTCCATGTGATGCGTGTCTAGTGTTCAGTAATGGAAATGTACGTAGGTGCCTGCAGATATTAGGCTTTCATGCAGGTACATTTACACTGAAGACACTCAGAAGCATCGATGGAGTGTGTCTGGACAAAGTTCAGGCAACACAAGAAAAAAATGCAAAAGTTGGCGGATGCCTTGTCCAAAAACAGTATTTGTGTCCTGAATTGTTCTGAAGATAGCTCCATGTGATGCGTGTCTAGTGTTCAGTAATGGAAATGTACGTAGGTGCCTGCAGATATTAGGCTTTCATGCAGGTACATTTACACTGAAGACACTCAGAAGCATCGATGGAGTGTGTCTGGACAAAGTTCAGGCAACACAAGAAAAAAATGCAAAAGTTGGCGGATGCCTTGTCCAAAAACAGTATTTGTGTCCTGAATTGTTCTGAAGATAGCTCCATGTGATGCGTGTCTAGTGTTCAGTAATGGAAATGTACGTAGGTGCCTGCAGATATTAGGCTTTCATGCAGGTACATTTACACTGAAGACACTCAGAAGCATCGATGGAGTGTGTCTGGACAAAGTTCAGGCAACACAAGAAAAAAATGCAAAAGTTGGCGGATGCCTTGTCCAAAAACAGTATTTGTGTCCTGAATTGTTCTGAAGATAGCTCCATGTGATGCGTGTCTAGTGTTCAGTAATGGAAATGTACGTAGGTGCCTGCAGATATTAGGCTTTCATGCAGGTACATTTACACTGAAGACACTCAGAAGCATCGATGGAGTGTGTCTGGACAAAGTTCAGGCAACACAAGAAAAAAATGCAAAAGTTGGCGGATGCCTTGTCCAAAAACAGTATTTGTGTCCTGAATTGTTCTGAAGATAGCTCCATGTGATGCGTGTCTAGTGTTCAGTAATGGAAATGTACGTAGGTGCCTGCAGATATTAGGCTTTCATGCAGGTACATTTACACTGAAGACACTCAGAAGCATCGATGGAGTGTGTCTGGACAAAGTTCAGGCAACACAAGAAAAAAATGCAAAAGTTGGCGGATGCCTTGTCCAAAAACAGTATTTGTGTCCTGAATTGTTCTGAAGATAGCTCCATGTGATGCGTGTCTAGTGTTCAGTAATGGAAATGTACGTAGGTGCCTGCAGATATTAGGCTTTCATGCAGGTACATTTACACTGAAGACACTCAGAAGCATCGATGGAGTGTGTCTGGACAAAGTTCAGGCAACACAAGAAAAAAATGCAAAAGTTGGCGGATGCCTTGTCCAAAAACAGTATTTGTGTCCTGAATTGTTCTGAAGATAGCTCCATGTGATGCGTGTCTAGTGTTCAGTAATGGAAATGTACGTAGGTGCCTGCAGATATTAGGCTTTCATGCAGGTACATTTACACTGAAGACACTCAGAAGCATCGATGGAGTGTGTCTGGACAAAGTTCAGGCAACACAAGAAAAAAATGCAAAAGTTGGCGGATGCCTTGTCCAAAAACAGTATTTGTGTCCTGAATTGTTCTGAAGATAGCTCCATGTGATGCGTGTCTAGTGTTCAGTAATGGAAATGTACGTAGGTGCCTGCAGATATTAGGCTTTCATGCAGGTACATTTGCACTGAAGACACTCAGAAGCATCGATGGAGTGTGTCTGGACAAAGTTCAGGCAACACAAGAAAAAAATGCAAAAGTTGGCTGGGCAAAGGAGGCAGGGGAAGATTTCTAGTGTAGAGGTGTGGATCACAGCATAGAAAGACACAGAAGACCAAACAAACTTTTTAAAAGACAGTTCTAGCCAGAATTCGATGAAGCTTTAGATGGTATTCCTAAAGAATCCAAAAAATTTGAGTGTTTTACGAATTTTACCCTACATATGCGCTTACGTTCAGCAATGACAAGGAAGAGAGTTAAAGATTATGGATATGGACAACATTAGTCGCTAGAGGTGTAGCAACATTGCCAACAATTGGAATAAAAACTTTAAATTCGAATTGTCCTAAACTGAATTTTTTGAGCTATTAACTGTCTTTTCTTGGAACGCTAAAAGCTAACATCCTGAACTTTGGCATAATTCTTAAGAACTGCTCAGTGAATAATCGTGCACAGCACTTTTCCGTTATCTTTTCTCTGAGATAAGTCCTGCTTTAAAATTTGAGAAAAACAGAACATTCCCAGCTAACACAAAACTGAAAAACTAATTTCAAACTAATTATAACCTTAAACAAAAATCTGTTCCACACGTTTTATTAGCCTCTTAGCAGATGTAAACTGTGAAATTCTAGCTTGGTTGCTTGATTAGTATTGAAAAATGGTACGTTATAGAAACAATGGCAATTAAACATTCAAATCCTTGTAAAATGTACGTCAATGCGCAGTTTCAAACAAAAATGCACAGAATGGAGGTCCGCAGTTAGGCGCCTTTCAACCCCTCTAAGGCGCTGAGGAAGCTGCCTCAAACGTGTGCGCTGCGTGCCAGTCTCTTCTGCAGCGATCGCTCAACAACTGGCGCTGTCCGCGGCCCTTATATACCCCACCCGGCCTGGTAAGAACATTAAACACGAACAATACTAGTGCCATCTGGCGGGGTTCCACCTGCCACAGAGAACTGCAACTCTAAAAGTGTTCAGGTCGCCTTTGTTGTACAAAGTCAGAAGAAAAAGTGATTGTAGAAGCTCTAAGATTACTAACATCAGATGTCTTCAAGCAAAACGTCTCTGTTTGTCTTCATGAAACATGTTTCGGTTAAATGTGCTCCTCAAGATGCGGAAAATACAGAAGCTAACCAGCTAAAAGTGAGTGATATTTCAGGTTTTCCTTACTAATCCATTTTTCTTCTGCCCCTTTCACGTCCTCTAGGCTTGTCCAGATGGTATATCATGTGATGCAAAGTACAGTTCCATGACTTGCTCTTCTAATTATGAACTTCTTTCAAGGGCTTTAACGAGCTACAAATTAAGAATTTAGTGAAATGTTTAAGTGAATAATGAGCAGTGGCAAGTTATGTGAAATTGCGTGTTTCTGTCAATGGTGACAACAGTTCTGTTCTGGGACTGAAATGATCTCGCTTGCGGATCGCGTTGGTTCGGTGATAACACGAACAAAATTACACTGGTTTCTAGGCGCATCCTTGCATCCATGGCACAGATTGAAGTACACGCGCCACGGTACCATGACAAGCTGATAGATAATAGTCCAGACAACAAACACAGAACAACATGACTTCAGAGACCATACGTTTCTAGTCGAAGTATATTTGTTTGTTTTGAAGTTATGTACTGTAACGTAGCAAGTTATTACGAGATGACATTCGTTGCAGTAAGGCACGCAGCCGTTTGGTACGGTGGCTGCAGGATGGCTATGTTTTTTGTCACTTTACTAATACTTTCCCGTGAGAACTGCATAAGCGTAACAGTCAGTCAATAAGAAGATTCATATCGTCTACGAATCTAAATAATCCATATTAGTTATCATCCGATTTCGTTTAAATTTGGTACACAAGCTTTTGTTATTAATGGAATGACGTTGTCAGAATTTCAGATTTTCATTTATTATAGTGCCGGAATAAAGAAAATTACCTAAAATTCCTAAAACGAATGCTTGTTCTTTTAAAACCATGCTAGGAACAAATACAGATTGACTTGCATTATCATTTGAAGCCATTACAAAGTTACCAGTGCATAAAAAAATCAATTAAGTAGAATTTTTTTAACACTTTAGTCACAGTGCATTACGTAATACAAAAATCGGTCAAAATTTTTATTTGATTATATTTGTTGTGTGACTACATGAGAATGATTGAGACAGTGTGTGTGGGACATACGTTAAAACTTAATATGTCATTTTTTCATAAAACCTTGTAAAAACAGACCGTGGGAAAGTTATGGTGCAACCAAGATCCAGATGACGTATGGCGGTGTGAGCTTGATTTTGTGTAAAAGCAGCCAGAATGAAAGTTAGAGCCGGAATTAGTTTATTTATCAATTTGGAGAATAATTCGTACTTCGCTTATTTTGATTAAACAATATAATAGAAATTGAAGTTTTAATAACGTTAATTACTATCAGAATATTGATTGGATAAGGCAAGTTTTGCAGCGACAGTGATCTGGAAGGAACATTCTGACTGGTCGTTTAGATCAACAGCCAATCAGAATCAAGCTGTTCCCGCACGAATACAGTGGGCAGTGAGGAAAATAGATCGAGATAGTCGCTTGCTAACCGGCCTGCGGACAACACCATGTTAGATAGCCCTGTAAAAATACTCCGAAAAATGAAGAAATAGTGACTGAAGAGACTGGAGTTACGAACATTTAATGAAAGTTTGGTGTTACTAAATTAAATAGTTTGCGAGTTATGAGCGAGTGAACTTTCCGGTCGTAGTAAGAAGTCCGCGTCGCATGTTTCATGCTGTGTACGGAATACTTTGGCGAGCATTTCTTTCGAATAAGACCACTGAAACGACCGAATGTCTAACTCGCGAATAGTTGTGGGTCGGTACCTGGTAGAATGTGAAAATTAGTCGGGTCGGACTTGCAAAAATTTTGGCTGCTTTTCGACTGAAACTACACTCCTGGAAATTGAAATAAGAACACCGTGAATTCATTGTCCCAGGAAGGGGAAACTTTATTGACACATTCCTGGGGTCAGATACATCACATGATCACACTGACAGAACCACAGGCACATAGACACAGGCAACAGAGCATGCACAATGTCGGCACTAGTACAGTGTATATCCACCTTTCGCAGCAATGCAGGCTGCTGTTCTCCCATGGAGACGATCGTAGAGATGCTGGATGTAGTCCTGTGGAACGGCTTGCCATGTCATTTCCACCTGGCGCCTCAGTTGGACCAGCGTTCGTGCTGGACGTGCAGACCGCGTGAGACGACGCTTCATCCAGTCCCAAACATGCTCAATGGGGGACAGATCCGGAGATCTTGCTGGCCAGGGTAGTTGACTTACACCTTCTAGAGCACGTTGGGTGGCACGGGATACATGCGGACGTGCATTGTCCTGTTGGAACAGCAAGTTCCCTTGCCGGTCTAGGATTGGTAGAACGATGGGTTCGATGACGGTTTGGATGTACCGTGCACTATTCAGTGTCCCCTCGACGATCACCAGTGGTGTACGGCCATTGTAGGAGATCGCTCCCCACACCATGATGCCGGGTGTTGGCCCTGTGTGCTTCGGTCGTATGCAGTCCTGATTGTGGCGCTCACCTGCACGGCGCCAAACACGCATACGACCATCATTGGCACCAAGGCAGAAGCGACTCTCATCGCTGAAGACGACACGTCTCCATTCGTCCCTCCATTCACGCCTGTCGCGACACCACTGGAGGCGGGCTGCACGATGTTGGGGCGTGAGCGGAAGACGGCATAACGGTGTGCGGGACCGTAGCCCAGCTTCATGGATCCGTGCGTCGCTGCGGTCCGGTCCCAGGTCGACGGGCACGTGCACCTTCCGCCGACCACTGGCGACAACATCGATGTACTGTGGAGACCTCACGCCCCACGTGTTGAGCAATTCGGCGGTACGTCCACCCGGCCTCCCGCATGCCCACTATACGCCCTCGCTCAAAGTCCGTCTACTGCACTACGGTTCACGTCCACGCTGTCGCGGCATGCTACCAGTGTTAAAGACTGCGATGGAGCTCCGTATGCCACGGCAAACTGGCTGACACTGTCGGCGGCGGTGCACAAATGCTGCGCAGCTAGCGCCATTCGACGGCCAACACCGCGGTTCCTGGTGTGTCCGCTGTGCCGTGCGTGTGATCATTGCTTGTACAGCCCTCTCGCAGTGTCCGGAGCAAGTATGGTGGGTCTGACACACCGGTGTCAATGTGTTCTCTTTTCCATTTCCAGGAGTGTATTTATAAAGTTTTTTGGAAGTTGCTAAGTGCTCTCATTCTCAAATACTGGATGAATAATGTCCGTGTATTTGCGCCGTCAGTTACGCTGCCGCAAGACGTAGACACAGTTTCTAACCGCAATATTTTCGTTATTGTGTTAGTTTTAACATTATACCTTGTAAGTAGGCTGTTTAGGTTTCCTTATTGGTAACGCCACGTAGCGCTCTGTATGAAAAATCACTGGCTGTGCTGTGTGCAGTCTGTGGCTAGTTTGCATTGTTGTCTGCCATTGTAGTGTTGGGCAGCTGGATGTTAACAGCACGTAGCGTTGCGCAGTTGGAGGTGAGCCGCCAGCAGGAGTGGATGCGGGGAGAGAGATGGCGGAGTTTTGAAATTTGTTAGACTGGATGTCATGAACTGCTATATACATTATGACTTTTGAACACTATTGAGGTAAATACATTGTTTGTTCTCTATCAAAATCTTTCATTTGCTAACTATGCCTATCAGTAGTTAGTGCCTTCAGTAGTTTGAATCTTTTATTTAGCTGGCAGTAGTGTCGCTCGCTGTATTTCAGTAGTTCGAGTAACGAAGATTTTTGTGAGGTAAGTGATTTGTGAAAGGTATAGGTTAATGTTAGTCAGGGCCATTCTTTTGTAGGGATTATTGAAAGTCAGTTTGCGTTGCGCTAAAGAATATTGTGTGTCAGTTTAAGCACAGTCATGTATAATTTTTCAAAGGGGACGTTTCAACCTCTTATATACTAAATTGCCACAATATTTTAAATTTATTGATTCCGTCAATAATTACGGAAAATGTTGAAAATAAAATCTGTTGCCCCTGGAATTCGTGAGACAGGCCACTCGCAATTCTGAGACTGTTCCTTAGTGAAATAATTGCGTAGTTGGCGTGCACCCTATCTCTGTCGCTTTGAGAGGAATATGACAGAGGGCAAAAGGTAGAGTTTCTGTCATTACACACTGTGCGAAGCGGATCTAGCAGTTGGTTTTTCTTATTCACAGTCGATATAAATCATTGATTTTAAGAATGCAACCACTTGTTGTATTACTTTACACGTGCAGTAGCACAGTTAAGTTAATTTCTCCGAAAGTCCCTATATTAATCCGCTGGATATCATTTGTACATACCTCCAAGTGAAAATGTAACAAACAGTTTGAAATGCTGTACTAGCAACTTTTTTGTTTCTTTCAAACGACACAGTTACTGTCTTCGAATGACTTCCCGTTTCTGTTGCGCAGTGAGTAGTTCTTCACTTTCAATGGAGTAGACAGTGGCGGTTGGTAATCATGTACTGATGTCCTGCAGCGGTCTGTAAACAGCGAACTAAAATTGCGCCTTTTCTCCTCGAATGCGAGCCGGAAATCGTAGTAAATTTACGCCGTTTCTCTTGAAACGTTTGCTGGTATGCAAATAAAATGGCCGAAAACATGCTCTGTAGTGCTCCCTCCGCTATATCTAGAAATATCGAGTGCCGAAATGTTGGTCAGCTGCGCTACCATCAACTCAGAGAAGGTAAGAAGCTGCGCGTGTCCTGATGTGACGTCATCCCTTCTAACACTATGAGTGCTGTGTTGCTGATAGCACCAGCTGATTAATTTCTATGAAATTGCATGCAAAAGTATTATGCAAGGATAGAGCATGAGAGATTCTTGAGGAGCAGTTGACGTAATGCCGTCATGGGGGAGTGGTTTCAGACGTCCACGCATCTTTCTTCTATATTGGTCAATTCTTACTTGAACTGCTCGACATCGGCTAGTGCGATATACGCGAACGTGCAACTGGGTTGGTGCACAGAACGCGACGGAAAAGAAATGCGGCAATGGAAAGTGGCGTGTTATGTGGCAGATGGAGAGCGCCGCCACGCTTGATACGGATGTTCAGAAGGCTTGCTACTTAACGAATAACGGGAAGCAGGTGTGCCAGTCTAGTCTACATCTGATTCAGCTTGCAGACTATCCACGGTGTGTCACCTGCGGAATAATGGATACGGATGATCATCGTCTTGTCTGCGGATCGGCGAAGGATGTTTGGCATTTGGTGAGCCAGCTGTTGGCTTTCCTGACACCCGTGGCTCCCGACCGGATAAGTCTCTCCTAATACCAGATGAGGAGTGTGGTGTCACCGCCAGACACCACACTTGCTAGGTGGTAGCTTTTAAATCGGCCGCAGTCCGCTAGTATACGACGGACCCGCGTGGCGCCACTGTCTGTGATGGCAGACCGAGCGCCGCCACACGGCAGGTCTAGAGTGACGTACTATCATTCGCCTCAGTTGTACAGCCGACTTGCTAGCGAAGCTACATTGACAAATACGCTCTCATTTGCCGAGACGATAGTTAGCATAGCCTTCAGCTACGTCATTTGCTACGACCTAGCAAGGCGCCATAGCATTTGATAATTAATATTGTGAAGCCTGTACAGTAACGAGAGATGTTCTACAATTGTGGATTAAAGTTAAGTATTCTACCAGTTACTCTTGTTTTGCTAGTCTTATTTCTCTGACCTGTTCCAGACCTCACGCCAGCCTGCGTGAGCTTTAACGCGTGCAGTTCGGCTTCCTCCAAACCCCGTGAATTGGCTCCTGCCAGTTCACTACAAGGAGTATTTTTCGAAGGCAAAAACGGATTCTGTGTCATGAATACGCGGCGCCGCCCCCCCCCCCCCTACTTGTTCGGCGTCGGTGAAAAGACAGTCCTCGATTTTTGGCACTGCTTAAACGAACTACACTGTGCCATCGTACGGAACCCCCATTTCCCAGCCACACTTCTAAAATCGTCTCTGAAGCGCGTTCCATAACACACCTCGCAGCTGGACTATCTACTGAACTACCAATGACGACCACATTGATACGAGAAGACATGCATCGATGATACGGCATCGAGTAGCACCATGGAGCCTCGTCACGTCGTTCTTCCTCTTTGCTAGCCTACAAGGACCGGCTTTCACTTACCTTCCTCTCCGTATTATGAGACATGTCATGGCAGAAGCTTTCGCAATACAGTGGGAAAAAAAAACAAAACGCTCAAGTGCAAGTGCACCGACTGGCAGTTTGCCATCACAATTTTTCTTTTTCACTGTATTTTATTCCTCACAGGCAACGGCCTTGCCGCATTGGATACACTGGTTCCCATCAGATCACCAAAGTTAAGCACTGTCAGGCGTGGCCACCACTTGGATGGGTGACCATCCGGACAGCCATGGGCCGTTGCCATTTTTCGGGTTGCACTCCGAATCGTGATGCCAGCTAAGGAGCTGCTCGATCGAACAGTAGCGGCTCCGGTCAAAGAAAACCATCATAATGTCGGCGAGAGCGGTGTGCTGACCACACGCCCCTGCTATCTGCATCCTCAGCTGAGGATGACACGGCGGTCGGATGGGCCCGATGGGCCACTTGTGGGCTGAAGATGGAGTAATACCGCTTGTTCCTCACAATATTAAACAACTATTTATAAAATTTAGATATACTTAAACAGTTCAGTTTATGTGCGTAAAATTAATATATTCAGTTTACGTACGACTACTGCCCTTCTATGTGAAAAGACTATTGATGGTGGCAAAAAAAAAAAAAAAAAAAAAAAAAAAAAAAAAAAAAAAAAAAAAAAAGAGCGAGTGTACGAGGGCATTCAGTATGAAAGTTTCTTCTGTAGATGATCTGCCAAAAAGACTCTTTCCCAGTCGATCTTTGAAAGAGAATGTGAGATTCAAAGCGCTAGGTAATCTACTAAAAATGTATATCTAGCAGCAGGAGGGCATACGACGAGCTCACAAATGTGCTTTAAACTACGTGAATAGACGCAGGTGTATGCGACTTTCAAGTATCTAGATTATTTCGCCTTAGTGAGCCGTAAGAAAAGATAAAAACGCTTTCCAAAGATTTATGTGTAGAGTTGTAAGGTATCAGGCAAATCCAACACCTTCCATGAAAACCCTGACATGAGAAGCAAATCTAGTATTATGTCACATAGCTCCGAATAAATCGTGACATTAAATTAACCAAAGTAATACGAGTAACGAGTGACCAAATGGAATACCACAGACTAACACAAGAATGCCTAAATGCATGTCATACCTTCCCACCGTGAGACAGACGCAGTTCCGAGGGGAGAAACGAGAACAGAAGCCGAGAGCAGAACCGTGTTAAGCAAGAAGGCCCTACGATAAGGGATGGACACCCACGTTGCCAGCTAACCGCTAGGACCACCCCCCAGTCCATGTTAAAAGCTAGAGCCCTCCAGAAGAACAGTATAGGTCTTACGATAACACAAAAAGGGCCACACCAGCTGCAAGTTTTAGCGTGAGACTTTTTCGCGTCTCTGTTACGTCAGGACCACCCCCCAGCCCATGCTAAAAGATAGAGCCCTCCAGAAGAACAGTATAGATCTTACGATAACATTAAAAGGACCACACCAGCTGCAACTTTTAGCGTGAGACTTTTTCGCCTCTCTGTTACGTTGCAAACTTTAAAAACATTGCCCCACCATGAAAAGTATAAGGTTTCTCATTGGATAGACAGAATTTTTGTAGACAGAGCTTAAGGTTAACACTGAGACCCTGATTGGTCAGTTGAAAACACAGCCAGATAGTTTTTGTAAACCAACTTTGGTAAATTGTAGTAAGGAGAAGTTAGGAGGGAGTTGCTTTCGAGATGGCGAGGTGAGCGGAGCTGTGCTGCCCTCCGCTCCCTGACGAACACCGACAAGGTAATGAACGCACGCAATGCTGCATAACAGCGCATAAAGCTTCACTCAGAACTGCAGAAGTCTCATCTGTTACACCCCCTTTTGGCGTAATACTAGTGTCGATCGTCAATTAAAGCTCATGGTGTTCACATTTGCCACGTGAAGTAAAAATCTGAAACGCGATGATTTTTCTTTTATATAGTTATTGAGAAGCCACATCAGCCACTGTAATTTACAACAAGTTAGATAAGTAATTAAAGATAATTGAGGGTCACTGTAGACCATTTTGATAATTTTCTCTTTTGTGAAACTTAATTTAAACCTAGGTTATAGATGTGATATGGCATAGGTCATCCTTCGATCTATTGTAGAACTTGGAAACCGACTCAGGGAATATTCGTTCACATTTTTGTTGAACGCAGTTGGTTTTTACCATCCTGTATTAAAACATTTCCTTTTATCAATAGTGCAATTTATAAACAATGTTTTTTCAGTAGAATAAAATTTCCAATGGTAAACTTAACTGCTTTTTCGACGTTATTTTACCAGATAACTAAAAATAGGAAAGCCGTGAGCCCCTTCCACTAAATTTAGTTAGTATTAAGATTCTTTTACAGGGAGTGCAGTGGAGCTGACGCTGAAATCATTAAGTATTTGGTTATATCATCGCTAGTCTCACTGAACTCTTCTGAACTCTACATGTCATGTGTGGTCTGGCGTCTCCTTACTAGCAACAGGTCCCAGGTTCAAACTAGTCAATTCCCTAAAAAACACGCTCAGAGCGTCGTTGCGCGAAAGTGGTAGGGAGACACGATATAGAACAAACAGACACCACGCAGAATGTTAGAGAGTATGAGGAATTTTTGAGCATCAGTTTAAATATTGGCTTGGTAACGAATTGGTCACGTGCACGGTTAGTAATTCCTCAGCTCAGGCTCGATTTCTGCTGCTACTGTATATATACAATTTCTTCCTCGTCATCTTAAACGATTAATTATAAAAATTAAATGCACTTAAATAGTCCAGTTTACATAAAATTAATACAGTTAATTTAGTTACGATTAATACGAATGTAAGTCAAAAGCGTGTAGGGCACCACATTGTTGCATACTGGAAGATTTTTGTGGAGATGCCACTGGAAGTAGAAGATGAAACTTCAGTTTGGCAGGAAGCCTTTAGTTTTCGGACCATACTTCAACAACATTTGTGAAATATCTTATTGTTTTTATCTGTAATATCCAGCATTGATATTTGAAGACTATTGCTTAAACTAGGACAGATGTAGAATATATACCAAGATATAAAGCATAGTATCATAGAATACGTTGGTTAGAGAAATGAAATATGGCATTTATTGGCCGCGATATCCCCTTCCGGGTTCCGCCGCCGTATTGCAAGTCTTTTTAGTTCACTTCGGCGACTTGCATGTCAGTCATGATCAAAATGATGATGAAGTGTGGTGTCACCGCCAGACAGCACACTTGCTAGGTGGTAGCCTTTAAATCGGCCGCGGTCCATTAGTATATGTCGGACCGGCGTGTCGCCACTGTCAGTGATTGCATACCGAGCGCCACCACACGGCAGGTCTAGAGAGACGTCCTAGCACTCGCGCCAGTTGTACAGCCGAGTTTGCTAGAGTTGGAACTGACAAATGACGCTCTCATTTGCCGAGACGATAGTTATCATAGCCTTCAGCTACGTCATTTGCTACAACCTAGCAAGGCGCCATTTATCCTTTGCTATTTATATTGTGATGCCTGTACCATCAGACCGATGTACACCAATTATGGATTAAAGTTAAGTATTCCAGCAGCAACGTACCTTATTGGCTATATTAATTACATTGTCCTGTTCCAGACCTCACGCCAGCCTGCGTGAGCTTAACGCGTGCCTTTCGGCATCCTCGTATAGTGACTTGGCTGTCTTGCCAAGTCACAACATGAAGGACACACAACACCCAGTCCCCTGCCGAGAATCGAACTGGGGGCCCCTTGCGTGGTAGGAGGTAGTTGGTTAGAGAAAAAACTTTTGTAGTGAAGCATATACACTCCTGGAAATTGAAATAAGAACACCGTGAATTCATTGTCCCAGGAAGGGGAAACTTTATTGACACATTCCTGGGGTCGGATACATCACATGATCACACTGACAGAACCACAGGCACATAGACACAGGCAACAGAGCATGCACAATGTCGGCACTAGTACAGTGTATATCCACCTTTCGCAGCAATGCAGGCTGCTATTCTCCCATCGAGACGATCGTAGAGATGCTGGATGTAGTCCTGTGGAACGGCTTGCCATGCCATTTCCACCTGGCGCCTCATTTGGACCAGCGTTCGTGCTGGACGTGCAGACCGCGTGAGACGACGCTTCATCCAGTCCCAAACATGCTCAATGGGGGACAGATCCGGAGATCTTGCTGGCCAGGGTAGTTGACTTACACCTTCTAGAGCACGTTGGGTGGCACGGGATACATGCGAACGTGCATTGTCCTGTTGGAACAGCAAGTTCCCTTGCCGGTCTAGGAATGGTAGAACGATGGGTTCGATGACGGTTTGGATGTACCGTGCACTATTCAGTGTCCCCTCGACGATCACCAGTGGTGTACGGCCAGTGTAGGAGATCGCTCCCCACACCATGATGCCGGGTGTTGGCCCTGTGTGCCTCGGTCGTATGTAGTCCTGATTGTGGCGCTCACCTGCACGGCGCCAAACACGCATAAGACCATCATTGGCACCAAGGCAGAAGCGACTCTCATCGCTGAAGACGACACGTCTCCATTCGTCCCTCTATTCACGCCTGTCGCGACACCACTGGAGACGGGCTGCACGATGTTGGGGCGTGAGCGGAAGACGGCCTAACGGTGTGCGGGACCGTAGCCCAGCTTCATGGAGACGGTTGCGAATGGTCCTCGCCGATACCCCAGGAGCAACAGTGTCCCTAATTTGCTGGGAAGTGGCGGTGCGGTCCCCTACGGCACTGCGTAGGATCCTACGGTCTTGGCGTGCAGCCGTGCGTCGCTGCGGTCCGGTCCCAGGTCGACGGGCATGTGCACCTTCCGCCGACCACTGGCGACAACATCGATGCACTGTGGAGACCTCACGCCCCACGTGTTGAGCAATTCGGCGGTACGTCCACCCGGCCTCCCGCATGCCCACTATACGCCCTCGCTCAGAGTCCGTCAACTGCACATACGGTTCACGTCCACGCTGTCGCGGCATGCTACCAGTGTTAAAGACTGCGATGGAGCTCCGTATGCCATGGCAAACTGGCTGACACTGACGGCGGCGGTGCACAAATGCTGCGCAGCTAGCGCTATTCGACGGCCAACACCGCGGTTCCTGGTGTGTCCGCTGTGCCGTGCGTGTGATCATTGCTTGTACAGCCCTCTCGCAGTGTCCGGAGCAAGTATGGTGGGTCTGACACACCGGTCTCAATGTGTTCTTTTTTCCATTTCCAGGAGTGTATTAACGTCATATGAACTCAGAGGCTTCTTCATTCTGCTGTTTTCAGATCTGAGGACCAAACAACGTAAATCGTAACTTTCAAATCTTGGAAATGTCTCTGCAAGGGTATACTGGTGTCCAAAATTAAAGCAAAAAAAAAAAAACGCTGTTTCCTCGTCATGTTACTAACTCGCGATATAATTATGCAAACGATAAACAGATGTCCGTACGACACTGTTCTGCACGGAAGAAAGCATTCCGGTTAACGAACAATCACGCCTACGATGATGTCGGGCATTTATGAAACGGGGTAGTGTTTCCTGGGTAGTCCCACATCCGTAATAAGTGTATACACATATACGGTGCAGTACAGCACAGAGAAGACGCTTTCCAGGCTCACTGTGGTGGAGGACCGTAGGAAGAATGCAAACAGAACAGTCGCAGACTGATGTGGCCATATGGCTTAATGTGGATTGCTCTATTGTTTTTTCGGATGTTTACGGACACCGAAACTGTATACCGGAGACCAGGGCAGGGCGTGACGTGTGAAACAGAGGACCGTTATTTGGCTATAAGGGCACGACGGTACTGCCTTAGTATTACACGGCAACTGGCATCTGACCTCGCACCACCCACGGCACGGGTTGTTTCGAAGCAAACAGTGTACAGTAGGCCTCGGAAGAGTGGCCTTCAATTTCGGAGACCTACTGTGTGTACACCTGACGTTAATAAAACATTCTCGAGTTTCAAGCCGCGTCAAGTGGTTTACTGCCCACGAGCTTTCGGCAGAGACCTCCTCTGCCATTGTCAAGTGGATGACTGTAGTGTGGTTGTCATTTCCGTGCTTATATAGCCGCGCCGCACTCGTGACGTCGTTCGTGACGTCACTGGTGCTCGGTCCCGCACCGTATATGGTAACGTTTTGGCCGCGCGACTGCCGGGCCCGCTTCAACTCCCTCAACACCGGATCCCCCTTCTACTCAGCTGCAGTCCACCGTCTCTGTTGAAGGTGTTGTCAGAAGTTCTAATTCTCTAGGTGAGCGGCCAGAAGCTCACGACCGTTTGTATCCAGCTGTTTTCTGGTGAAATGTATCCTCTCCCGCAGCAGGGCGCAGCTTCGATGTGGTTTCTTTACTCACGTGTGTCCCCATCACAGACTCTATTGATTTGCTGTCCCAGCTCTTTGACGACACCATCGTGGATTTATTTAAGCACACTCTGACGTCATCATATTTCTTACATGGTGGAGAATATTTTAACCAAACTGACAGCGTGGCGACGGAAAGTCCATTAGCTCCAGTAGCAGCCAAACTCTTTATGGAGCGTTTCGAAGACATCGCGTTGGACACGGCTCCTATAAAGCCGAGCTGTTTTTATCGCTACGTCGACGATACCTTCGTTATTTGGCCACATGGGCAAGAAAAGTTAGAAGAGTTCCTGGAGCACATCAACACCATCCACGACCACATCAATTTCACAGTGGAGGTAGAGAAGGAGGGTTCCCTGCCGTTCTTTGACGTGCTTGTCCGCAGTAAAACCAATGGGTGTCTAGGTCATAGCGTTTTCCGCAAGCACACCCACACGGATCGGTATCTGCACGCCGCTAGCTTCCATCACCCAGCACAGAAACAGTCAGTTCTGAGGACCGTAGACATCGAGCTGAAACCGTCTCAGACGCTGAAAACTTGCCGAGAGAATTGAGCAACTTACGCAAAGTTTTTAAGGAAAACGGTTACAAGAACAAAAAGATCTCACAAGCAGTGTCATCCAAGCCTCGAAGGAAGAAGACCTCTGAAGAAGACACCAAGCAGGTTGCATTTTTACCGTTTTATGGTTCGACAACAAGGAAGATTAGTCGGCTCCTGAAGAGGCATAAATTGACACAATCTTCAGGCCTCCGACAAAGATCCGGCAACTAATGAAATCTGTAAAAGACGATGTAGGCCAGGAATTTACAAGATACCCTGTGGAAGTGTGCAGTTTTATGTCGGCCACATTGTTCCTTCTATTGAACACTGCCGCATAGAACATGAAAGGTGCCGGCCGCGGTGGTCTAGCGGTTCTAGGCGCTCAGTCCGGAACCGTGGGACTGCTACGGTCGCAGGTTCGAATCCTGCCTCGGGCATGGATGTGTGTGATGTCCTTAGGTTAGCTAGGTTTAAGTAGTTCTAAGTTCTAGGAGACTGATGACCACAGATGTTAAGTCCCATAGTGCTCAGAGCCATTTGAACCATTTGAACATGAAAGGTATTACCGTCTGCACTATCCCGAAAAGTCAGCTGAATCAGAACATGCTCTGGAAAACGGACTCCGAATTGCATTCGATGAGACGTCTATTATTAAAGGGACAAATGGCTTCTGGGATAGCGTGATAAACGAGGCCATAGAGATTAGAATTTCTGACACTACCTTCAATACAGACGGTGGACTGCAGCTGAGTACAGCGTGAGATCCGGTGTTGAGGGAGTTGAAGCGGGCTCGGCAGTCAAAAAATGGTTCAAATGGCTCTGAGCACTATGGGACTTAACATCGGAGGTCATCAGTCCCCTAGAACTATACTTAAACCTAACTACTTAAACCTAACTAACGACGACACACACATACATGCTCGAGGCAGGATTCGAACCTGCGACCGTAGCTGCCGCGCGGTTCCAGACTGAAGCGCCTAGAACCGCTCGGCCACTCCGGCCGGCGCCCGGCAGTCGCGGGGCCTAACCGCTCGGCCACTCCGGCCGGCGCCCGGCAGTCGCGGGGCCTAAACATTACCACATACGGCGCGGAACCGAGCACCAGTGACGTCACGAGCGACGGCGCGGCTATGTTAGCACGGCAGTGGCAACCACACGACACTCATCCACTTGACAATGGCAGAGGAGGTCTCTGCCGAAAGCTAGTGGGCAGTAAACCAGAGAATGTTTTATTAACGGATATCGCCGGAAAGCATGCATTCGTACATACACCTGACGTATCTTCACAGAAGGGAACGTCTAGACTGGAATTGTCAACGTGCCACGTGGACGGTCGAACGCTGGGCCAACATTCTTTTCACAAATGAGTCCCAAATTAGTCTGTAGAGTGATTTTCCATCTGGAGGGAACATAAAACATGATCTTGCGACCCAACCACAACAGAAAGAAACCGATATCGAGAACGATATCTGATAGTGTGGACAGGGATTATGTTAACCATTCGAATAGCTCTTCAGGAAACAGTGCAGGTCAATCTGCAAGGCTTAACTGCTATCAGGTATCGTGATGAGATCTTGGGACCTCATGTGCGGTTGTTGCTACGAGCTCCGGCCCCAGACTTCGTGTTGTTGGAGGGCAATGCTCGAACTCATAGAGCACGAATGGTTGATTTTTTCTTGGAAGCAGAAGATATTGCACGCATGGCGTGGCCTGCTCGCCCTCTCGATTTCAATCCCGTAGATGCGGCTTTTCGCGGATGATGCTGTAGTACAAAGAGAAGTTGCAGCATTAGAAAATTGCAGCGAAATTCAGGAAGATCTGCAGTGGATAGGCACTTGGTGCAGGGAGTGGAAACTGACCCTAAACGTAGACAAATGTAACGTATTGCGAATACATAGAAAGAAGGATCCTTTATTGTATGATTATATGATAGCGGAACAAACACTGGTAGCAGTTACTTCTGTAAAATATCTGGCAGTATGCGTACGGAACGATTTGAAGTCGAATGATCATATAAAATTAATTGTTGGTAAGGCAGGTGCCAGGTTGAGATTCATGGGGAGAGTCCATCAACAAAGGAGGTGGCTTACTCGTTCGACCTATACTTGAGTATTGCTCATCAGTGTGGGATCCGTACCAGGTAGGGTTGACGGAGGAGATACAGAAGATCCAAAGAAGAGCGGCGCGTTTCGTCACAGGGTGATTTGGTATGTGTGATAGCGTTACGGAGATGTTTAGCAAACTCAAGTGGCAGACTCTGCAAGAGAGGCGTTCTGCATCGCGGTGTAGCTTGCTGTCTAGGTTTCGAGAGGGTGCGTTTCTGGATGAGGTACCGAATGGATTGCTTCCCGCTACTTATACCTCCCGAGGAGATCACGAATGTGAAATTAGAGAGATTCGAGGGCGCACGGAGGCTTTCCGGCAGTCGTTCTTCCCGCGAACCATACGCGACTGGAACAGGAAAGGGAGGTAATGACAGTGGCCACACACCGTTGGGTGGCTTGCGGAGTATAAATGTAGATGTAGATGTAGATGTAGAGCATACCTGAGATGCACTAGAGAGGCGGGTTGCATCACATCAGTATCCACCGACCATTCTCCAAGACTTGCGAGCTGGTCTGGAGGAAAAGTGGGCGTTACTGCCTCAACGTGAGACTGATGCCGTCATTCACACCGTGCCCCGTCGTTGTCAGGCCTGTGTCACTCCCAGAGATGATCACACCCCATACTGAGCACATTAAACAGGTGTCAGAATATGTGTGCAAATCCGTTAAGTTGGAAAAAATTAAGAACATTTTTGTCCATAGCCATGCACGATGCAGTTATTTATGTTTTGTACTCATTACATTGTTTCTACTTTACTACCACCTATTTATACTATTCACGATAAAAGATGACAGCCAAAAACAGTTGCAGGATAAAAATTTATTAAAATTCTTGACCAAGGTTACGGTACATATAAATATACCTTCATCAGAAGTAAAAAATCTAAAATTACATCATGCAATGGAGATTAATAAAACAATTGTGCCTTTGGCCTTTGCCCTTGGCACAATTGTTTTATTAATCTCCATTGCATGATGTAATTTTAGATTTTTTACTTCTGATGAAGGTATATTTATATGTACCGAAACGTTGGTCAAGAATTTTAATAAATTTTTATCCTGCAACTGTTTTTGCCTGTCATCCTTTATCGTGAAGAATTTCAACAGCTGCTGTTGCAGCCATGTTTAAAATCTTGTTTATACTATTTTGTGATGAAGTAAACGGAGTTTTGTAAAATCTCCGTTCGTTGCTTTAATTTTGGCACCAGTGTAGCTTCGTGTGGTCGTTTGGCTTGAAATTCTCCCTTTTCAGTCCGTCGTACTTCGTCAGTGACAAAATTGCGACCTGTTTTCATTATTATGTAAAAACTCATAATGAAATGAAACAGAAGAAAGAAAGAGCTTAGAATTAATATTTTAAAAATATCCAGCATATTCCTATGAGGCAGCCATATGCACTCACCGTTATCATTCAATTCATAATATTTAGGCATAAATAAATACTTTCACACAGAAGACACTTTGCATCGGTTTAATAGCAATATCAGTTCTTAGCTTCTGACTGTAAAAGCACTGACTTACTCAGGAAAGTACGAGGTGCATTCAAGTTCTAAGGCCACCGATTTTTTTTCTCCAGACTGGGAAGAGATAGAAACATGCGCATTGTTTTAAAATGAGGCCGTGTTCATTGTCAATACGTTCCAGAGATGGCAGCACCGTACGACAGATGGAATTTTACCGCCAGCGGCGAGAATGAGAACTGTTTTAAATACTTAAAATGGCGACGTTTTCCTTACTTGAACAGCGTGCAATCATTCGTTTTCTGAATTTGCGTGGTGTGAAACCAATTGAAATTCATCGACAGTTGAAGGAGACATGTGGTGATGGAGTTATGGATGTGTCGAAAGTGCGTTCGTGGGTGCAACAGTTTAATGAAGGCAGAACATCGTGTGACAACAAACCGAAACAACCTCGGGCTCGCACAAGCCGGTCCGAAGACATGATCGAGAAAGTGGAGAGAATTGTTTTGGGGGATCGCCGAATGACTGTTGAACAGATCGCCTCCAGAGTTGGCATTTCTGTGGGTTCTGTGCACACAATCCTGCATGACGACCTGAAAATGCGAAAAGTGTCATCCAGGTGGGTGCCACGAATGCTGACGGACGACCACATGGCTGCCCGTGTGGCATGTTGCCAAGCAATGTTGACGCGCAACGACAGCATGAATGTGACTTTCTTTTCTTCGGTTGTGACAATGGATGAGACGTGGATGCCATTTTTCAATCCAGAAACAAAGCGCCAGTCAGCTCAATGGAAACACACAGATTCACCGCCACCAAAAAATTTCAGGTAACCGCCAGTGCTGAAAAAATGATGGTGTCCATGTTCTGGGACAGCGAGGGCGTAATCCTTACCCATTTCGTTTCAAAGGGCACTACGGTAACAGGTGCATCCTACGAAAATGTTTTGAAGAACAAATTCCTTCCTGCATTGCAACAAAAACGTCCGGGAAGGGCTGCGTGTGTGCTGTTTCACCAAGACAACGCACCCGCACATCGAGCTAACGTTACGCAACATTTTCTTCGTGATAACAACTTTGAAGTGATTCCTCGTGCTCCCTACTCACCTGACCTGGCTCCTAGTGACTTTTGGCTTTTTCCAACAATGAAAGACACTCTCCGTGGCCGCACATTCACCAGCCGTCCTGCTATTGCGTCAGCGATTTTCCAGTGGTCAAAACAGACTCCTAAAGAACCCTTCGCCGCTGCCATGGAATCATGGCGTCAGCGTTGTGAAAAATGTGTACGTCTGCAGGGCGATTACGTCGAGAAGTAACGCCAATTTCATCGATTTCGGGTGAGTAGTTAATTAGAAAAAAAGTCGGAGGCCTTAGAACTTGAAGGCACCTCGTAGTATCCGCACTTTTTTTTAAGTCAAATTTACTTGTGGAACTAAATATTTGTTACTTTCGCATATCTTTCATTACAACAAAATGCTGTACAAGTTGCACCACTGTTAGAAAGCAACCATTACTGAAAATACTACAGGCATGATAAAGAAAAATCAGTCGCTTGCAAGTAGATACAGGTGGTCTAGTGGCTGGTTCCAATGCAAGCGTGTTAAACACTGTGAATACGGTGTCTCACTTGCTGCCCTCCCCCCCCCCCTCCCCTCCCCCCCCACCCATCCACAGCCCCTATACACCGCACTCCCACCCACTCTACTCTAGTGGAGCTCCTCCCCCACACACCGGCCGTTCGCTGCCCAGTTCCAAACAGCTACGGACTTTTGTTTTCACAGCTCCGCCACCGCTGCGGGGTTCCCGGTTTGTTCCGCGCTAATGATATTTACAAAATCTCCACGCCCACACCGATCTCCATTTTGCGTTTTTCTGCGCTGTTTGCAAAACTGTAGGACATCGAGTTCGAACCTCTTCCTCAATTATCGGACATTCTCTCTCACGCACTCTCTGCCTGCTCTCTTCCACTTCCGTGTCCGTTTGAACAACTCCCCTCTTTCCCTCTCCCTCCGTTCCCCTGCTTGCGCCTGTTTCTGCCGGGCCTCGTATTTGTCTGCCGTGGACGACATTTCTACACGGTTCCCGCTAACACGTTCTCGCTAACGTCCCATTCACAAATTTACGAGGAGCGACACTAGAGAACAGTTTAGCTTACCACAATGGTTTTGTCACAACACGCTTTTGCAGACAGGACGGCGCAATTACCTGTCATTCAGTTAAGAACTATCTCTCTATAATTAGAATTTCGCGACATTATCAGTTGATGTAAGTTGCGGCAATACATCATTATATCTGCGGAGTCCCGTAGCAAACTCAATTAACCTATCCGCAGGGGCTGATTATCAGAACAGGTCGTTATAGATATTTGTAGCGCTGCTTGTCACTCTCACACCCATGTTGTTTGTGTTAAGTGCGAAATAACACTGAAAGCGTATTGAAATGTCCCTGTGAAGTAAATTTATGCTACATCAACGATTCATATGTCAGCTTTATTTATTTACTGGGCAGCGTAGTATGCAAATAGCTATACGTCTCACAAGTATGTAGATGAGTGAACAGTCAGACAGAGTGAAGCCAAACTACATCCACAAAATTTCGAATTTGTTCAGCGGTATTTTCTGAACATATTCGTCTTGGGTGGCTCGTTAAGAGGGTCATTCAGTAAGTAGACAAATATATTTATAAGCTGCGCCATCGTCGCGAAAAAAACAGTGACCCATATATGTAATCAGTTTTCTTTAATTTAAGTCAATGGTCACAGACTGTTTGATAACTGATTACCGATTTCGGTCTTTAATGACCATCATCAGAACTGTTTCATAAAAACAAAGTCCTAATGTACTGCAGCCATAGTGGCATCGTCAAATGTTTTTATGAAACAGATCTGATGATGGTCATTAAAGACCGAAACCGGTAATCTGTTATCAAACAGTCTGTGACCATTGACGTAAATTAAAGAAAACTGTAGACAAATGCCGTACGCTGTGGCAGAGCGGTTCTAGGCGCTTGAGTTTGGAACCGCGTGACCGCTACGGTCGCAGGTTCGAATCCTGCCTCGGGCATGGATGTGTGTGATGTCCTTAGGTTAGGTTTAAGTAGTTCTAAGTTCTGGGGTACTGATGACCTCAGATGTTGCCCCATTGTGCTCAGAGCCATTTGTAGACAAATGTATTTTTAAGACAAAGTATAATGCAGGGAAATGAAAGTTTTGTTAAGTGCTAGACAGCAAAGTGTTTGCCATTAGTCCGATTAATATTCACGCAAGTATAGCGTCTATATCCTTGGCTACGATAGCGTGTCTGCTCAACGAAAGTAGGCTTACTTTTAAAGAACAGCACTGTGTGACCCAATTTTTTACTTTCGGAAAATGTACAACCATCATGAACATTAACCCGAATGAACGAATAATACGGAAGCAGTCAGATGTACCGAGCGAGTTTTCTAAGGGTGTGTTAGAAAGTAGCCGTAAAAGCGTGATCGCTACTGGCGTCCGGTAGCAGAATCGACCTCGGTGTTGAGAAGTCGTATCTATTCACTTATCCGGGAAAACTTACGATTTGCAGCAGCATAAATTGCTGAAGAATGTCGAGGAAGTGTTGGGCACAACTCATTTCATCATTTACAAGAAACTGAACTACCACAAGGCTTGTGCAAGGTGAGTCGCCAGAGACTTTATTATTTAGATTAAAATTTAATATTTGCATCGAGATCAAAAGTCGTTTCAAGAATGAGAGTCATTCATTTTTGGAAAGGATTTTTAGCCTGTAATGAAACTTCGAAACATCATTTTGAGCCGGAGACGATACGTCAGAGCATACCGTGTAAACACCCAGAAACTCACTAGAGATTCAATTCGCAGCCATCAGCTAGTAATGTCACGTTAGCCATCTCAGGCAGTGGCCAAGGTCCGATTTTCTGTAACTTTTTGGAGAACCACTGCAGTATCAACAGCCTGTATCACTCAGATATCACTGAGAGCGAAGTTAATCCAGCGCTGAAGAGGTAGTGTCAGCTATGGCAGAGGAAAAGTGTGTTGCTACTCTAAAAGAACGTTCGACCTCATACGACACAACAGACGCTGGAAAAGCAGGTTGTTATCTCCTATCTCGTATCCCCTAACAGCCCTGATCGTGCTCTTCGAATTTTTATCTCCTTGATACTCTCAAAGAGGATTAAACTGCGTGCCTAAGGAATATCGCCTCAGTTTTCCGACTGGAATCGTGATTTCCTGTCATAAAGGTCACAGATCGTAGTAATAGACGGAAAGTCATCGAGTAAAACGGTTTTATATTCGGTGTTGCCCAAACAAGTGTTATAGGCCCTTTATTGTTCCTGATCTATGTTAACGACATAGGAGACAATCTAAGTAGCCGTCTTACATTGTTTGCAAATGATGCTGTCACTTGCCATCTTGTAAAGTCACCAGATGACCAAAACGAATTGAAAAATAATTAAGATATCTGTACGGTGCGAAAAGTACCAATTGGCACTGAACAAAGAAAAGTGTGAAGTTATTCACATGAGTACTAAAAGAAATCAGCTAAATTTCGATTATGCGATATGTCCCACAGATCTGTAAATTCAACTAAATACTTAGGGATTACAATTACAAATAACCTAAATCGGAACGATCGCATAGATAATGTTGTGGGTAGAGCTAACCCAAGAATGCGATTCCCTGGCAGAACACTTAGAAGGTCCAACAGGCCTACTAAAGAGATTGCTTACACCACGCTTGTCCGCCCTATTCTGGAATATTGCTGTGCGGTGTGGGATCCCATCAGGTGTGACTGACAGGTGACATAGCCAAAAACACAAAGAAGGGCAGCTCGATTTGTATTATCGCGAAACAGGGGAGAGAGCGCCACATACATGATACGTGAATTGGAGCAGCAATCATTGAAATAAAGATGCTTTTCGTTGCGACGTGATCTTCTCATGAAATTTCAATCACCGGTTTTCCCCTCCGATTGCGGAAATATTCTGTTGGCACCCACCCACATAGGGAGGAATGATCATCGCGATAAAATAAGAGCAATCAGGGCTTGCACAGAAATATTTAAGTCCTCGTTTTTCCCGCGCATCGTTCGAGAGTGGAACGGTAGAGAGACAGCTTGAAGGTGGTTCAGTGAACCCTCTGTCAGGCACTTTATTGTGAATAGCAGAGTGATAACGTAGATGTAGATGTAGATGAACACATCATCTAGTTCAACAGCAACAATGAGAGAATGAAAACATTGGAAAACGGGGGATAAGAAAAACTGGTAAAAAGACGTACCGAGTCCATCGTTGCTAGTGGGAAGTACTTGGAAAAATAGGCAACAAATTTGAGTGGTGTAGTAAACCATTTTTGCTGTACAGCTATTTGTCCAATTATACAGGGGATCCAAGACATGTTGCAACAATCTTCAAGATCCAGAATGAGATTTTCACTCTGCAGCGGAGTGTGCGCTGATATGAAACTTCCTTTCTTTCAGGAGTGCTAGTTCTGCAAGGTTCGCAGAAGAGCTTCTGTAAAGTTTGGAAGGTAGGAGACGAGATACTGGCAGAAGTACAGCTGTGAGACCGGGTGTGAGTAGTGCTTCGGTAGCTCAGTTGGTAGAGCACCTGCCCGCGAAAGTCAAAGGTCCCGAGTTCGAGTCTCGGTCGGGCACACAGTTTTAATCTGCCAGGAAGTTTCATATCAGCGCACATTCCGCTGCAGAGTGAAAATCTCATTCTGGAAACATCCCCCAGGCTGTGGCTAAGCCATGTCTCCGCAATATCCTTTCTTTCAGGAGTGCTAGTTCTGCAAGGTTCGCAGAAGAGCTTCTGTAAAGTTTGGAATGTAGGAGACGGATACTGGCAGAAGTAAAGCTGTGAGTACCGGGCGTGAGTCGTGCTTCGGTAGCTCAGTTGGTAGAGCACCTGCCCGCAAAAGCCAAAGGTCCCGAGTTCGAGTCTCGGTCGGGCACACAGTTTTAATCTGCCAGGAAGTTTCAAACTTCAAGATGTTGTAGAGGTGTCTGGGGGAACATATTGAGAATACGAAACTGTGCCCAGGAACTTCATCCAACGGCGCTACAGAGCGTCGAAGTTACAGGCGCCGGCGCCTGCCTTTAGTCCACCCTTTCGGCAGCAGACGCGACTTTGTACGCTGAAGGACCTTAGGCATACCGTCTCGCAATGTTGTTTATCATTCAGTGATCACGACTCATAACACGGTTGCCAACAGGGAATATGGGCTAGATGCTGCTTAGAGAGGCCTTGTCTCCTGTGAATGCGATGCTCTTTTACCTTCGTGGATGACCGTTTCCGACACATCCATAGATTTTTTTCCTTTTTTATGCGGGGACGCTCTAAAATCCCAATATTTTTCGGTATACAAGAAAAAGATAGCCTGTAGCTGGAAACCCACGTCCGGAAACATTATCCACCAACGCAACAAAGCATTCCTTGACAGAGGATAAGGCCTGATTACGCAGTCCCTACAACTTCGGCACTTTGTAGCTCCGGTTGCACACCCTGTAGCACGACCATCATAAGATTTATTCGATTTGGTGCCCCAAATTTCTGTACGAAAACCTTCACGATAGTGAAAATGCCTGTAATACGCAATCACCAAAACACAAAATTCAGAGCCCTTAGTGTAAATAAAATTTATCACTCTGTATTCTATCCGCTGTGCCAGTGTCCTGTACAGTACAGTGAAGCCACACATGAGCTGTATCTCGACCAACTCTTCATCAGTAAAACTACATTTAAGGCTGTGTATCACTCTTAACATAAAATTAACGCTGATGGATAAACAAACTTGAGACAGAATCGAGCAGTACTAAATGCTATCTCGAGCGAGAAAAATAAAGTCAGTTTAGCTGCAATTAAAAGAAGAGTCTTTGCACCAGATGCTGATCATTTGCAAGCCTCTCTGCATTCCGTAACACGTCTCTAACAATGCTACCTTCTTCATCTGTAAAGTCACCTCTACAACCGTCACTACGTGAACTATCCCGACACCTGGCTGAAAATGACTTTCAAATTCGTGGCGCCCTCCATCGGCAATGCTGGAATTCAATAGCCTTGACGACAGCTTCCACTCTCGCAGGCATACGTTCAATTAGGTGCTGGAAGGTTTCTTGGGGAATGGCAGCCTATTCTTCATGCAGTGCTGCACTGAGGAGAGGTATCGATGTCGGTCGGTGAGGCCTGGCACGAAGTCGGCTTTCCAAAACATCCCAGAGGTGTTCTATAGGATTCAGCTCAGGACTCTGTGCAACCAGTCCATTAAAGGGATGTTATTGTCGTGTAGCTACTCCGCCACCGTTCTTTAGGAACGGACGCTCAATCGTGTTGAAAGATATAACCGTCATCCCCGAATTGCTCTTCAAAAGTGGGAAGCAAGAAGGTGCTTAAAACATCGAGGTAGGCCTGTGCTGTAATAGTCCCACGCAAGACAACAAGGGGTGCAAGCCCCCTCCATGAAAAACGCGACCACACCGAAACACCACCGCATCCGAATTTTACTGTTGGCACTACACACGCTGGCAGATGACGTTCATTGGGCATTGGCCATATCCACACCCTGCCACCGGATCGTCACATTGTGTACCGTGATTCTTCACTCCACACAACATTTCCCCACTGTTCAGTCGTCCAATGTTTACGCTCTGTACACCAAGCGAGGAGACGATGGCATTTACCGGCGCGAAGTGTGGCTTTTGAGCAGCCGCTTGACCATTCAGTCCAAGTTTTCTAACCTCCTGCCTAACTGTCATAGTACTTGCAGTGGATCCTGGTGCAGTTTGGAATTCTAGTGTGTGACGGTCTGGATAGATGTCTGCCTATCACACATTACGAGCCTCTTCAAATGTCGGCGGTCTCTGTCAGTCAGCAGACGAGGTCGACCTGCACGATTTTGTGCTGTACGTGTCACTTCACGTTTCCACTTCGCTATTACATCGTAACCAGTGGACCTAGGGATTTTTAGGAGTGCGGGAATCTCGCGTAAGACGTATGACACAAGTGACACCCAATCACCTGACCACGTTCGAAGCCCGTGAGTTCCCCGGAGCGCCCAGTTCTGCTCTGTTACGATGTCTAATGACTACTGAGGTCACTGTTGTGGAGTACCTGGCAGTAGGTGGCAGCACAATGCAACTAATATGAAAAACGTGTATTTTTGGGGGATATCCGAATACTTCTGATCACATAGTGTATAAAAGTCTCAATAGGAATTTTCTCACTCCTGCAATCCTTAGATGCTTGTACCACGAACTGTGAAGTACCCTGTATAGTGAATGTAGCAGGTAACACTCGGCTTACTTTACACCCAAACTGTAAATTTCCCGCCGGCCGCGGTGGTCTAGCGGTTCTGGCGCTGCAGTCCGAAACCGCGGGACTGCTACGGTCGCAGGTTCGAATCCTGCCTCGGGCATGGGTGTGTGTGATGTCCTTAGGTTAGTTAGGTTTAAGTAGTTCTAAGTTCTAGGGGACTTATGACCTAAGATGTTGAGTCCCATAGTGCTCAGAGCCATTTGAACCATTTTTGTAAATTTCCGGAAATAAGTTCCTTATCAAAATAGCCTCTATAACGTTTAAAAATCTGCAATAGGAACTGTGTCACCCATACAATCCCTACAAGCCTGTAACATTTACTGTGAAGAAACCCGTACAAACAACGCGGCGCCGGCCGGGGTGGCCGAAAGGTTCTAGGCGCTACATTCTGGAACCGCGCGACCGCTACGGTCGCAGGTTCGAATCCTGCCTCGGGCATGGATGTGTGTGATGTCCTTAGGTTAGTTAGGTTTAAGTAGTTCTAAGTTCTAGGGGACTGATGGCCTTAGAAGCTAAGTCCCATAGTGCTCAGAGCCATTTTTAACAACGCGGAAGGTAACAGCCGCAACACTTTGTTCGCAGACGATATTGTGCACAATAAGATCATTATTATCATCATCATCCTCATCATCATCATCATCATCATCGTCTACGAACAGTTATGGGTGTTACCCGGCACATCGTTTACACAGGGTACTTCCCAGTACCTATTATAGGCTTCTAAGGATTGTAGGGGTGATACAAGTCCTATTACAGACTTTCAGAGGTTGTAGAGGTGATTTTTATGGGGAACCCATTTCCGGAAATATACCGTTTGGGTGTAAAGTAAGTTTGAAGATGAAAACGCTTTCAAATCTCCCACTTTACAGTAGGCACACAAACTGAGGACTACTCATTAGTTCTTTTCGTAAGGGGGATATCATATGCTATTTCGTCCGGCTACAACAGCGGCTGTGGAAAACTGGTAGGTCACAACTGAGGGACCGAGCGAGGTGGCGCAGTGGTTAGCACACTGGACTCGCATTCGGGAGGACGACGGTTCAATCCCGTCTCCGGCCATCCTGATTTAGGTTTTCCGTGATTTCCCTAAATCGCTTCAGGCAAATGCCGGGATGGTTCCTTTGAAAGGGCACGGCCGATTTCCTTCCCCATCCATCCCTCACCCGAGCTTGCGCTCCGTCCCTAATGACCTCGTTGTCGACGGGACGTTAAACACTAATCTCCTCCTCCACAACTGAGGGGCTTTACTGTGTTGCTCCATGGACACGCCGCACTCTCGACTTTGAAGAGAACCTGACGACGGGTATTTGCAACATTGTCCCGCCAGGGATTCCTGTAGGGCACACAGGTCATTGTCGCTACTTTGTGGGAAACACAAAGCGCACTGAGGTCACCGATGAATCGCGGTTGGGCGTTACCGTGGATGAACGTTGTTGGCCAGTATGGCGGCGACCCATCGAGAGATCCAATTCTTCCAATCATTTGGAGAGCTGCGCAGGCGTTAGTCTTGGTGTCGTGGCGTGAGAAGCAGTCGGCTGTAGCTTCAGTTTACGGCCGGTTGTGTTTGAGGGAACTGTGGTAGCACAAGACTACGTCGCAGACATCCTGTGTCGTGGTGCGATATTTCAACAGTACAATACTCATGCACGCAGTCAGCGTGAATCCGTGAACTTTCTGCATGATGTTGAGGTCCCGTAATCTGCAAGATCCCCAGATCTGTCTCTGATAGAACACATGTGGGACCAGTTTATACATTAGCTACGTCCACGAGTCAGTATCCAAGATATCAAGAACCATTTACAACAACTGCGTGTGAGCTCGCCTCAGGAGAGTTTTTATCTCATCCACTGCAACATTATCGGTGCTGCAAACGGATCAGCCGGGGTGCAACGCCATATTGACAGTGCGTTTATAATACCAAGTTCTTTGTAAATCTGACTCGATTTTTCAGTCACTGAAATAATACAACGTATCGTCTCAACCACTGTAGTATCATTTCGTTTCCACATTCCCTTCTGAGTTTTTCACTTTTTTGTCTTGCAGTGAACTTTTCTTTCACGCATTTTGTAAGACGGTAGCTTGCTAGCCTTGTAACATGTAAGGTCAACATGCTTTAACATTTACAATACTGAAATAGTCAGCTACTTCAGTTCTGTCTCCAGTATAAGCATAGAAGCGCGTTATGAGGGGCTATTGCTCTTTTGTGTCCCTCGGTGCTCCGTAGTATTTTTTTTGAGGTTTTTTCCT